>NC_090930.1:626102627-626407458 GCF_040938575.1 Ambystoma mexicanum
GGATCAGTGAAGTAACTGAACTTCTACGTGCCCCTGCACTGCACACAGGATGGAGAGTTCATCCTTCCAAACAATAAGGTGAGACTTTATGAAGGGGAATACTGGAAGTTTTCAGGGAAAATAGTGTTAGTGTAACCTCTCTATCACGGGTGGCTAATCCCCTTTACTGCTTTTAGGAAAATATTCTTGTGGGCCAGGCAGACAAAACTGAGTGGGCAAGTGCAGTTGATCATCACTTCGCTACGAGTCACACTGGTGGAGACCGCAGCAGTCCAGCTTCATTCAATGCCCCTGTGGAATCCAGGTGAGCGTAACAGAATGCAAAGCCTTACTACAAAGCCCAACTACTGGGAGAACTAAGTGCTGAAGTGCATTCCACCCATCAAGAGACTAATGCTCTCAGGAGAGAACTGATTGTGGCAAAAGAACGTATGGATGATCTCGCCAGGCAATTACTTCAAGGTTAAACTGGGCACACACCTTTACCTGGACTCGGGGGAACTTCTGCCCAAGCTCAATCAAGTAATCCAGTGCAAGTAATTTTACGAGGGACAGTTCCTTTAGCACCGCCAGAATGCTTTGCGGGGGACCCCAAAAGGTTTGCCGTGTTTATGAACCAGTGCCGCCTGCATTTTTTATGTAGACCAGGAGCCTTTCCGAATGATCAAGCAAAGTTAGCCTTTGTACTATCGTATCTCAGCGGCAGTGCATGGTCTATTCCACTAGTCAACCAGGATGACCCTCTTTTTCGGGATTTTCAGGGTTTTCAACTAAGCATGGAAAGAATATTTGCCCGACATTCCCAAGGCCAAGCTTTGGATAACGAACTTTTGTCCTTGCGTCAGGGTAACCAGGATCTGCTGACCTATATCGCAACCTTCAATAGGTTAGTGGTAGAAACCGGATGGCCAGAGGTCAAACGGATTATGCTATTTCATCGTGGGCTATGAGGTGAACTAAAAGATGTTTTGGCACAAGTAGTGAACACACCTCAAGATTGTGCTGAATACATAGACCTGGTTGTCCAGTTGGATCACAGACTTCAGAATCGGAAGGCTGTTCGGGCTAGATTTGAGAATCGAGTATTGGTAAGACCTAAGGACAACGTCACCCCCAAAGGAACTGATGTATCTGAACCCATGCAAATTGGGGGGGGTTAAAGGACCTTTGACTCAAAAAGAAAGGGACAAGAGGCGGCAGTTACAATTGTGTTTGTATTGTGGAACCTCGGGGCATTTTTTACGGGATTGCCCAGTGAAACCACCTAAGAAGGTGGTAGGAGTCGCCGACAAAGTCAATATGGAATCAGAGCCGGGAAACGACCACGCCCGACAAGCGCAGACGTTCGCTTGCCGAGCATGAAGAAGGACACTCAGACCTCGCACCTAATTATACCAATGGTCCTCATAGATCAAAGGCAACCATCTCGTATGCACGCAGTGAGAGCATACATAGATAGCGGAGCCATAGGAAACTACATGGATTGGCTACAAGGATGAACCTGCCTCTTTGCAAAAAACCCACAACTGATTTAATCATCACCGTCGATGGGACCGAAATAGCTTCCGGTCCAGTAACTCATTCAACTATGTAGATAACACTGTTGGGTCAAGATGGGCATCGAGAAAGCATTGTGTTTGACTTAATCAAGGCCCCACAGTTCCAAATAATTCTGGGAATGCCATGGTTGGAAACTCATAATCCTTGTATTGACTGGCGAGAAAAGAGAGTGACCTTCTCGGATTGTGCACACACTTGTTACCCTGAAAGAACTTTTATGAAAAGACTGGCTACGGTCACGAATCCGATAACTCAGTAACCGCAGGAATACCAGGAATTTCAGGATGTTTTCCAGAAAGACCAAGCAAACACATTACCACCCCACAGATCATATGATTGCCAGATCGACCTCCTACCCGGTGCTCAAATTCCATGCAGCAGAATCTACGCCCTCACTGAACCCGAAAATCTTCATTTATGGCAATATTTGGATCAATACCTCGCTAATGGATTCATTCGTCTGTCCAAGTCTCCAGCAGCATTGTCTTTATTCTTCGTCCCAAAAAAGGAAGGTGACCTTCGGACTTGTATTGACTTTTGCGCATTAAACCAAATAACGGTAAAAAAACGATACCCATTGCCCCTGATCCCAGAACTACTAAACCAAGTAAAGGATGCTCGTATCTACACTAAATTGGACCTCCGAGGGGCGTATCATCTAGTACAAGTGAAAAAAGGCGACGAATGGAAGATTGCCTTCGGTACCAAATATGGATTGTTCGAATACCAGGTGATGCTTTTCGGGCTTTGCAACGCACTGACAGCCTTCCAGTATTTTATGAACAATGTCCTTTGCGAACTCATAGACATCTGTGTTGTTGTATGCATAGATGACATCTTAGTATACTCTTCATCTGAATCAGACCATGTGAACCACATCCGTGCTGTACTAAAAAAAACTACGCCAGCATAAATTATATGCGAAATTGGAAAAGTGTGTTTTTCATACTTAGGAAGTTGAATTCCTTGGATTTATCCTGACCCCAAATGGAGTTCGAATGGATTCACGAAAGGTGGATGCAATCTTCAAGTGGCCCTTACCTACCTCGATTAAAGGGGTACAGAGTATGCTTGGATTTGCAAACTTTTACCACAGATTAATTCCTGATTTTTCACATCTTGTACACCCCATTACGGCTCTTTTGTGGAAAATTAAACGCTTCCAGTGGACAGAAGAAGCTGAAAAGGCCTTCCAAGACCTAAAACAGAAATTTACTTCAGCTCCTGTTTTAAAGACCCACGTCCATAACTTCCGTAGGTGGTTGAAACTGATGCATCCAGCTTAGCCATGGGAGCTGTCCTTTCCCAAAAGGATCCTGAAACTGGTCAACTTCACCCGGTGGTGTTCTGGTAACGGAAATTTTCAGCACAGAGTTAAACTATGCAGTTACCGACAAGGAACTACTGGCCATCAAGTCGGCATTCAAAGCCTGGCGGCATTATATTCTCGGAGCTCGACACACCATCACCGTAATCACGGATCACAGGAACTTACAATATTTAAAGACAGCCAAGGCTCAATCATCACGGCATCTTAGATGGGCCTTATTCTTTGCGGAATATGATTTTGTGATTACTTACCGACCAGGTTGTTGAAATGGCAAAACAGATGCCTTATCTCGTATTGAAATGGGAGAAGCATATTCAAATCCAGAACCAGTACCAATAATTTCAGAGAGAAGAATTCTTGGTATAACCACTCTACAGACTGTGGACGACATCCATAAAAAGATTCAACAGCTTTTCGATCCTGCAACCTTACAAAGCTGGTTGAATAAAGGCAAAGATTATTCAGTCACCAATCACCTACCATACTATTAACGACGTCTTTACCTACCAAATAAAGAATTACAAGAACATGTTATCTCCAATAACCATGAGTCTTTGATAGAAGGGCATCCTGGGATCGCTAAAACCGAGGCCAAGATTAAAAGACAATTCTGGTGGCCTACTTGGCGGAAAGACATTAGGTCATTTGTACTGTCTTGCGGTATTTGCGGCCAAAATAAGAACCAGAAAAGGAAAACCGCAGGCCTATTACAACCTTTGGACATTCCGCCTACGCCTTGGCATACCTTATCCCTTGACTTTATTACTGACCTTCCCCCATGTAATGGGTATAACAGCATCCTAGTTATAGTGGATCTTTTTTCCAAAATGGCTCATTTCATTCCATTAAAGGGTCTACTTTCAGCCTCGACCTTGGCCAAGGAATTTCTAGAACATATCGTCTGAATACATGGATTCCCCTCCGTATTGGTTTCCAACCAGGGAAGTCAGTTCATTTCTCAGTTTTGGAGGAAATGCTGTCAATTGGCCCAAATCGACGTTAGGTTATCAACCAGCCACCATCCTCAAACCGATGGTCAAACTGAGAGGACCAATCAGACACTAGAGCAATATCTACAGTGGATGTTACACCAAACCGAAGGCAATTGGAAATACATTTTTTGGATATCCGAATATGGATACAACAACTCATTGGGCCTCATTCCGAGTATGGCGGTAAGGGATAGCGGCCACCGCTAACGAGAGCGGTGGCGGTAATCCCTTACCGCCATACTCCGAGTTCCCTTAGCGCCATGGTGCTTTTAACACCTGCTTTTAGCAGGCGTTAAATACCATGGCGCTAAGGGACCTTGATGTTAATTACGCCACCGTAATTTACGGTGGCGTAATTGACGCCTTCCCCACTCCCATTATGCCCTATGGGGCAAGAATGGGAATGGGGAAGGGTAAATGGGGATTGGGGAATTACCGCCCCGCCAACCTTGGAATGGGGCGGTAATTCCGCAAACCACCAAGGCGCTGCCGGTCCGGGTACGGCGTCAACCAAGGCGTTAATAGCGCCATTGGTTAGCGCCGTACTCGGAATGAGGCCCATTGCACTCAGGAACAGGACAAAGCCCATTTTATACTATATATGGGCGACATCCTCGAACCTCTGAACTCGATTTGCCCCTACACTTAGAGATGCCCGCCGTGAACAATCTACACGCCACTATTACACAAGCTTTTAAAAAGGCAACTGAACATTTGAAACAGGCTAAGGAGAGATACAAGAAAACCGCAGATCAACATAGGCGCAAAGCTCCCAAATATCAGATAGGAGACCAAGTTTGGCTGGCTTTAAGACACATACCTTTAAAGGGAACTCGAACCTTTAACCCCAAGTATTTGGGACCTTACACTATTAAAGCCATTATTAATCCCGTGGCCGTCAAATTGGAGTTACCGTCAAATATGCGAATTCACCCAGTCTTTCATGTTTCACTTCTAAATCCAGTACAACCAGGGACAAGGCTAACTAAACCACCTAACCCCATCCTAATAGACGGAGAACCAGAATTTGAAGTAAATAATATTTTGGACTCAAAAATACTCAAATCAAGACATTTTATCTGGTTAACTGGAAAGGTTATGGTCCACAAGAAAGATCATGGGAACCAAGTGACAATATTCATGCACCTCAAGTGGTGAAAAGGTTCCACCAGAATTTCCCAGACAAATCGGGTCCAGTGAGGAGAACAGCCTTGGGAGAGGCCTTGGGGGGGAGTGCTGTCACAATGCCTGACCCCAGACATCCGGAACAGTTCCATCTGTCCAGAGAACAGGCACCCAAGAAGACACAGGAATTCCCAAAACCCCGCCTAGGGGCTATATGGGTTCAGTCCTGGCGCCGTAGACACCAGGCTCATATTGCCAACTTTAAACTATGCAGGTCATCCTGTAAAGAACTCATGTACAGGCCATCATGAGGCCATGACGGGACCACTTTCCTTTAGGAACTATTCTGCTGCTTGGGTGTGGTACTGGAACTTTGACCTGGGAACTACTTTTTTGATGCTATTTAAACCATGCCCGAAGAGCAGCACACACTTTGCGTTATTCTGCATCTTAGCAGCATAACGCTCACCGTGTCTGCAGTCCAGCATCCAGTCTACAGCCACACCCGTCTTTTTGTCTGGAGCCAATCCTAATGAAAAGGAAAGAGGAAGAGAAGGTTAGAACAAGAAGATTTCCATTTGGTCCTCATCTTTTCCTGGAGCAGCCACACCTATGGATAAAGGAAAAAGACATTAAAATAAACCACGCCGCATTGCCAGCTGCAGTGTCGCGCCATACTCACCTGTCTTCGGAGCATCTGCACGACCCGCACAGCACCCGTTGAATCGCCGCCCAAAACATCAGCATCTGAAAAGACAAGAACAAACAAAAGGTGAGCGGGGTTCCGCCAAAGACATTCTTTTACTTACCGCAAGATACTTACAACTGGAAGTTTTCAGGGAAAATAGTGTAAGTGTAACCTCTCTACCACGGGTGGCTAATCCTCTTTACTGCTTTTAGGAAAATATTCTTGCGGGCCAGGCAGACGAAACTGAGTGGGCAAGTGCAGTCGATCATCACTTCGCTACGAGTCACACTGGTGGAGACCGGAGCAGTCCAGCTTCGTTCAACGCCCATGTGGAATCCAGGTGAGCGTAACAAGACTCTAGGCCCTGGCCACAACCACCACATCTTCACACACCCATAGAAACAAACACTTACCAAATGACCACAAACCAAAAACATAATACATCCACCTCAAAACCTACCCACTTCAATTAACATTCTAAAAAATAATTACAACCATCATAGAAACTCTTCATTACATACCCTCTCCACCCAATGCTCATCTAATGACACAAAACCAACATCATAGTAAACCTATGCTGCAGCACTTGTTGCCAAACACTACAATCCTGACTGCATGGCCTAGCCAAAACTCTTCATACACCCTCACCAAAAGAAACACTGAGTATATAATAATTAAACTCACCACCACAACAACATAACATAGCCATGCAAACAAACACTTCACCAAGAAATAAAACCCAAAATGCAGAGTCTTCAATACCAACATTCTGAACACAATGCAACAAACAAACTAAGATACATCATCTCACTGCCCTATAAACAGTATTACACTAGTACCAATCAGTACACACATTTTTAAAAACATATCCCCTAAGCAGCCCACATACCACAGTCAAAATCTTTGGTAACATGGATGTGTTATGCTACGGTGGTTGTCGCAAGGGCCAAGAGTCTTGGGTGCATGGCCGAAGGCCTACGGCACTTAAGCCATGCACCCAAGACTCTAGGCCCTGCCCAACCACCGCTGCATAATACACCCATAGAAACAAACACCTACCAAATGACCACAACCCAAAAACATAATACATCCACCTCAACACCTACCCACTTCACTTAACATCCTAAAAAATAATTACAACCAACTTAGAAACTCTTCAATGCATACCCTCTTCATCCAGTGCTCGTCTAACGACCCAAAACCAACATCATAGTAAACTAAAATAGCCAGTAGTCCGCCCAGTGTTCATTATGTCTGCGGACACCGCAAACACATCACGGCCTTCTCTCACCTAAACAAATACAGCATTTTACCCATCTCTTACTCCCGCACACTCTCCAAGCACTCATACACACCAACATACTTCCCAAAATTGGTTTTATGCTCACTTCCAGCGCATGTCCGTGCATCCAATATGGCGAGCGGACTGAAACAATTTGACGCACCTCACGCCTCATCCCAGCCAATTAGAGAAAACGTTGAGTGTCCGCGGACACGACATAAGCTGATTATCCAATCGGTGTCCTGTCCGTGGAGCGACTTAGATGTCACTAATTTTTTTGCCTTATGTTTTGGTAGTTTAAATAAAAACTACTGAACGGATTTACACCAAATTAACAAAAACACATTTTCGGGACCAAACCCAGCTCCTGCCACAGATTTGGTGAAAATCCGTCCAGCAGTTTGCGCTGTAGGCACAACAGAAATATTTTCTGATTATGTCTATGGGGAAAAAATTAAGTTTGGGAGCCCCCCCTATAACTTTGCTCCCACCTTTAGCAAACCTCACCAAACTTTGCAAAAAAAAGTTCAGAGTGGGCCATATACTTTATTTGCAAACTTTGGTGAGGATTCGTCCAGTGGGAGCAAAGTTATAAGCTGCCCAAAAGTGCTCTTCCTAGGGGTCTAGCAACTTAACCATAGCTACATGGCCGCTACCGCAGGCCATGTAATATATATAATATCTGTATTGTGTTAACAATCCTGCAAGGCACTGTCACACAGTAATGAAATAGCTGTGCTTCACAACATATTTAAATATAATCCCACACCAGTAGATCACTTCAGAGGCATCTAGATATATAGCAGCAAATATAACTGATTATTTTAGTTTGTGCCGCTCATTGTATAAAATAAATATGTCTATTGTCTCCTATTATTTTACAGATATTTGATCTCTTGTTTTGGATCCCTGGGGCTTTTCGAAATCACTAGCCATTGAAGTGTCACTTATAATTCGGTATCTAGAGGGAACTTCAGAAAAATATAGAAAATTGGTGCATAAGTATCGCACTGCACCCGAGCTTTTATCTCTTTAATATTTAAATGGTTCAAACAATACTTCAGTAAAATATTGTTAGAATGTAAAAAGAAAGTGTATGCCTTGTTGTGCATACTTGTCACATTCTAATGCTAAAACGTGATTTTCCTCATTTTGGGTTCGTAAGAGAATTGGTATTGCCCATACATAAATGGCCAATGGCCTTTTATTCATCCAGAGATCAGTCATTCGTAGCCAGCGGTTTTTCATGTTTAAATGCATAAAGTACATAGTGTATTGAGTTGAACGAAGCAGGGTGGGGAGAATACATGAATACAACCTCTCTCTATAAAGGGCGAACTAAACTGTTTCTACAAGTTTTTCATAATGTCAAGTAGAGTGCTTTTTAATATGCCTTTGTGGAAAGGATATTGTTTATTCTGCTGTTTTATTGCTTCATAACAATTGCTGCCTAAGTGGGCGAATGATTTCAAAGCTATGCAATTCATTTTAACAAAGACAACAATTTATTTCAGAATCTTTTGAAGATTTTGCTCATCGTTTTAAATTAGTCTAGCATCTTCCTCCAGTTCCCACATACGGTCTTGCAGGCGACCGTATAAATAACATAAGAAGAATCGAAATAATGTTTGCCTCATGGTCCTCGACAGACAGGAACATTGTCTGATGTCATATTTTAGCAATGCATCAGATAGCCCTGATTACAGAAACACACTCTTAAAGAACATTTTGCTGAGTGAAGCACGTGTACCAGCAACTTTACAGAATCCTTATTATCTGAATATACAAAACAGGACATTAAACAAGGCACATTCAAGCTGCATCCAAATGATATATACATACATTTCATGGTCAGCAATAGCGACCCTGTAGCTATGGTTAAGTGAAGAGCAGTTCTGGGGTGGCTTGTAACTTTGCCGCCGTTAGACAAGTCCTCACAACACTTTCCCAAAAAGTATAGAGCCAACTCTGAATTATTTTCTAATGTTTTGTGTGGTTTCGTGAAGGGGGGGTGCTTATAGAGGGGGCTCCCAAAACCTTCAAAATCCAGATAGACATAAATGAAAAATAAATTGCCTGTGGCTGCAGTGCAAACCGCTGGCCGGATTTGCACCAAACCTACGCAAGGAGCGGTGGCCTGGTCCCGAATATGGGCTTTTGCAAATGTGGTTTTAATCTGTCCAGTAGATTTCTTAAAAATTGCCAAAAAGTATGTAAAGCAAATTTGTGATATTACCCTCAGGTCCGCTGTGACAGTGCAAGCCACTCAAAACAATCAGAGTCGTGTAGTGTTCATGGACATCATATGCGGCCTCTTTTTGGTCAATTGAGAAAAGTGAGGTGCAAACCTTTGAAACAGATGCCAGGTTGGATTCACAAACTGGGCTATAGTCCGTGAACATCATGGTAAAAACAAATTCAAAAACACATTGCACGAGTACAACACATGAAACAATCCATGAGGAAGTGAAGGATGATGATGAGTATGGGCTGGGACATGTCTAGAAAAAGCCAAAAATCATGTGTTTTTTCTTCTCCAATGTCCACACATATCTCTGTGATGTTCGCAAACTTAACAAATGTTTGAGGAAATTCATGCATATGTGTACATTACAGAGATGGTGAAGAGCAGTTTTTGGACGGTCTAGAGTTTGGCACTGTACAATGAAACTGCATGAAATTTGCAACATAAGTATAGATCCAACTTTTAATGTTTCTGCAATACAAGGTGCTGTTTCGCCAAGCGGCAGCAAAATTGGAAAGGACAGGTCCCAACATTTTTGGACAGTTGATAACGTTGGTGGGGTTTGACGAATCTGCAAGTTTACAAAAGGATTGTACACCCAACTTTGAATGTGGTGGCAAAGTTTGGTGGGATTTTGTCAAGAGGGGGCAAAAGTGTGCAGAGTCCCAAAATGTTTGAATGGGAACAAAAAATCTGCTCATGGCTTCAGCCTGAAATGATGGACTGATAATCAACAAATTTGTACAAGGATCAGCGACCTGGTCCGGAAACAATGCTTTTGCAAATTTGCTGGTAATCCATCCAGTAGATTTAAAATTCCCAAAAAGCAGGCACAAAAATTAGTGATATCGGAGCCAATCAGGGAGCTTTGTATCATGCGCAGACATCATTGATCATTTGGGAAATGTGAGATGCGTCAGCATTTTTTGAAACAGATGCCATGCTGGGTTCGCAAACAGGCCCCTTAGTCTGAAAAGCACGGTAAAAACTTATTCAAAAACAAATTACAATTGTCAAATAAATGAAATAGTCTCTGGGTAGGTGGGCGCTGATGACGATGGGATGGGATACGTCTAGAAAAATCCCCAAATTGACTGATTTTCTACTCATTGCAGTGATTTTGATAAACATGACAAATGATAAAGGGAATCCATGCACGGCAGGCGAAGAGCAGTTTTTGGATGGCTTCTAACTTTGGCCCAGTTGAAGAAAATGTAAAGATATTTTTCAGTCCAAATATAGATCAGACTTTGAATGGTTCTGACTAAGAGGGGCCAAAATTGGAGGAAGGATCCTAAAATATTGTGTGGCTTATCATGTTGGCGCCAGTTGACAAATCAACACAAATGTTTGCAAAAGGATTTTAAACCCAACTTTGAATGTTTTTATGAAGTTTGTGGGAATTTTGTCGAGTGGGCAAAATTGTATGGGGGTCCCAACATTTTTAAAATCAGTATAGGTTTGAAAAGGATTCTGCTCACGGCTAACGCCCGTGCTGGATGGATTTAATTCAAACGTGTGCTAGGAGCATCGGCAAGTACCCAAAAGCATGCTTTTGGAACTCTGTCCTGTGTTTTATTTGTTATAAAGTGTCACAATGTAGGAAAAAAAAATAATTATTTAACTTTAGTACCTGAGACATAGCCTGTGGCCATGGCCAGTGTCCAGATTGACTGGAGCATGGCTGAAAGCACCCCAGACAATCTGGTCACTGGCCACGGCCACCACTAACTGGCTATGGGGTTAAAGTGGGCATTGCCACCACAGGCCTGCTATATGAAGTGGGCCTGGCCCCCGGCAAAGACAGGCACAAAAAATAGTGACATTACTTTGGTGACTGAGGTACAGCCTGATTCAAAAGCATGCTGTTGCAAATCTGGCCTGAGCTCTATTTTTTAAAAAGTGTCAAAACATGGGCACACAAAATAGTGATATAACTGGGGAGTGGGCCTGGCTCCAGTCACGACCAATTTCTACTCAGATTTGCTTAGTGGGGCCTTCAACATAGCCGAAGCCCATTCCCCATCGATTGTGGACACTGGGCATGGCTGCAAGCCATGAATACTAGTCATTTGTAACATTATGGCTGAATAGAGGGCACTGAAACAAGATGCAAGCTAGATGCAGTTGCCAATTAGGGCTGTTTCGTTGGTCTGGGGGTCATGGTCGAGGCTCATGCCCTGGCGATTCAACCATGACTTGCATCTTCAGCATACACAGCTGAAAATGACAAAAATAAGTATGTACTGCAAAAAATATATTTGTTCAAGGAGCATAATAGTTCTTTCATATACATTAAAAAAAGAATTATTAGTATACAGTTCTGGAACATCAAAACACATTTTCAGTTAGAAAAACCATTGAAATGTAATGAATAAACTTTTCTAAAGAGACTTTATGATTAATTTGCTCCAATAAAAACCTTTCAAATTCAATGAAAAAACATTGTCAATGGGACGCTGTGGTGAAGTTTCTCTAATAAAAACCTTTTTAATTCAATGAAAAACATTGTCAAAGGGACGCTATGGTTGCAGGGTAAAATCTAAAAACTAAAGAAATTGACCAGTCATGCTAAACTATGCAACCATAACAAGCGCCCCGGCCATGCACTGCTGAGACTAACGTCCAGGACATCAAAGATGACATGGTTGCATAGTTTACCATAACTGGCAAATTTCTTTGGTTTTTAAATATTGCACAGCAACCATAATGTTACTTGGGTTTTCTATGAGACCTGCAACCCCTCCCCCACCCTGAGAAAAGACTCAGACGTTCCAGTGACAACCCCCCACCAAAAGCAATGATTCTTGATTTTTAAAGTGAAAGACCTGAACTCTGCAGCCAAGTGCAAATCCATCCTGAAATGCCTCGAGGACCTCATCTGCTTCATCGCCTTCTTTTAGAATACTCACCAGATTCCCGGGACTATGCATGACTACAGAGCAGACAGTTCCCCCTACAGGTCCTCACACCAGATGACTCAAAAAAAGAGGGCACATCCAAACTTTTTGAAAGGGCGTCCCATTTGTTAAACTAGAGACCCAACAGGGCCTGGGGGGCATGTATGTGGGGCTGAAGGGGCCACTATTTGGAAAGCTCTACACATTTGTATCAGTTAATCCCTGAATAACAGGAAGGAGTCCTTCTTACAAGAGCTGTAAGTGTAATTGGTGCCCTTGTGGAGGTCTAGGTGGTGATCGGAGGGGACTTTAACAGTATTCTGGATCCCAATGTAGACAGATCTCATCCACCCATGGTAAGGGACTTTAACGTGGCAATGGGGATACTTACCTTATTCAAAATGCTGGGGGTGGTAGATGTTTGGAGGGTATTGCATCCCGGCAGCGGGATTACTCGTACTTCAAGTGTGTGCATCACACCTCCTCTCACATAGACCTGCTGCTCTCTTCTCCCCAGCTATTGTTGTCATATGTGGATAGCATAGATATTGGTCCAAGAGTCCTCTCAGACCATGGGTCTCATTATGATGATGTAAGTAAAAACGGAGTCATTACCGGCATGGTGGTAATAGCGCGTCCGTGCACCCTTGACGCTGCTAATAGCGGCTAATTACGTATGCGCCAGCACGCGCGACCCCCCATGCCGGTAATGGCTGCACCGCCATGACGCTAAAGGCCCTCCAACCGCCCGACAGCATCATCACGGGACCCGCAATACTGCCTCCGCCAAGGAGCAACCCCTTAATAACAACCCGGTAATACCATCATGCAAATACCGGGCCCAGAAGTAAAGTCATTGCATCGGAATGGGAAATGCGCTGGCGGCCATCTTTAAAAACACAATGCATTGCAATCCTCTCAATCCATCAGTGCTACGGAGATGAGAGCAGGGCCATACCATCCATCATGTCTAAGGCAACCCGCAAGACCACCCCGCGCTTGCGCAAGAACCGCTTCTCCGACGAGGAGTTCAACATGCTTGCTGATATGCTACAGCACATGCAGATGAGGTGTTCGCCAACAACCTCAAAAGGGAAGTGCAACTCAGAAAAAAAGAAATATGGGAGGAGGTTGCGCGTAAGGTGACAGCAGTTGGCACCACCCCCCACACAGTCAACGACTGTAAGAAGAGATGGGATGACCTACGTCTCCGGGTGTGTAACATCGTAGCATCAAATCGCAGGGAGGCCATGGCTTCAGGCAGTGGTGCCCAATCACCCGTAAAATTGATGCGATGGGAAGAGACCTGCAGCACTATAAATATAAATTTATGGAGTCGATTGAGGGCTTTGGTGAAATGGAGACGGGTGTGGCGACATCGGGAGATGGAGGTGAGTGACCCCGCAAACCCCAGTAGACCAAAACATGACCTAGTACAACAGATGTGAAAGTGAACCAAGCCAATGCATGGCCCATCATACACACATATACAGATCAATGCCGAAATGGAGGCCCACACCCTGGCACAATGAAATGCATGCTGCGTGCCAATCCCATTACCAACAGACACCCAACACAAAGGGATCATTCACATGTCACACATCACGCAAACCGCAATACAACGGTATGCCACCTGGTACACATCAGTACAGAGTGGAGAGGCCGCAGCTTATGCCACTATGCCACCCCCCTTGAAAGTACCATGTGTGACACACCTAGAAGAATGCAATGCATGCAAAATGAAATACTGTACAGCACCAACTCATGCATCTTGCATGTAACACCATCACTGATGCCCTGCATCTCTTGTTCTCCCACAGGCTCTGATGCAGAAAGTGAAGGGCAGGACCCTGCCCCAAGGGCATCAAAACACTCCAAGTCATCCAGGGCCAGACCAGAAGGCACTGGGCCTTCCACCTCCGGGGCAGCATTGCGGGCCAGAGTGCAACCCAGGGCACCAGTACAGAATACAGCAGCCGACGATACAGAGTTGTCAACAATTGCAAAGGGAGATGCTGATGGTATGCAGTCCGCCCCCCTCAGCGATGTGGATGTGCACGCGGAGGAATACCAGGACATTGACGACACCATCCATGTTGAATGTCCCCATACCCCAAGCCCCCAGTCCACCCCCCACCATTCCACACAGGGCACACCAGCAAGCCCCATGCAGGTTCCAGCGGTTCTACTGGGGATTCCACATCGGTTCAGCATGTCAGAGGACAGACCTGCAATGGTTCACCCAGCCACAGCACCGTCCACCTCCAGAGCCCCCACTGACATGGAGGTATGCCCGTCGAGGGTAGAGGCCCACCAGGACTCAATGATAGAATTGGTGCACCAGTATGTGGCCGAGGGTGAACAGACAAGCCGTGAAATACAGGAGGCGAGTGCCGCAACTGTTACAGCGATCAATTCAAGTGCCATACTCATTTGTGACAGTTTAAGGTCCTTAGCAGGATGCTGGAACACATGCAGCAGCAACAACCTGCACCGTCTGTGCCAAATCCATCCACCTCCACCCAATCAACCACACCTGCAAGCTCGACTCCCTCAAGCCCTGTGCGGATGATGAGGTGCAGTGCAAGGCACACGGAAATGCTGCCCCCGACCCAAAAAGGGGCTGGAAATTGCCAGTCCAAACACATTGTGTGTGGGATGACAATGGGTGAGGGGGGGGTGGTGTTGGTGGTGTTGGGGGGGTTTGGGGTGTTCATTGGGGGTATGGGGTGTTTGGGTGGGAATAGGGTGTTTGGGGTTGGGTATGGGGTGTTTGGGGGTGGGTATGGGGTGTTTGGGTGTTTTGGGGGAGGGTCGAGGGCGTGTGAGTGGTGGAGGGAGGAAGCACTATATTGTTATTTTTCATAATGCAACCGTTGTGTTCAAAATCATTTCATGACTGGACATTGTACATTTTGTGTGTGTTTATTCCATTCATGACAGCGCACAGTGCCCAACTCCCCACACACCCTGTGTCCATTTCCACATGTTCCCAGTGCTGAGTGTAGTACTAACACATAACCATCAACGTTCATGTGGTTCAGAAGTAATCGTCAATCAGTGATTGGCGTACAGCACGGCCATCTTGTGCATCACAAACTGCCAGGGATGCTGCTTCTCCTCCATCTTCGTCCTCATTATCCTCACCCAGTGCATGCATGTCAATGTCAGGTGGCAGTGGTACGTTTCTCCGGATGCACATGTTGTGCAGCATGACACAGACCATGGTGATCTTTGCCACCTTCTCAGGCCCATAAAGGAATGCCCCACCAGACCTGCTTAAGAAGCAGAACCATGCCTTCAACAGGCCAAAGGTCTGCTCAATCACAACACGGCTACAGGTATGAACCCGATTGTACTCCTCTTCGTGCCTGTTATGCGGGTTCCGTACAGGGTTAAGTAGCCATGGCTTCAAGGGATAGCAACCATCACCTTCATGGGAGCACACATAGGTATGTGTGGGTCAATATGTAACCTGACACCTTTAGGATTCACGTCCATGGCTGCAGCTATTTGGTGTTGACATGCACATGTCCCTGTTTGTATGCACACAGGTTCATTTGATGCATTGTACTGTACTATGGTCTGCTGGTGTGGATTGTGTTGTACAGATGTGCAGGGTGTTCACGTGCATGCTGATGCGGATGTACTGTGGATTTCGAACAATGTCTTGCGACCCATAATTGTGGTGTGTGGTACTCTGTACCTATTCACACTAGCGACATTGCCACAGGTGTAATCATGTTTAGTCATTCATTGCTTGACATACCGATGGTGGCCTGCTTGTGCATCTGGCATGTTGTCATTGATGTGCAGCATTCGTCTTATGTATGCCATTGATTTGTCATGTTCAGGTTGGGATGTTCAGGGCAACAATGTTTAGCTGTAAGTGCATTGTCCACTCACCACACAATCCCACCCAGGTGGAGTATGCATTACCCCCAATCCCACCCAGGTAGAGTATGCATACCCCCACCTCACAACCCCACTGCACTTGCCATGGGCCAGTCAGGCAACTTCCCAAACAGCCAGGAACATCGACAGCATGTCACTCCATGTAGTGGGGTAGCGTGGAGTTACGCAGCACCATGGCATCATGTGTAGATCAGGGATATCGGGCACAACAATGTGTGATGATCTTGCTGGAGTCATATACCATCTGCACATTGATGGAGTTGAATTGCTTGCGATTGCGGTACTCTGCCTCATTGGCATGAGGGGCCACCAATTCTACATGGGTGCAGTCGGGGGCACCAATGCAATTGGGCATGCCTTCCAGTGCATGGAAGCCTACTTTAGTGTCAGCGAGCTCCTGGCCAATCTGTGGTAGGGAAATATGGATGCTTGCATGCTTCAGGAGGGCATCAAGCACTTGGGTCAGCATGCAAGAAAAGAGTGGTGTAATTTGCCATGCAGCTGGACCACTGTGTGCTGGTAGGTGCTTGTGGCCAGGAAGTGCAGCACAGACAGCACCTTTAGTGGAGGGGGGATGGCAGTGCGGATTTCTATCAGGCTGACGATGTCGTCATGTTTCATGTCCACTATGGTGGTGATGGTGTCCCGGTCCAACTGGTACTGGGTGTGGATCTGCTCACAGGTTAGTTTGAATGGACTGGGTCTGATGCAAGGGATTGGTGGTTGCCTATGTGGTACCACTGGCTGCACTGGTGGGACTTGCTGGGCCTGTCCCACCCTCCTTCTCCTCCTGCATCTCCTCTGTGCTGCCTGTTGTTGTTGTTGTATTTGTATTTGTTGTTGCTGGTGTAGATGTACAGGAATGTCCTCCTGCCCCAGGATTTCAACAGATAGTGGGATAATTTTGGTGTAGGAAGGGGTGTGGTCTGTGGGTGTGCTCCTTTTATACTGGGACAGACTCCATTGACTCCACCTCTGGTGAATGTGTGTACCTGTGGCAGTTGCCTACACTGCAGGTTGCTATTTATGGGTGGTCCGCGATGCCTGTATTGCCGCCATTGTGCAGGCCCTAATTACCGCCTTCAGGATGCCGGTAAGCGCATGCCTGCGTAACATGTGATGTCCTCCTGTTAGCGACATCCCGGTATTTCCACCGCAAAAGAGCGCGTGTATGTGCGCATGCCGGTAAGAAGGGGCACGGTACGGGAGGTGGCGGAAATGCCGGGTTGTCGGCTTGCAATGGCCCGGGCCCATTAACTATGCCGGTAATACCATTCCGCCTTCCTTTTTTTCATTACCTTCATGCTCGTAATGAGGCCCCATGTGTCCTTTCTGCTAACTTTGCGAGTGCATGACCCATCCCCTCTCCAATGTTCCCCCCTAGAAGCTATATGTCCACGATCTTGCATGATATGGCCCTGCGTGATACTATAGCTCAGGCCTTACAAATTATTTCCAGAAAAATGAGGGGCCAGGGGGGCTGTACCATTAACAACTTTGAGAGATGCAATGAAGCTGGTTATTAGAGGGGAATTGATAGCCCACAGAGAGGCTTATCATAGGTGATTGGCTGTGGAAAAAGGCTAATTGGAAGGTAAGGTCATAGAGGCAGAGCGGGCGAATAGAAAATAGTACTCCCCCCAACTCACAGTAAGCTACAACTGCCCCGCAATTAGCTGGAGACACACTTAGCAGAGGAGATGGCCCAGGCCCTCATCACAAATGAAAAGGTTTACTATGCCAAGGGTAACAGGACAAATAAATTCCTGGTTAGGAAGTTGGCAAAAATGACAAAATGTAACATGATGTCAGATCTACTCCTCTTTTGCATGTCTTGTCTGCCGACTCTCTCTCTCTCTCCTAGCCATTCCCTTACCGTGGCTACTATCTATCGGCCACCTGGTCAAATTTCCTCCTTCCTCTCCGAATGGGCGGACCTCTCCTCCTCACTCCTGTCCTCAACCACTCAACTCCTCTTTCTTGGAGACTTCAACATCGACCTGTATGCCTCCTGTCCCCCCTCTGGACTCTTTCGCAACCTCTGCGACTCTCTCTCACTCTCTATTCTCCCGTCTGGGCCGACTCATTCTGCAGGGCACACTCTTGATGCCCTGATCTCCTCTGACCTTCCCCTCTCTGTCCCTCTCTCCACTCCTCTCTCCTGGAGTGATCACTTTCTCCTCTTCTCCCACCTCACCCTCCCTACCCAACAGGCAAAGCCACCCCCATCACTGCCACCTTCCTTCTCGGTCATCCGACCCATGAAGCGCGTGTCAGTTGAGGCTTTCGCTGCCACCTTCTTGCCCCTTCCTCGCCCTTCGGCTGACTCCCACCCTGACACAGCCCTCTGCACTCTCCACTCTGCTATATCTGATACTCTTGATATCCTTGCCCCTGTCATGAGAATCCGCCTGAAGCCCAAAGCCAAATGTAACTCCTGGTATGACTCAGATCTCGTCACCCTTAAACGCAAGTGCAGGGTGGCAGAGAGGAAATGGCGTGCTTCATGTTCATCCTCTGACAAAGTGGCCTGTCGCCTGCTCCAAAGGCAATACCGGCTCTCCGTTCTCACCAAGAAGAGAGCCCTTATCCAAGCCCGCATCTCTGCGGCATCTAACAATTCAGCCAAACTCTTTAAAATCTGCAAGGAGCTGGCCAACCCTGCTGCAGTCTCTACCTCTTCTGTCCCCTCCCAGGCCCTCTGCACGGCACTGGCCTCTCACTTCATTTAAAAAACTCAGGACATCCTGTCCTCACTCTCCTCCTATAACCTCCCCCCCTCTATTCCCTGCCCTTCCTCTGGCTCTTCTGCAGCCACCCCTCCTCTCTCCTTCTCTTCCTTTCCCCTTTTTTCTGCTGATGAGGTTTCAAGACAAGTCTGATCTATGAACGTCTCGTCAAAACAGGTCCACCCCTGTTCCTCCAAAACTATCAAGGACCACATTGACTCCTTGGCTCCTGCCGTTGCTGACTTCTGCAATCACTCCTTCGCCTCTGGAGTCTTCCCATCCCCTCTCAAGCACTCCCTTGTCCACCCCCTTCTTAAGAAACCCTCTTCCGACCCTTCCTTCCAAGCTAACTATCGCCCAATCTCTATCACTCCCTTCCTGGGAAAGCTCCTGGAGAAACTGGCCATCTCCCAGCTTAATCTCCATGCTGAATGTGTTGGTAGTCTTCATGACCATCAGTCTGGCTTCAGAGCTGCCAGAAGCACAGAAACTGCTCTCCTGAACATCCGTGAGGACCTGCTCTCGAACCTTGACTCTAACATTCCATGTGTTCTCATTTTGCTTGATCTCTCTTCTGCCTTTGATACTGTCAACCATACCATCCTGCTCAATCGTCTCCGTGATAACCTCGGTATCACTGGTCAGGCTCTGGCGTGGGTGATCTCTTTCCTCTCAAATCGACCCTCCCAGGTCCAACTGGGGTCTTTCCTCTCTGACATCTTCTTCTCTACCTGTGGTGTCCCCCAGGGATCTAACCTCTCTCCCTGGATGTACAACCAGTATCTGGCACTTCTCACCCACCACATCGCCGCTCTCTGGCCCTACTTTCAGTGCTATGCGGATGATACCCAGCTCATTTTCAGGCTACCCTCGGCCTCCTCTTCTCCTTCCCTCATCTCTGACTGTCTTTCTGCTATCCAGGAATGGTGTGCCGCCAACGACCTCTGCCTTAATGCCGGTAAGACTGAGATTCTACTCATCAGCACTCCCACTCCCTCCTTCCCTGCTGCTCTCTGGCCGGCCTCTCTGGGCCCTCTTCCTGCTCCTACCTGCAAGGCAAAAAACCTTGGGGTCATCTTCGACTCCACACTCTCCTTCTCTCCTCACATATCCGACGTATCTAAGAAGTCACACTACCAGCTACACCTCCTCAGAGGTACCCTTCCTTTCCTCTCCTCCCCCCAGAAGCTCACTGTCTCTAGAGCCCTGGTTCTCTCTAAGCTGGACTACTGTAACAGCCTCTATCTAAATCTGCCCGCCTCTACTCTCTGCCCTTTGCAACTCATCCAGAACAGGACTGCAAGACTTGTCCTTGGCCTCAAGCCCAGGGACCGTATCTCTCCAGGACTGAAATCACTACACTGGCTCCCAGTGACTGCGAGGATCAAGTTCAAAACCCTCTGCATTGTCCACAAGGCTGTCTGGGGCCTTGGGCAAAAATACCTTTAACTCTCTCCTCCTAAATATCTTCCTTCTCGAGCTCTTCGCTCATCCACTTCCAACTCCCTCAAAACCTTCCTCTTTGCCTCTGCTTTCTCTCCCCCTCTTCCCTGCTAATACTACTGAAACTGCACTGAATCTGCAACTGGGCCATTCACCGTTCTCGGCCCAGCCACTCTCCCCTGCACTGCCTCCACGGCAACCCCTGTACTACGGGACTGTGTCTGTATCCATACAGCCCCCCTTCCCAGCACTTTTCTGCACTTACCTCGCACTTGCCACCAGCTGGCCCTTGTTATTTATCCTGTATGCTGTATGCTAATAACCCTGTACTTGCATTTCCCCTCTCCCTTTCCCCCATGCACTTTTCCCTTCCCCTCTACCCTTGCACTTGCGCGATCTGAATGACACCTGGCCTAGTAAGATCGTTGTCTGTCTCCCCTTGTTCCCCCCCCTGCCTCGTCGCGCCTTGAAACACTTGTGTATAGGCGCGTTACAAATGCCTTATCATATCATATCATATCATATCATATCATCTCATATCATATCATGATCATTTGACTGAGGGATTCTCATGGGAATACAAAATATGCAGTAAAAACATTAAACAACAGCTGGCAGTGAAAAATGTTTGTCACATGATGGCAGCTTACTGGAACAAGAATCATATATGGACCGGGGTGCCCTCCCTCGCCTGATGGATGAGGATCGAGAGTCTTTAGATCTCCCAATCAGTCAGCAGTGATTGGGTCCCTTAAGGCGTGGGCACTGGGCCTTGATGGCTTCACGCCACAATTATATAAGATTTTTAGGGCACAATTGGTGGAACCCACGACTTCCCTATTCAATTCCTTCCGGGTAGACCGGCAAGATGATAGAATCCATGCAAAACTCTTTGACCATCTGATTGCTAAAGCTGGGTAAAAATCATAGAGATTGTATCTCTCACTGACCATTCTCCTTGTTGAACATTGAAGCAAATATCTATTTGAAAGTGTTGTCCAAGAGATTGGTGGGGGTGCTGCCCGGGGTGACTGGTGCAGATCAGAACGGATTCATTTGGGTCAGAACCACAGGGGACAATGTATGCTGGGCCATAGACCTGGTGGACATAGTGACGATGGACCAAAGCAAGATGGCGCTCCTAGCCTTGGATGCCACTTAGGCCTATGACAAAGTTGACTAGTCATTCATGAAGCTCACACTAGATGTGTTCCACTTTGGGTCAGCCTTCCGAACCATAGTGCTGGCTAATTACACCTCCCCTAGAACCCCACTTAGAGTGAATAAGTGACAATCGATCCCCATCTGCCTCACCTGTGGCTTAAGGCAGGGCTGTACTTTGTCCCAGGTAATCTTCACTCTAATAATGGAAATCTTCGCTAAGCAGGTCAGGGACAATCTGGCAATCAAAGGTGTAAAAGTGGGGCGGAAGAAATACAAGGTGACGTTACACCAATGATGGAAGTTCTGACATCCCTTAGACACTCTCTGCAGGGAATTGGAAGTCTTTAAACATACAGTATGCTTCGCAATCAATTGCCACAAGTCAGGTGTGCTAGGGCTGGGTCAATTGGAGGAGGACATAACCTCTGGTTGCCCTTGCTGTCCAATTAAATGGGATAAGAAGGTGATAAAATACCTAGGCATCCGGATCCCCCCTCAGTCAAAGAAAATGTATCAGACAAACGTTACACAACTTTTTAAAGACCTAGAAGTCGACCTAGAAAGATGAAAAACACAGGAAAGCTCCCTGATGGGGCACATCACAGCACGCAAAATTAACCTGCCTCATGCATTCCTTTATCACTGTGCAGTGCTCCTGGTGGAGCTCCCACAGGAAAAATCCATATGAAGCTGCAACAAAAGGTCTTCCACTGTATTTGAGTCAGGAAGAAGCCTAAAATCCCCAAACAGGTAATGGTGGGCAACACTCGGCTGGGTGGGTTAGGAGTCCCCATATTATGGAGCTACCAGGCTGCAGCACAATTATCACACGTATCTGCTTGGGCAGAGTCAGATGGTCCCCCTAAATGGGCAGAGCTAGAACAGGCCAGACTCGCCCTTCCCCTGGGCTCCCTACTCTACAAATCGGTAGCAGCGCTGACCCACTGGCCGGAGCTCATGTTGTCCACAACAACCACCATAACAATGTGGGATTGGGTGTTAAAACAATCAGGCATCCGGGAGGGGTGGGCCCATTTAAGCCAATCTGCCACAATCCAGAGTCTTAAAAACTGGACGAAAGGGGGCCTGCAACACATCTCATAGCTCTTTGAATGGGGAACACTTCTGACCTTTATTGACTGCTAGAGAAAGTTTGCATTGATGGAAGGCGAGAGGTTCAGAAACACTCAGCTTTGACATTGGGTAGTCCATCCTTTGATCAGACAGGGGGCAAACCGAGAACTGGGGGCTATTGAGCAGACCCTGATGGAGGGAACAGTGGAGGGAATATATTGAGAATCTATAAGCTCTTGCAACCAGATACGTGGACGTTATGATCTTGGTACATGATACAATGGGAAAGGGACTTGTGCAGCTCTGTAGACGACCAGACATGAGTGGATATTTTGTTGCACAATAATTCCTCCTCGAAGCGTGTAACCAATAAGGAGTGGGGGGCTTTCAAGCTACCATACCAGTGGTATTAGCCCCCAGCTAAACTGAACAAGATTCAGAGCACGGTAGATCCAGCATGTTGGCGGGAGTGCTGGGCAAGGGTGACATTCTTCCACATCTGGTGAAAGTCCCCACATGCACAAGCCTTCTAGGGAAGGGTGGTGGGTTTGATGGAAGTGATAATGCAGGTATGGCGTCCCCTAGAGCCAGAAGTGATTCTACTGGGGTTACCCATCCCACGTTCATACCCACAATCGAGAGTAAATCCAAGCTAATCACCCAAATCCTATTGGCAGCGAAGATTAGCCTAGCCCAGTTCTCGCATACACAGGAGGGTCCCCACGTCCCTAATTGTGGGCGAAAATATGGGACATCCTGGTGGTGGAAAAGTTCATGGCAGCCAAGGACAAGTTGCGACACTGATTTACCAGCGACTGGTCATCCGTCTTGGAATACAGGCCAGACTTCCCCATACAAACGCAAAAAACCATCCAGGTGTCATGGTTTCTACAAGCCGATCCGGGAAAAGTAGTAATGACTGGATAGAAGGGGGCCAAGCAGGGTGGGGGAGAATGAATCAGGGATGGGGGAAGGGCAAGAATATCATGAAAATCCAAAGAGCTCTCTGTGTATGCATGTGTTGTTTGTGTCACCTTTATCCTCTTCATGTGCAACCGTATATAAATAAAGTTGTTACAAAAAATAAGAAAGGTGACCTAGTGTCCAAATGTATCTGACCCTCACAATAAGCAATATAACCAAAGTGTACAAGGTAAATATATATAATTTTAGTTTAACAATACAGTGCACAATTTCAAGCTTATAATTCCACCAAAGTACTGCTTGTGACCAGGGTTTGGTTCCCTTCCCCTGGATCAAGTCGGGGAGTCTTTTGCAAAGAGTTAGATTCAAACAAGACCTATTCAATTCAACACAAAATGTATTTTCCATTCAGTATGTCCTTCCACTTGGCAAAAAAAATGTCTCTTTCACTAACATTACCACAATATTCTTCCAATGGAATACCTTTGTCAGGATAGCACAGCAAAATGTATTTTGTTATGCAACAGGTTGTCAGGATGATAAAGTTGACAGTTTCTTTTCCACAACACCTTTTTGCTACAAGCACACTTCTGCAAAACAACAGTTTCTTTCCTGGTATACTCGCCTGTTAGGACTAACTACAACTGATCCCTTTCCTGGTTTACTCACCTGCCAGGAACACAACTCCTACAACTGCAATTGTTCTATTCTTTTAGTGGCACTGTTTGTTTAAGGGTCCTCCACACTAGTATCCCATGTGAGGATAGTTGGACAATGGCTGTCTGTCTCTTGACTGTTGGCAATGTGCATTACAGGTTTCTCCAAGTTGATATCTCATAAAAGGCGCATTGTGCCCAATTTGCATTGTTACTCTACTTTTACAGTATTCAAATGTAACTGCTACTGCAAAATGTTCTGCTTGGAGCACCCTGGGGTTACCTTTTCCATCAGGCCAACTCACCAGTCTCCTACAGAAGTTCACTTCTGGCTGCTGTGGCGGACCTTCTGCTGTCAGACTGTACAGCTGACAGATCCTGCGTAGATTCAGCTGTCTGCACTGCTCTTCTCTGGAGCTCCACCAGCTCTGTTGGGTCTATGAATCCTTCTGCACACCTGCACAGCTCACATCGGGGCAGGAGCATGTCTCCCACATGGCTGGGCTACTCTCCCTGTTGCCTTCCACGACTCTGCTTCCTGCTGCACCTACTGTGACAAACTGCACACCTTCTCTTCCGGTATTGGCTTCTGCTGGTGTTCTTCCTTATACTTCCACTGCCTCTCACCTAACTCCTGCTCCCTCTGCTACTCCTTCCTCCATCTGTGGCTCATTCTGGCATTTAAATGACCCACGTAGGTGTCTTGCAACGACTAGAACACACATTGCTTCAATTAGCACCTTTGATCTTTATTAACTTTTGGCCCCACTTCCTTGTCCCAGTGCCACAGGAATTATGGATCCTGAAGTCCATAGTGGTCTTTATCCTTTCACATTAATTTAGTTCTTATTGTTTTGTGAACTGAGTCATCATAGTTTGGTGATGTTGTATACATGGTTTGTGATTCAACATTCAGGTTAGCACTTCTACCCAAGACAGAATCATGATAATTATAGGATGACACATTCAATTCATGAACTGCATTCTCATGGACACAAACCTCATTCTGTCTGGATAACTTTTCATAGAATGTTATTTCGGTTGTTACATGGAAGTTTGGTGCAGGGACAGCATGCCATTAGTTATTTGGGAAATATAGGATCCTCCCCCTCATAAGAGGATGAATACCACATCCCTGCCAAATGAGTCACCACTTCCCCTTGACAGCAATCCCCATCCATGAGATCCATCCTCGTAATACCACCCCCAGGTTTAGGATCAGGTAGCGGCTGCCTTCCCCATGCCACATGGGAAGAGATCTTAGGCAGGGGTCCCATGTTGAATCTGCAGGATTCGTCACAGAACCTACCAGCAACTTGGATCACACCCTGCATGTGACGGTCCTGGACATGAAGCACTGGGATCATCTCTACAGTATCTGGAATTGTAGCAGTGTTGCATGATTGCACCCATGAGAATGTACCTTAGCACTGCCCTGCCTCAATGTCTACCCTTTCCTGGGTATGGATCTTCATATCCATCCAGCACTTCATTATGTTCTCTGCAGTGCATCCCAGCTCTGTTGACAGGCAGATTGATAACCTGCTTGTCAGCACTCAAGAGGGACTGGTAATGGCTCAGGAGTTGGTCATCTGCAATGTCAACTTCATTGTTCAAGAATGACAGCCTCGAGCCTCACCACCTTGGTGGTGTCAGATGGAGCAGCCATTGCAGAGGTGACACCAGTTGGATTGACAGTAGGTCCTGAGAGTACCTGAACAGAGGAACTGCAATGGTACAAAACGGCTCTTGGTGTCAAGATGAGGCATATGGGGTAGCCAGGGGGAGTAGATGGTGTAATGGTGCACAGTGCCCCATACGGACGTGACAGGCTGTGATGTTCAAAGAGTCACTCTAGGACAGTGCAAGTGGTCAGCCACTAATGGAAGACTACCAGACACCAGTTGGCATGCAGAGAGGGCAGACAAGGTAGTAATAGAAAGCAGATCAGGTAAGGCAGGGGGAAAGTCAAGGTACAGGTGGCATCAGGTGTACTACAAGACATCAGGCAGAGACAAGGTGTATAGTGTGCCAGGGACCCACTAGCAGTCACCCCAATTATTAACAGAGAGCACTCAGGCCCATTAACAACTCCCAGCCACAAGAATAGGAGACTCAGCCATGGGGCAACATTTTACTGTCTTGTATTAGCAAAACAGAAATGACAGGGATCAGACCAGAAAAAAAACAACTAGTCTCCAAAGCTCTCATTTTCTAAGCATATTTCACCCAGTTGTATCCCAGTTGGACATCACAAATTAAGGTTCTGACCCAAAAAACCTATCAGCCGATTACATTGGTCAGTTTCAGCAGGTTACATATAGAGAATATATTGATTAGTGCTACAATTGGATGTTCATTTCTGAAGAGCCCCTCCTAAAACCGCCTCTACTTGTATCAATCTACAATGCTGCAGGGTCGCAGAGAGACCATTCGGCCTTGTGAAAGGCGAATCGGCATTGGTCAGAGTGTGTCCTCCCATCCCTGGGACCCTGGACAGTTACCAGGCTGAGTGTACCTTTTCAAGGCAATGGGAAAGTTAATGCATTTGCGAAGTGTTGCCTAATGTTGTCATTCTCTGATCACCTAAGCCTGTCAGAGTGCATTCAGTCGAACATCCAGATGCAACACTTTTAGCTTCTTCTCCCTTGATTCAATGGCAATGGCTCTCCTCTTCTACCTTTCTACCTTGTTTGAATGGGCATTGTCCTGCTCAGTGGGGCCACGTGTGCTGAGACCCACACAATTAAGCCCTCTCACTTGTAATTATGAGGATTTTAACCTGACTTCCTGCGGGTGGCTTATTGTCTTAGTAACTGGAACTTTTCATTCTCCACTTGTCCTTGCCTGAGTACCTTTTTTCTGTTCACCTCTGGTTGCAGTATCATGTCAGCCTTTATATGTGCTCGAAGCCTGTCTCTCCTTTGCCATCTATTTCAGACACCAATAGCTTCTATGTCATTCCCTATGGCTTCTCCATGTTAATAGCGGTCCAGCATGTGCAAGCTAAATATATGAACTCTTGGCATCTTGCGGTTTCAGCTTTAGCGAAAGATCTGTACATAATATGTACATATATCTGTCCTCTTATCTACATCGGTCATAAGCATGTGTGTTGTGCCTATATGCAATAAACTAGTGCTTGCTCGTGTAACTTCATGAATGGATGAACATGTACTTCATGTGCAATGCAGCTACGTCGTGATGTCGTTGATGACGCCATTCATTTATGGCTTTGCAGTCAATCGACTTGCTCCATCGATGTAATTTCCATATCGTCCAAAGTCATCGATTGAGTATGGTCTCAACTGTTGTCTGATTGAATACGGTTTCTCACACCTGTGATACATCTACGTTTGTGGTGATGAGACTAGAAGTGAGGCACATCTGTTGTTTCTCTGCCTTTGTGCTGAGGAACGTTTGGCACCCACATCTACAAAGTGATGTGCAACTTACACACTGAGGGTCTTTACAAGGGATTCTATACATGTTGCTCATGCACAGTGGAATCACATTCAGAGATGGAAAGAGGGTGAGTGCGCAGGTTGTGATTTCATCACACAGTTACATTGGTTGGATACATGGATTGCATTTCTATCATGAATTTGCTTGGATTCCAGTGCACCAAAGCAGAGGGCGTATAAACAAATTATGTCTCTGTGACTTCATCACATGTGCTACTAGTTCCCTTTGCAGCACTACGAGTCAGAAGGAACAGCCACATACATAAAAAGAAGGGCCCCAACTAAAAAGAAGGGGCCAAGAAAACAAATGGGCCAACAAAAGAGAATGAGCCACCAAGGAAACACAGGTTCACAGATAAGGAGGTGGTTATCCTCAGAGACAGTGGCTCAGCATCAGGGGGCCTTTATACTCATTTTCCGGAATGTGTGCACCTGTGGCAAGATGTGACAAATAAAATGAATGCCTGTGATGTGGAACATTGCACTGCCAAGGAGGTATACAAGTACCCGGGAGATCTGACAAGGAGAACAAAGTAAACGTTTTGGAGGAAAGTCAGCTCAGCTCAGCAACAGGTGGACCATGCCCTATATAGAGGAGCAGACTAAAATTGAAGAGGTGGTCAGTGGCCCCATATTAAATGAGAAAGTTGTGGCATTGGGAACATGGACATATATATGGCACCATCTGGTGAGCGACATGTGTGCTATGTATTTGTTATTGGGCATGCATTAAATGTGACCATTTCTACCAGTGACATTAGTCAGCGTCCTTCTCTTTAACCCTTCATTCTTCATGTCAGGTGAACTCGCCCTGTCCTAAATTATGGGTGTTGCACACTCAATAAAACATAGTCTCAGGGAATGTGTGACATAGCTGTACTTGCACCCATGTCTCATATGACACAAGATAAGAAAACAACCTGGTAATGTGCTCTTTCAAAGCAACACGCAGGTTACAGTGAACAATCTCAGAGTCAGGTCAAAGGATGGACATGTGGCCCCACTACAGTTGCATGTGCCTTGGTTACACTTTACTGCTGTCCATTTAGGAGTCATGTTTTGAGCGCCCATAGGAGCCACTGAGCGAGTAGTGGGTACACTAAATGTTTCACATGCCATCTTGTGTCCGGTGGTAACCTTCAGGTCTCATATGGCAGTGATGGAATGTCAGTAATCATTCCCCTGCCTGATAATGAGTGGCATTCATGGACTGCCAAGCGGTAGCCATTGTGGCCATGTCGAAATGTGACTATTGACAGACACATAGCGTTTGAGCAGGACATGGGCGTGGACATCAGTAGGTGGTCATGAGGATGTAAGTTATATCATTAATATTTTGGTTGTAAGGCATGTTGGATGACTCAAAGGGATAGTATATTGAGAGGTGTAATTTGTACATATGGCACAAATGTCTAATGTGATTTTGCCAGGGCCATTAGCCACACTGACATAGACATTTATGTAGATATGGTGAAAGTCACATCCTTTATGCGCTTGTATTCAGGCCACCTACCGTGTGCACATGAAGCTGTCCTGTGCACTGTTCAATGTGCGGTTGTGTAGAACAGTTGTTGCACTCATTTGGGAGTATATTACATGATGGCCAGTACATGAAACCACAGCCCCACCAACGTGCCTGCCATTGTAGATGTCACCCCAATCATATTGGAAAAGGTCAACCAATTGTTACTGTTCACCTATACTCAGTTTAGCATGTGTTCTTTCTGCTATTGGCACACACAATGGACAGGGTACAGGGAACCACAGTCCAAAATAGACACTGAGTAGGTTTGAATGCAGCATGGGTGTGTTGAGCACATGTGCACACAGGTGTGAATTAGAGATACAGGGCTTTGCAGGGTGATCAACATTTACTAATCCACATGATACTAGTTTCCAAAGAGACATACAGGGAGCTGACGTGATGCTGCATAATATGGTCAGTGACTCTTCAAATCTCTGATTGTGGGTGATTGGCACAGTGAGGCATGTGGAAGGGGGAACTTACTGGACTGCAACATAGGGAAATGTGTGTCACGTGAGAAAGTGAAAATGAGGTTCCATACATGGTTTCTAAGTGGTATGGTGGCCAGTGTCCTTGGAGTGTGTGCTTTAGATGTGTCATTGCAGGAACTTCCTGCACACACCACATGTCCAATGATTGTTGCTAGTTTGGATCCATGACAAGGGCTTTCAATGATGTACACAGTGAGAGGACGTTTTAAATGTTCAAATGCATCACATGTGTTTGGTGTGATAAAAGAGCAATGTGCATTGCATGCATATAACAATGGGGAAAAACAGATGTGATAGTGTACATGACATTGTCATTGGGGAAACAATGCATGTTGAATGTTTAGTTCCTTTCCCAGCATGTGATGTCATCTGTGTGGAGGTCATATGGGATTGGTGTATGGGGCCAGGAGTCTGTTACAATGCATGTGATGCTGGATTAATGTGGGACATTTTATGAAAATGGTAGCCTATGTGCATCGATATTGAGATGTATGATAGTAGTTGTCTGTTCCTTTCCAGGTGAGGATTCCCTAGAGGAAGATTATGCTGCACTATCTACCAGTACAGGACAGCTAGCAGGCTAGCCGTCTCTGGTAAACATCCTTAGTACGTGCAGGCAATAGTGAGAAGTTATGATGACTGTTCCTCCTCAGAGAATGTGGCTTCTGATGTGGATGATACATTTGATGAAAGCATGCATGGGCCCAAGCTCAGAATGAGGAAGAGCTTCTCCTGTTAGTGTCAAAGGCTGGGTCAGAGGGACAAACCAAGGCCATCTCTCTCTCATCAGTGTGACCACGGCACAGCAACCCACATCGCCTAGTAGTGCTCGAGACACTGGGCCACCTGTAGGACAAGATTAAAACGCAGCTTTCTCTGGTGTGTCTATAGCTTCAGGGCCTTCATCTGGGTCTGCACCATTGCCAAAAAAACCTTGAAGTCTGCAGTGCTGGGTGGCCTGGTCGATCTGGATCAGGACATCTTCCACAGATTGTTGGGTCATTATGACAGGGTAGACCATGTTCATCATGCCTTCCCTAGCCATGGACAAATGGTGGCCACTTTGCTGCCAACCAATTTGAGTGAGAGGAGAAGTTTCTTAATGTGAGCAGTAGACAGGGGCAAGCCTTACAGGGGTTGTCTCACAATTTGACTCAGATGGACAATGCAGCGCTAGCTGGCATTGTGGATCTTCTACACGGGTGTTATGTATTCAGGGGGGACATGCACCAGAACATGGTGACATTAGGGAACACATGCTCCCGGACTTGGTAGCATTGAGGGAAAGCATGTACCAAGACATGGCTGGCAACTGTGGGTTGCTGCATGCCTCTCTCTCAGGAATTTCTGTGGCAACAGAGGATCATACTTTCGCACCTCATGGTTTGAGCAGTCTCACAGTTCAGCATGCAGCAGAGGATGGTGTGTCCCAGAAATTGTGGACACTGTGCATGCCCTAAATTGGCATACATGCGGTATGAATGCTATTTCTTTGGGCCTGCCCTGTTGTTATGTTGACATTGAAAGTGGAGTTTGGGCTATCTGATAATGTAATGTGTTTTGTTGACAATGGAGTTCTTTTTTAAGAAGTCTATATGTGATGTGGTCTGATGTTGTAGTGGCCACATTATTTTGTTATGCAGTTATGTTACTCTTAGTACAAGTGATGTTCCATTGCATAGGCGTTGCTGTGGTCTTTCACCTGCAGGTGTTAGTGTTGACATTCTGTCATAGAGAGTGCACTGCTTTGTATCTCATAGAGGTATTGATGGTGTCATTCTGCTAAATAAGTATGAGATATGGGCTCTCACAATCATTAATCTTTATTAATGATTGTGAGAGCTAGTGTGATATTTTGTGATGGTTATTTTTAATGTTCACAGGCTGTGCTTTGGGATTTCAGTGGGTGAGTCATTTAAGTGCTGGTTGCAGTGTGCCATATCATAATGTGTGTGGGTTTCTCAGGTTTCTGAAAGGTGGTGGTATTGCTGGAGATTTTGCATTATGTGATGATGGCACTGCATGTGGTCCACATATTGTTTCTGGGTAGCGATGTTGTGCGGCATCTGTTATGGGTTTCCTGTGTGTGTTTTTATATGTTCCTCTCCTTCATTGTCTAGGAAACTCCTCAACATCTCTGGCTTCAACTGTTGCTCTGCTCTCTTATTTGGTCTCCCTTCTTCTCATTTTATCCCTCTTCACTCTGTCTATAACGCTGCTATCTCTATTGTCTCCATCCTTGCTCATCCATCACCCCATCCCTTATCTTGGCTTCTTTACTTACGTTTGATTCCTGTCCGCTGTCTTACATGGTCTTGTCCCTACCTAACTGTCTTCTTTGGTCATCTTCTACTCCACTTATCATCCTCTTCGCTCCCAATCACATCCTCATGGTTCTTCTTGAATCCTTTGCTTCTCCCTGCTGGCTCCAAAAGATTGGGACTCTCTTCCTCTTTACAATTGTTCTGCCTCCTCTCTTCAACTTTCTTTTATCTATGCTTAGAAACAAATGACCTCACCTCACTGTTCATCTTGTGACTTCTTACTCCTATTTCTGATCTCCATGTGTTTACTGTCATAACATTTATATTCTGTCCCATTGTGTGTGCTTCGATGTGTGTCACACTCACCAAGGAGCCAAATGTTGCCTATTTTCCAGGTGCCTGAGCTTGATGGATACGTAAATGGTGCAGGGTGTAGCTGTCATTATTTCATCTGGTAAAAATGGTTTCACACCACTATGTTGCCAGTTGCATCACAAATCACCTGCACATTAAAGGAATGTAAATTATTTCTTTTCAACCATATGTGTTCCATGGATCTGGGAGGTCACATTGATACATACATGCAGTCAATGACTCTGAGGCATATAATTCCTTGGCCATTTTTGCTTTGCCAGCAGGTTGTGGGGCATGTCTATGGTTATGCAGCCCTTCAATAATGCATTGCAAAACCTGACGCATGCAATGAGATTGTGTAGCCTGGGAAATGCTCCCTTCAATGGCTGTGATTCTTGGAATGAAGAGATGCTGCATGTGAACACATTGGGGCTCATGTTCCATAAAACTGTAAAATAAATGGATGGCGTAAAAGCCTTGAGTAAGGCTTTCACATCTTCCATTCATGCCACAAGTCATTTTCAATAATCTGTAAGGTGGAGAGGATAGGCCGAATGCAACTTGCGTCTCTACCACCTCCTTCCGCTACCCGATACAAATACTGCAGCATCTGTGCCAACATGGATTTTCATGCCGGCATGTTGTGCTAACAAAATCCCTCCGTGCCCCCCAAGCACACTGCAAGTGTCCCCCCACACTCACAGCTGGCTCCCCACACATCTTTGATCGTCTCCTCACCTACCCTACCTTATCCCATTACCCCAACAACACACGCTTTTTCCATGATGCAACTTCATTTCAAATGTTGGATATTCATGGAAACTGCCATGGCTACAGAATGCTTTGTGTTTCAAACTCACTCCCTAGATCCCCTCCAACTCCCACATATCACTCAGTGTCCTCTAGCCAGGCCCCCCACCTCTAGACTAATGACATGTACAAGTATGTTGACATACAAACGGCTATTTTCCTGCTTTTCATTTTCTGATATCCTCGGCTAAAGCTCTGGCTATCTCTCGCATGAAAAAAAAAGATGGCAGCCATTTCAATTCTAAAACCCAGCGGATTTGGCAATTTAACTGAGATATAGCTATTTATTTTGGGGAAGGGGTCACCCCGTACTCAAAACAACTGCACGGAATACCACAAGCCACAAAAGACTTCCAGTAAACGCTTTGTGCCCAAGCTGTTTTGGACCTGATCCAAATCCATTCAGTAATTTGGGCTGTGCGGTCGGCAAAAAATGTACCTTTTTTGTCCATGGCAAAATGAATAGGAAGTAGGCCACCACTTTGATTTTCTTTCTTACTCTTCTTTATAACTTTTTTTAACTAATCTTTACAAACATTTGTAGTCTGGAGGGGCCTATGCATAGCTAATTCACTTAAGAATGTCAGCCAAATATGTCACAGAATTCACAAGTGATTGATAATAGAATTTTTCAATGTTCCTATGGTACTCCGACTCGCCTTAACTATAGGGTGGGTAAAAGAGTTACATAGGAAATCACAAACATTATTTTCTAATAACTTTTGACCTGTGCGAGAGATTTGGCTGAAAGTATGCAAAGCAAATGTTTGTTACACCCCCAAACCCCCTCCTTACCCCCTGACTGAAATGTTTTAGAAAGATTCTTTGAAAAATAAAAAATAAAGTTGTTAAGAAAACAAAAGAACATAGTTTCGGTCTACCCCCCATTCTATTTCCCATAGACAAAAAATTACAAAGCCAAAACCCTGGACAGATTTGGACCAGGTTTGAAAAAACGTGGGCACGAAGCATTTCTTTTGTGGTTTTGGGTTATTCCATCTAGTACTTCTTTAAATATTTGGCAGAAAAGGGGGTGCTTTGTTTCCAAAATAGATAGCTATGTCTAGGGGAAAAATTGCAAGAAACAGGGTGTTTATAAATGAAACTGCTGCCAATGTATTTGATTTATGGTGCAATCGATAGCTGCGGTTATAACTCAGGTTACAGCCCAGGTTATGGGAAAAAAATGAAGAACATAGTCATTTCCAGGTGAAAAAATATGCAGATGCCAACATTCTGGAAGTGGGCGGGGAGGCATGAGTACACCAAGTGGAATGTGTGATTTGGAGGGGAGCTAGGAACCAAGTTTACAACAAGAAGCTCAAACATTTGTCACATACCCTCGGGTATAACCTGGGGTAACTTGAGGCCAAAGAGTCAGAATTGTCTGCAGCACGGCTCAGGATGGTCTGTAACACCAAAGGATTCACACGGCCTACCACTGGTGGTCTGAAGTGCCACAGACTCTTCTTCCTCCTCTTCCTCCTCCTCTGCATCTGGTACCCCATTACCTACACATGGGCAGGAAAAGACATGTGGAGTCATGTGCAACGTGTCTACAGTAAACATGTGTATCAAAATGCTGTCATGCAACTAAATGCAGGGCATGTCACCATAATAAATACAGCATCCACAAACTATGTACAAAAAGCTATCTGAGCAGGCAACAACATTCCCTGCTCAGGCTGTTAGGCAAAGTGTGCATGCAGTACCCTCTGAGACCACTACACACAACTATGCCTACAGGTGTAATCAAAACCAACCTTTGGTATAAATCTGTACCACATAGTTTTTGGTCACGAGCTGAGCAGCCAGGCTTATCTCAAGAGGGAATGTGAGCTGTAATGATGTTATACAGAGGTCTACAATCACACATATCCAAATAGACTCTTATACTCAAGGTTTCTTGGTAAAAAACGTATTAATTTATTACACAGTCAGTTAGAAAACATTCACTAAAAGGAGGCAATCAATATCACACAAAAATATTTTACAGTACTTGACACTATCCGGTTCTGAGACCTTTAAACTACTTTGAAGGAGGAGCAAAATGGCATTCAGAGCATTTAAAGTAGGAGTAAAAAGGTATAAGTTAATAAAACAAATAGTAGAGTTATTCTTAAACAGTGCAAATAGTTTGAGTTCACCAGAGGGGTTGATCCAATGCAATAGGTAGGCCAAAGTCAATGGGCTAGAGTCTTGTATCAGTAAAAACGGTTCTTATAGTTTGCCATGGTTCTCAGAAGTAGTTCATAGAAGAAAACGTTATATGCCAGGTCACAAGCTGACTAGGCCTGCAAGTTTCCAAAGTTTCACACACTTTCGCAGTGCGAGGTAAGTTCTCTCGGTCTGGTTTTCACAGTACCTTATATTGAAGAAAAAGATGCAGCTGAGGACTTCTGTTCCTGGCAGTTCCTGTAGATCTCGCTGTTCCTGAGCTTCAGTCATGGGGACAAGAAGGAGGATATCAGGCGCAAACTGGCACATCTTCGATTCCAGTAGCTGTTGTCAAGCACACAAACTGGTGTCCTTCTCCCTGGCTATCCAGTTTCCTGCAGCATGCTGAGGAAAATACAACTTCGAGAATGGTATTCAGGTGGATTACGAGTTGATTGGTCCCACCAACTCAAAGGGAGGATTCATCCTTGAAGGGCTTCTCTGTCGAGATGAACTTGGCAATTCAGACCTGCAGCAGTGCTTCACCGGGCAAACCAACGGTCCAGGAGTTGCAGCAGCTGTCCGCTTCGAGCTCGTCTTTGGTTCATTTGTTACGGTGGTTGACTCGGCCTTCCAAGCCAATAGTTTTGCCCTTTAAACAGTTCTCTCCTATTCATTCCAGCCTAGCTGTCACTCACATAGCAGGGTGGCTGTCCTTGCCGGACAGTCAGCCAGCCAATCATGCCAGAGTGCATTTGGGTCTACTAGGAGGCTAAGCACAGGGAGTTTCTGGAACTTTCCTCACTTCATGCCCACCCCAGACACTCGGGCACCAGAGGCGGTCTTCAGTCCTGAAGCCCGCCAAAGGCATAAGAACCAAGGGACCAAACCTAGTTTGGTGCGCAGAGACAAACACTAGAAGGACGTTTCAAAAAAGAAATGGCGAAAAAAGAAGACCGGGACCGGTTTAAACAAAGGAGGCTCAGACACCATCTTGAAAAATATGGATCCCGCGATTTAACGCTAGCGGTGTTCGCGGTTGGGAAAAATCATGGTAGTTTGTTGTAAAACCACTGCCACCAGCAATTTGAAGAGGAAAGGGTAGCATTTGACTGCTACCTGAGTTTCTAGCCATAGGAGCTACTAGGTAACCCCTCCAGCACTCTATTGTAAGATAGTATGTGCTGGGAGTAGGAATTTAGAAATACTAGTAAAGTCAATGTTGTTACTTTACTTTCTCTGGGAAACAGTAGTTTATCCCAGAGAAGGTATCTAAACCGTGGGGTGCTGTGTGATACACATGAAAAGATGATGCCTATGGAGTTGTCCAAAACTCCATAATCAAAGAACACAAGAGTAAAACACATATCAAAATACATGAAAGATTGGGCAAAAAAGGCTCACACTCTTTCTAGGTAAAAAAAAAATCAAGTCCTCGATATCCAGCAAAGTTGATGAGGGTCTCTAAGGTGAAGGGAATTAGCACATTTATGAGAATTCCCCCTAAAACAGGGTCATGCTGCCAGTGGACACATTGCCAACAAACAGGGTTGTTAAAGGCACATTATGGCCGAGGGCACAGCTAACTATTGACTAATACCAGTGAAATGGGCATGGCCATGTGGCTCAGTGACATGCAATTACATCACATGGCAATGGGAAGACACACATATCCACATCCGAGTCTGCATCAATCCCATGCCACCCCAGGCACTGTACACAATGAGAACATGTGTAAGTGTGTGAAAAAGGAAACAGTCCCAGTTGATGTATAGCTGTAGGAGTACCACCTAGCCAAGGTCTGTGAAGTGGAGAGAGTAAGTAAATGGAGTTGTAGATAGGAACAAGGTACAGTGACCCATAAGAGGGAGAAGAGCATGGACCCATGATGTGTGGGCTGAGAGTGGGAAGGTAACAGGGATCAGGCCTCACAATGATTTGTCCCAGGTTCACTGCCATAGGGGCAGCAGGGATGAGCCCAGTCCAGACATATGCACACTCATTCATGGCGTGCGGAAAGGCATGTCGGTTGACATCTAGTATGTTCTATGCAGCATGGAAGCACCTACGTAAATATGTAAGAAAAGAGATTCTTTACCCAGCAGACATGAAGTGTAACTCATATTTCAGACACAAGCACATGTCTAGCAGGGCTTATTCACTGACATCAACGATGCAGCTAACATGAGTGCATTTTGTGGTATCATGATGCAGATGTTGTGGTGGTATGCTTGTGGGGGTTGAGTACTGTCACAAGGCCATGTTCAACTGATGTACAACACATGGGTTGTATCCGCTCTTGTGTACACTGGACAGGACCATACCACTCATCCTCCTCCTTCCTCCTTCTCCTCCTTTGTTCCTGTCTCCCCTGAAGACGTCAGCAGAGTTGCCAACTCCATGAAGGTCTCTTCCAAACATGTGGGCCCCCTGCTCCTCCAGTACCATCAAGGACAACAACTCTTATCTCACACCTGCTCTTGCTGAACTCTGCAACCACTCGTTTACTACTGGTTCTTTTCCATCCTCCCTCAGGCACTGCCTTGTGTGCCCCATCCTTACAATACCATCTTCAGACACTTCCTGCCCAGCCAAATACAGCCCCATTTCCATCATCCCCTTCCTATGAAAACTGCTCGGGAAGTTGACCCTCCCTCAACTCAACGCCCATACCAAACTTGTTGTCGGTCTACATGACCATCAGTCTGGATTCCAAGCTTCCTGAGCCATGGACATTGCTCTCCTGAACACCCATGAAGAACTGCTTGCATCCCTCACTTCCAAATCCCCTGCTGTCCCCATCCTCCTTGATCTATATTTGACACAGTGAACCATTCCATCCTAATAAAAAGCCTCCATGATACCATTGGTATCATGAAGTGAACACTAGACTGGCTTAGCTCATTCCTAACCAACCAGTTCTCAAAACCATTCTGGGCCCTTTCTCCTCTCCTACTTCCTCCTCCGCCTGTGACATCCCCCAGGGCTATATTTTTTCACCCTGCCTATTTTACATATAACTTTTCCTGCTGGAATCTATCATTTCCTCCTTCTCACCCAACTTCCAGTGCTATGCTTATGACATGTACATGATGATGCCCATATGCAACCCAAACACACCTGCTGGGGTAATCTACAACACTGCCTATATTGCATCTCGGGGCACAGTGGAGCGCAACTCTTCTTCAAACATTCATCTGACACCCTTGCACCTTCCTTCATTCCCGACTGCCCCTCTGCCATCAATGCTTGGTGCACTGCTAATGACCTCTACCTTGACAACAGCAAAACAGTGAGTCTCCCGTTTGATTCCCCTGCACCATAATTCTTCCCTTCACTCTGGCCTCCCTCCATGGGATTCTCCCTTTCCCCCTGCTTTGGACCCATGAATCTTGGAGTCAACTTTGCCTCCTCCCTTTCCTTCATCCCTCATATTTAGGACATTGTCAAGAAGTCTCACTTTCAGCTCTCCCTTTCAATGTAACTGGACCCTTCCTCACCTTCCCCCAGAGACTCAATGTTACCTGTGCTCTGGTTCTCTCCAGGCTAGACCACTGCAACAACCTCTGCCTTAATCTTCCTTCATCTACCCTGTGACCCCTCCAGGTTACCCAGAATAGGGCAGCAAGACATATCCTTGGCTCAAGCCCAGGGACTGCTTCTCTCCTGCCCTACGAAGCCTTCACTGACTCATGGTCTCTGCACAGAGTACATTCAAATCCGTCTGTATCATCCACAAGGCTATCTGGGGCCAGGGAGCATCTCTGTGTTCAATGCTTCCTGGCCAATTACTCCCCTTCTAGACTCCTGTGTTCCTCTGGAACCAACTCTCTGCATGTGAAGCAGTTTTGTAAACAGAGGGCTGGTGGTCCATCAGCTTCATCTGCGAGCTGCCTTCTGTGTAATAGCCTCCCTCTTCCTCTGCACCTTGGGCAGGACCTCCTTATGTTCTAAAAAAGCCTCAAGACCTTTCTCTTCACCTCTTCCTTCTCCTCCTCTCTTCCCTGCTAATCATACAGTAGCATGACCGATGTGCAGGGCCATTATGTGTCCTCAGGGACCTGACCCCCCCACATCTCTCATCCAAGCCGCTGTCTATATATTTCACTTGCTCAGGCTCAGCCTCACCACAGGAGGTTGCACTTAGGTTTTTCTTTTATTTCCTTAGCACTTCACCCCAAGCACTACTCCATGGACACATCAACACCTTTTCCCTTACCCCCTCCCCTCTGCACTTGCACGCTCTGAACACTCACAAGTAATAGTAGGTTTCTCTCCCCTCCCAGTTATTCTAATGATTTGTTAGTACTATTAATTCAATTATTTATCTCTGTAGTAATTCATAGGATACCTTCCCCTGTCCCCACCTTGAAGCCCTGTGTGTGCTTTGAAACGGTTTTGCTAATTGTATAAGCACCTAACAAGTGGCCAATAAATAAATTAATAAATACATGTGTTCTCATGACTGTGTTCAGTGCACTGGGCCAATATTATGCAGGCCATGGCATGCCTTGTCATGTCATTGGTAGTCTTCTAGTGGTGTCCTGGCTTTTCTGTGGACTCAATTATCGACATATGTGATGTCTTCTCATTTTCATGCAGCATGTTTACTGATGCCTGCATTGTGTATGTGACGTCGTCCACTGAATAGGATGTGTGACATGATATTTGTTGCATTTCATTAAGGGGGACAGGCAGTGTGGGGCATGTTGTTGTTTGTCAATGTGTGGGCCTCATTACGACTTTGGTGGTAGCCATGCCGCTATTGGCTGCCGCCAAAATCGGGTCCGGGTCTAGTTTCCCTGAATGGGGAATTAGCGGGCCATTCCGAGTTCGGAGGGCCCGGTAATTCCTCCCTCCAGGAACCCGGACCTTCCCCATTCCCATTTGAGCCCCCATAGGGCTCAATGGGAATGGTAGAGGGAGCAAACAACTGGCCAATTACGAGTGGCCTGTTTTTTGCTCCCTCTTCCCCTCGCGGGACCCGGTAAGGACGCTTGGTTTGACCAGGCGTTCCTTACAGGGCCCCGCAAGGGGAGCTTGTAATGAGGCGGAATGGGTTTAACAGGTCCGCCTCCTTTAGCAGACCCTGTTAACCCGTTCCGCCTCAGTTGTAATGAGGCCCTGTGTGTTTTGTGTGTTTGATTTGCATGCAGTGTGCAGGTGTTGTTGGATGTGTGCTGGGACACATTTTTATGGTTGTCCTGTCTTGTGTCTTGAGTTTTTGGGTGGATGGATGTGTTAGCTGCACCTTTTTTCATTTTGTTCATTGTTTGAAGATCCTTCCGTCAGGGAATGATGGTTATTTCATGGGATGAAATTTGACTGTCAACTGCATGCCAAGGGGACAGGTAAGATGTGCATTTATCTTGATCGTTATGGAATGGCTACTTTAGTTGCTGCATACCCGGATGTGTTAATTCTGGTGGGTTGCCCTCTTTGTCAAAATTGTCTATTTGCTCTTGTTAATAGTTGGTTTGGGGTTGGGTTTTATTGTGGTCATGTTGCCAGGGGGCAGAGATTTTAGGTTAAATATGATTGCACATGTTAAGTATGTGCAACCTCTCCACGTGCCATTTGCCCAGCCATACACAGCAGTGTGCCTGTGGGTGTGGATGGGGTGACACCACCATGTCCACCAGGATGCCACGCTGTGTTGCAACATTGTGCAGGACATATGCTGCCACAATGATCCTGCAGACTACTGGTGATGCACATAGCAACACACCACCAGAGTGGTCAAGGGAGCGAAAAAGTGACTTGAACACTCTGAATGTGCGCTCCACTGTGCCCCGAGATGCAATATAGGCAGTGTTGTAGATTACCCCAGCAGGTGTGTTTGGGTTGCATATGGGCATCATCATGTACATGCTCAGAGGGTAGACACTGTCCCCTGTAGAGGTGAGAATGGTTGTTGTTGTCATTTCTTGACAATGTCTGTTGGTCTGTGCACAACATGCATGCATGTGCATGGCCATTCATACTCACCAATGAGCCATGTGTTGCCATGTTTCCCAGCTTCCAGGGTCCTGTTTAGCGCGGACATCCTGAAGATGTAACTATCATGTGTGCTGCCAGGATAGTTGGCATACACTTCAGTAATGATGCCCTTGGTATCATCCACAACTTGCACATTGATGGAGTACCAATGTTTCCGGTTGCGGTAGATGTGCTATGGTGCTCTAGGTGGATGTAGAGCAACATGTGTGCAATCAATGGCAATCAATGGCACCTAGCACTTTTTGGAAGTGTGCCAACCCATACAAATCCTGCATTTCTTCAGGCCTTTTGAGCATATAGAGATGCCGGCACGCAGAAGGATGTGCAGTTATGATTGCCAACACCTTGTGTAAACAGCGTGACTGCGTGGCCTGAGAGATGCCACATACTATGGCGGTAGTATGCTAGAATGAGCCAGTGGACAAAAAATGCATGCAGTGAGCACCTTTTGTAAGGGGCTCAGTGCCTGGGAGCATAAGGTGGGTGATGTGAGGACATCTTTTCACTCCATACCAGGTCGAGGATGATATGGGGGGAACCTATACCTGCCATAGACCTGGGCATCATGCATCCCAAAAAGGCTGGTCAATGGGTGGAATATATGGGCCCTGGCCATCCTTCTCATCCCGTGGTGTCCCAAGATGACTGCTGCAACAAATGGTGCTTTCATCATGGAGGTATCCGTGTGTGTGTTGATCGTGCATGCTTTTAATGCTTTTTTATGCATTTGTTAATGTGCGCATTGACATGTATTGTATGCCTGCTATCGCGTGGCGTAGGTGTTCCAGGATTTGTGCGTGGTTTTTCATGCACCAGCGTTCCCTGTTCAAGTCCATGAATACATTTGTTTTGCTCGCATACAGGTGGTGCGGTGGTTTGATGTTGGAACGTCCCTCGTAATGCCCATATTTCCACTTGTTCTTCCTCATTCCACGTTTCTGCCCCTTTTTTAGCTGGCTACACAGGCCTGGCCGGCCCTTCTCTTGGAGTCTTGCACAAGACAGTGGTCGGCTTGCAGTGACATGGTGGACCATCGCAGATTCCTTGAAAAGTCCCTGGTAAGCCCTGTGCATTGTGTTCCATAAACCGATGAACGGGGACTTGCGTGCAATTTTGTATGCAAGTCGTGTTTTTTTCCACGCAGATTATTCCATGAATTGGACTCTAAGTGTTCAATGAGGACAGATGTCGCCAAGCTCTGCAATGGCATGTTAGAAAGTCCACAACGTAATACCTTCATGCAAATAGTTCACTGCCCTTGTTCAATTTCTTTTTGTGAATGGTTCTTCTCCACCATGAAGTACCTCCAGTTGGCCATGGTTTTCAACATCCCACACAATTTCATGGGAGGGAGGGTGGTGTCGGGACCAACAGGACATTGTTGCTGCTGTTGCTGTGGTCAGACAATGTCTGAGCTGGGAGGAAAATGTAATAAAATTATAAAAGACATGACAAAAAGGACTATGCCACTAAAAATAAACATATAAAAAAAGAGAAAATAACTAACTAAAATAATGAAACTAAAAAAAGAACAAATGACAGGACGTAAATGGACAGAGAAGGGCAACATAAGGGCAACAAAAGGTTGGGAAAAATGGGAAGGTTGCTCAAAGTTCTACTTTACTGAAAAACTACTCAGTGCTCAGTAGTCAGAATAAAAAGCAATAATGTGGTGAATAACCGCAGCTACGCCCACCAAACAATCAGGCGGTGCAATTTGTATTTAGGTCAATGTGAAAGTATGCCACCTGTAACCACGCTGATGACATAGGCCAATAGAAATCAGGATGTGTAGACGGGGCTATACGTTATGTGTCTCTGTGTTACTGCAGCATGCAATCTGATTGGGTAATGGCGTACGCGTGAATACATAACCGCACTTTAACGCACTGCACAATCTGATTGTTTTGTGTTGTTGGCATGGCTATACGTGGGTATGAGTCATGTGTTTCCTCGCCAATGGACTGCACAGTCCGATTGGTCAGTGCGGTCTGCCCAGATATAGATCATTTCCCCTGGGCATAGCTGCATTAACGCATTGTACCTCCCGATTGGCTGTTATTGTTGATGCGGCTGCGAGGACCTGAGTGTAGCTGCATTAACACTGAGAATCACCCTGTTGGATATTCCTGTTGATGCATATACAATTCATGTGTGTTCGCATCACCACTGCACACAATCCGATTGGCCAATTGGAGGGTTTGAAAGTATGTAGCCTTGTTAACGTACCATGCCACCTGATTGGGTATCATGTTGCTAAGGCTATATGTCATGAATAGGCATATAAGCACTGCACACAAACTGATTGGCCATTGTTGTATGCGTGAATACATCATCGCTCTTAAAGACACCTCTCTTGTTGTTCTCATTGCTGTTTGTCTTTCGATGTGTGAACCTGCTTGTGAGCCTCCAGGAACTTTTAAAGAGCAGTATTCACATTTTTCCATTCCTTTCTGACCATACCTTTGTCCTTTGTTCTGTCATTTGTAGTTTAATTTTTATTTTAGCTTGTTATTTTTTTCTTTTTTTTAACTTTTTGTGTTGTGTATTTTTACAGTTTTGTTTTTTTTCCTCCCCAGCCCCACATTAAAGTATGTCTTGGACCAGCAGTGATGAAGAGGTGTTGTGGGTGTGTACTTCCTCACCTCTGCAGAATAAGCAGTATGCCCAGAAAACTGCCACTGACGGCTTCCAGTATTTTCATGTAAAGGAGCATCAAAATAAGAAGGAGGTTCAGGAAATTCAATGTATTTTCTGTTGGACATAGGACCTTCCATAAACCATTGAAAAGCGTGGGCACCTCCACTTTGATTCAGCACCTCATCCATGTCCATTGGGACATGTGGAAGAAGCCTACAGAAGGCTAATTTTTATCATAAGGTGTAAGCCCATGGACAACAATATGCAAGCTGATATCTGTGGGCCAAAAGCACCTCTGTGCAACTGCCTTTGCTCCATCCGCCACCACCCAACCTGATCCCATTATGCCTACACCAAAGCTAAAGGAGTGCACATGCCACCACTGGATTGGGGTGGGAGATGCCACCCTATATGGTTAGGCATGGGCCATTTTAGAACACTAGTCCAACTGATGCCACTAGAAATATCTATTTTTTTAAGTGCCACATTTTTTTACCTGCTTTAAAAAAATGCAAAAAAGACTCAAAAAACAAAAACAAACAATAATAAATGTTACATTTTTTTTAACTCATTGTTAAATGTGTGAAAGCTAATATTCATCCCCTCCCAGTTCCACCCTCCTCCTTCCCTCTCCCCACAAAGCGGCCCTTTTAAGGGCCAACTTTTCAGTTATAAAAATAGACAATAAAGACCACAGGCTATGAATGGATCAATAACCCTTATATGATACCTTTTATGCAGTATGTCTCAGAAAAGCCTTTCTAAAATATTTTCTTTCATAGTCGTGGTTATGATGAGCACCCTGCGGTGTAGTTATCAGCAGAAAGTAAATACATTGGTCTTTTCTTATTACATAAACATTGAATATACTCTTTACCCTTCCACTAGCACTACACTCCCCAAAATAAGCTGCCCCCTCCACATGATGTTCACTACCCTTCCTTCTCAAGCAAAGTCTGTTTTTCTGTGACAAAGTAGCAATGCGCCTATTCCCTGTGCTTGTAGCCGTGGGCATGTTTCTTTGTGGTGGCTGTGGCTATACATGTGCTAGCCTAATACTCTCGGCTACAGGCAAGCGAATGCGACATTGTGTATTTTGGTGGGAAGGCTATAACTGTCATGGCAGCCGCAGGTACAGCCGCGGCTATACAGGTACGTTAGAAGTGTTGCTCCATTAACAATAGTAGTGTGAAGTGAATATTTCATTGGTTGTTCCAAGCTACATGTTGAAAGTTGTTATGGTATTGGGTGGTGGTATTTATTTTGCATTCTACTGCAAAAGAACTGTGACATTAGCAGTTGTAAGGTTTGAATAGTTAATACATACTGTTATTGGAGGATATTTGCTGTATATCATTTTTTGGGAGAAAGTAAAGAAAGCAAGCGAAGTTGCGAGTCAATATCTGACAATTCATATCCTGATTTGTTAGGTGATGAATCTCCTTTTTCATATAATTAAGAGGAAATAATATATTGTGAAATTGGACAAACAGTGATGTTGAGGAAATTGGGAATGCATGGGAGGGGCATTGGCTAAGTACATTTTTTCTAGTATCACCACAGAACACTGGAAGGAGTTTTTCAAAGAGAAGCTGTAAGAGTTGTGGACAGATATTTTTGGTTGGGAGTTTGAGTTATTTTATGTTTGGTAAAAGAAAATGAATAGGACATCTGAAGGTATATCACAGATATATTGGAAGTTCATTTGAATACTTCTAAAGCAGTTAGTAAGGAGATTACCGAAGTAGACACATTGTCAGCGTAAAACATTTTTTAGTACCATTTTTAATTATGCTCCATCCTTAATGTTCTTTCCTTGCCAGTTCTTCCCTCCTCTTTCCATACCCCAATAAAGGCCCTTTTAAAAGCCACACTTTAAGTCTACAAATAAACAATAAAAACACACCATGCATAAATCGATCAATAATCCCTAATTTGTTCTTTTTAAAAAACACATTTTGTATGTTATTATTATGGGTGCAGGCATCCCTTATTGTAGCCGCGGGTATTATGACAGTAACGACAGTAGCCACGGCAACAATGAATGTCTGTGGGTCCTGAGAGACTATTCCATAGAGTATCTCATAGCTCTGGTTAAGAAAAAAATGTTGGGAAAAAAACATTTGTATATATTTGTTTGGTAGGTAGTCCTGACAAGCTCTATTTTGAGGTATATTGAGTGTGGTATTTGTGCAAAGTTACGGTAACACTTTAATGACCTTCTCTTTGTCAACAACATATATAACAGTAACAATGTTTTAAAAGTTAAAGAAGTTGCACCTAAAGATTTTTGGAAAAATATGTCTTTGGGGTAAGTGTGTATGCGATTTATTTTTCATTTAGCATTTACAGATGATAGATTTTCTTCAGCCCAATTGCCTGCATTTTTACTATCTATTTTTCGTTTCAAGATTTTCCGTGTTCAGTGTTTCCATTTCATTTTGAAGATTAAGTTGTCTTTCATTTCTTTTAAAATGTCCAGGATTGTATTTGAAATCCTCAGGTCGCTTGTGCTTAATCCTTCTAGATACTTGAATCACTTCTTCATCTTTTCAAAAATGTTTAAATGTTTTTAAACAATTGAAGATATAATTGACTTTAAAGTACATTTAAGAAGTACATTTTAACACAGTAAGTGTATATAGTAAGTGTTGTCATTCATATCATGTTGGTGTCTTTTTTTTTCTTTTGCATGGAACACAAATAAACACATGTGGATTTAACCTAAGCTACACTAAAGTATGTAATTACTTCTAATAACTTCAATTACATATTTAACTTTCATCACTGTTTATTTAAAAAAAAAAATGGCGTAGTAAAATGCACAATGCTATTTATTATTCATGTTTCATAATTAGTTCGTAGCATATCTGACAAAAGCCTATTGATTCCAATGGGACAAATGCCCTAAATCACCCGATGAGATTATCAGACACAATATTTTCTGTCCTGCTATATTTACTACTATTATTGTGGTGGTATTTTTCTAAATGCAATGGCACTATTAGTAAGAGTTATTTATAGCTAAAAAATAAGTTACAATGTGTGAGAAATCTGAGGGTATTCTCAATACTTCTCTCCCTGGATCCTCTGCTCAGGTGACAAGGGGACAGTCATTGCTGTTAGATAATGAACATGGGGGTGGACAGGAAAGGAAGGAACACCTCAATGGAGGGTCGTCAGGGATTAGTAGTGGGGTGCCCATGGGTGGGATGCAGTATCCCCCTTTTCTGACGGACGGTAAATCTGCCCATACCCATCCCATGACCTCTTTAGGTTGCGGTAAAACATCTTCCTTCATTTTCCCACATGTAACATCTACTGGTATAGAGACACAGTATCCCCCCTTTTCAGTTGTACATCATCACACTCTCCCACAGCCTTTATGGGATTTTACGAGTCCTATCCCGTCCCTCCCATTTCCAACACATTCTGGGAAGAGAAAGAGGTGACCAAGAGCAATGAAGATTACTCATAGGAACAACATGGATATGCATAAAAAAGCCTACTACATACCACCTTTCGGCTGTCCCATTAATAGAGTCAGGCAAGGTCAGGCATTTGAATACAACTGTGCACACCTGACTCTCCTTGACTCTCTCCGACAGGTTATCAGAACGAAAGAGCATGGAAGGAAAAGGTACACTGCACCTTTAAAAACTCACTCAGGACAGAAGGAGAGGTATGTCCTGTTAATTGGAATAATGGAGGTCAGGCAAAACCAGCCCTGACCACATACCTGCAGCCCATTTATACAACAAAGGTGACAACAAGTAGACTGCTGAGAGAGCCGAGTCCAGTAGGGGATCCCGTCTCAGTCGCAAACCAATTTTTGCCAGAAAAGCAGAGGGAGATGGGGATGCCATCTGGACCTGAGTAGCCAAGGAGCAGAGAGGGGCTAGAGCTGAAGGCTGGAGGAGAATGGCATGCTGATATGCTCGCCCGGTGTCTATGAGGGGCTGCAGCGTGATGAGGGAGCCTTGTCTCAAAGTAGCCGACGTGGCGCTGCCTGCATCTTGTTGGCAACGTACAGTGGATTTCTCCTTCCCTTGGGACCTGTGCCAGCCCCCAGAGTGTCTGAGGGGCAGGTGGTGAGACCTTGACCTTAACCCTGCATATCCTAGAGGGACTGCCTGTCGATGCAACACTGCGCAGTGAGTTTCCTGAAAGTCAATGAGCTAGAAACGTTGGAGCTTGCGTGTAACTGCAACAGTGCGAGAAGTAGGCACCAAGGTAAATCAGAATGGCACGAAAAGCAAGTAACATATTGTGAAAAGGCATAACACTAGAAAGCAGAAAGAATGTAAAGCTGCATGAAAGAAATTAATTTGGGAGCAAGAGACAGAGAGAAAACAGGCAGAAAGTCAGACAGAAAGCGTGAAGGGAAAAGTGTAAGGGGTGCTGAAAAAAGATGCAACGGTACGGTAAGAAATATAAGAGCAAAAGGGTGCAAGTGACCCAAAGCAGAAAAAAAGGTGTGAGTGACCAGACAGATTTAAAAGGGAAAATAAAAGTGAGAGGAAGTGAAAGTAGGATACGAGTGCCCCGAAGGTGAACACAAGAAAGTGTGAGCAGCATGAGAAAGTGACAAGAAGGTGCAGAGTACCAACCACAGGAACAGAGGGTGCCAGGGGCATGAGATAAGGGAAAGAGACCTGTGAAAGATGCATGACAAGATACAAAGAGGGTGCAAGTGCACAATAAAAAAGATGGCGGGCAGGAAACACTGTGAAGTGGAAAAGAACAGAAAGACAAGGCACAGAAGAGAAAAGGTACCAGAAGAAAGGTGCAGGGAGGAAAGAGAGGGGTTACAGGTCAGAGCGGTTGCACTTGGGAGGAGCAAAGAGCCCAGAGTTCTTGAACGTGTCTGATACTGCCCCATGTAAGTACTGTACAGTGAAAGGTACATCGTGACTAGGAGAACTTTGTTAAAATATGGAAGGGGCCTGAGCTTCGGGAAGGGAACCCTGAGAGGCCTAAGAAGAATTGTGTAAGAAAAGAAAGGTACATCCTGACCAGAAGAACTTTGTTTGTCTGTTAAAAGATCTACTGATAGAGAGACACAGTATACCCCTTTCCAGTTAGACATCATCATACTCTTCTTCAGCCTTTATGGGATTTTACCAGTCCTATCAAATTCTCCCCTCCCCATTTCCAACACATACTTGGATGAGAGCAATGAAGATAACCCATAGGAGCCAAATGGAGATGCAAAAAGAGGCCTACTACATAGCACCATTAGGCTGAACCATTAATAGAATCAGGCAAGGTCAGGCACTTGAATACACCTGTGAATACCTGACTTTACTTGACTCACCCCTTCATATTATTGGAAAGAAAGAGCAAGGAATAAAAAGTCCACTGCACCCTTGAGAACACACTTACTCAGGACTGAAGGACAGACATTTCTTGTTAACTGGAATATTGGAGGTCAGCCAACCCCAGCCCTGACCACACACCTCCAGCCCGTTGATACAACACAGGTGAATACAAGGAGACCAATTGAGAGAGCACAGAAAACAGCAGTTGGGAGAGCAGAAGGGGGGCTGTGTGGTTGAGTCCAGCAGGGGAACCCATCTCCATCCCAGACCATTTTTTTCCACAAAAGCAGAGTGATCTAGGGATGCTGCCTGGACCAGAGAAGCCAAGGAACCTCACACTGGACCCACAGTGAATTGTAAGTTCATCACCAGCCTGGTCTTCCTGTTGAAATGATGGAGAGTAGCTAGGGCCTTATCTAGGGTTTCCTTCTGACCCAGTATTGTGTACTGTACCGGGCCAGGGTCCCTATCTTCGAGTGGAGAAATGGGTAAAGTTTCCTCTGCCACATGGAGTGTAACAGGGGCGATTGGAAAGAAAACTCTAGGTTTCGGGTTAAAGCACCCTAAGAGTGAAATCTGGATCTATAAGTAGAGGGACCCACACTAGTGTCTGATGAAACACATTGTCTCATAGACACCAAGCTGATTGACCGTCAGCATCATCACTGGATTCCTGTTGGCCTTCTGCTGGTCTCATCGACTCGGTAGCTTGACAAGCTACAAGGGATTGACCCTTTAAAGGGTCTCCTTTCGGAATTTCAGCACAGAGTTGCTGCTGTCTTGTTTTCCGTCCCTTAATCACTTCTGGTGTCAGCTCAACTCCATCCCTGACTGGGTGCAGGTGGATCTAGTGCAGGGTCAGATGTTCCTTGGCCATCCCTCTTCCTGCGGTCAGTAGACAGGGAGCTCAGCTAGCTGCTGCTTGATGAGGAACAGCTGAAACTTCCACTTGATGCTTAGCTTGTTCTGTCCTCTTTTTCCCAGGCTACGGAACAACACACGATTGTTAACTTGAATGGCATGAAATGTTACCTTACGTCCCCTGCACACCATATAATAAGGGAAACAATAATTTTCTAATCAAAGGTAATATGTTTCTTAAATGATTAAGGAGTATTTTCAATATTGGACACCAGCAAGAAGAGGAAATTTACAGCAGGTACTATCACGAAGTGAGATGTTCTGAATTCACAATCTAGAATCTCAGGAACCCAGAGGGATGAATAAGGAGTTTTCATTGAATGTATTTTTATAAGTTTGCCAAAAAAAGGGGGTTTTTAACATACATCTAATGTTAATGTGGTAACGAACACTGTTGAAGTGTACATTAAAACCATTGCACAGGTTACAAAGCAATGATGACAAGAATAGTATATACACATTCTAATTTTGTGCTGTTCGAAAAAATGTTGCTGTATTAACAACGGTCCAATATGGACTAATGAATATGTGTAATGATCAAAGAACAATATTTACTGTGAATTACATCAGAACATATGTATCTACTATTTTCCAATATGCATTGATGAATATGTGGATTGAATATACAATATTTCGGTCAATAAGATCTGAACACAAATATAGATTGTAATACGTAAGGATAAGGCAGCACTATTGTTTGTCCCATAATCTAGTTGCTACTATCTAATTAGTCTGAGAACAATACTAAGGGACAATGACCAAGGTGAGATTCTCATTATCTTGAGAATATTTTAACATCTCCAAATGACGTTATGACATAATGGAATGACCATCTGAATTATCAATAACATAATGTAAAATCACTACTATATTGGCAATTCGATAACAGTGTATTCGATTCCAGGCCGTCCTGTTGATGAAATCTATCACTATCAAAAGTACGCTGTCCATACCAGCATCTTGACTTCTGTGCTTATGCACAGAATGACACATTTAATACCTATAGAGATGTTACAGAACACAGTTCTTTCAGAACATAAACTTGACGAGAGAAGAAACAATCTGAAATTAACTTAGAAAAATTAATCAAATCAATAACAATGAAACGGACAAACACATGAACAGGTCTCACATCTTTTGTAAAAACTGTGAAAAAACAGTTTAATCAAATTAAAAAAAAATACATAAAAAAAGAACACATTAGGTCATTAAAAATCTTTATTTTACTTTTGATTACCTAATTCTGTTCTTATGACCCGAACAATTGAACTCTGATGAAATAGATTGGAACTACGGCTTCCATAAGTCTAGATTACCATCTGTAATTGGACACGTGGTCCAAATTATCAATTGTTATACCAGTAGCACAATGATGAACTTACAGTCATTTTCGGAATTCAATTCCATCGACTAGACACAATGATTCATTGACTTGGGACTACGGTTCCCATTATCCTGAATCATCACATGACCGCGAGTGCCGAGTAAGGTGTATTGATTGGAATGACTATTTCCACAATCACATATTACCACCTCTAATGAGACATGAGACATGATTAATATGCACTTATTCTAATTACAATGATGAAAGTGTAGCTTACCTAGATTGAACGCAAATAGTGATTGAACGACTTGGAACTACGGTTCCCATAATTCTGAATGATCACATGACTGCGAACGCGGGGTCATGTGACTATATTTGGAAACCATTGCTAAGCAACAGGTTTACCCGACAATAGCACGAGGAAGACGGCAGATTTCTCATGCTCTACGTTATATATAAGTACAAGCGAATATGACTGCACATTACAGACACCACACTACATTTATTTACTTTAATGCTAGACTAATCTCCACAGATGTGACTCTGAGCCGGACACTGAGACTGTAAACATACTTGTTCTGAACACTGCAGACCTCTGATTACATGAGTGTTCTCGCCATGTTTGTTAGTGTAATGTACTGAAAACTTAAAACATGGATACCTACAATGTATATATTCATTGTTTTAGGAGACACAGGGCAATTTGCGGTACCGTAATTAGCACCTTCCCCATTCCCATTGAGCCCTATGGGCCAAAAATAGGAATGGGGAAGGCAATGGTGGAAGGGGGAATTACCGCCCCGCCAACCATGGAATGGGGCGGTAATTCCCCTTTCCGCCAAGGTGGTGCTGGTATTTTACTGGCATGAACCATGGCGCTAATAGCGCCATGGTTCTCCGCCATCCATGTAATGAGGCCCACATACACAGGTTTCATAAAACAAGGGCTCTTGGGTGACAAATTGATCTTGCAAGTACTGAAAAATATAGAATACCCACCTCAGCACCTGAGCACAGGTATTTACTACACTCATGTTCTTTTTACTAATCACTACATATACCACAGTAGCCAATACTAATATTTACATTATATAATTTTCAGATCACCACTACAAATTGAACACTGACGCCAATAGATGACGTTTCCATGATCTCACAACGAAATTGCACCATAGACCAAGAAAAAATTGTTTTGTACTTGAAAAAATTATTTTGTAACTATCTTTGAACTAATTCTGCTACTGAAGAAGAGAGGCGCTAACTTTGGAAACACGTAGAGCTCTGTACACTATGGCCCTCATTACGAGTTTGGCGGTAGCCATGGAGCTATTAGCTCCATGGCTGCCACCAAACCGGGCTCATTTACCAGATTCCTGCCATGAGGAATAACCGGGTCATTTCAACATTGGAGGACCCAGTAATTCCTCCTTGCAGGAACCATTCCCAATCCCATATGAGCCCCTATGGGGCTCAATGGGAATGGGGATGGAGGTAACAACGGGTAGATTACAACTGGCCCGTTGTTACCTCCTTCTTCCCCTCGCGGGACCCAGAAAGCACACCTGGTTTTACCAGGCGTGCAATCCGGGTCCCGCAATGGGAAGCTTGTAATCGCCCCTGATGGAATGAAGAAGGCCGGTCCCGTACCGGCCCCCTTCATTCCGTCAGCACCAGCCTCGTAATGAGGCCCTATGATATGATTTGTTTTCCGAACTGAAACCAGTATTATTACTTTTTGTCTTTATTTTTTGAGTAAATTTAACTCACTGGTAAAGAAGGCTGATTGATTTTCTTTTCTTTTGAAATATAATGAATTTTAAATCCACTAAGTGAATGAACTATTGAAATTGAGTTATCTTGAGGATACGATTATATTCAATGTATTTATCTCACATCCATTTTTGAATTTCCAATATTGAAAATACTACTTAATCATTTAAGAAACATATTACCTTTGATTGGAATATTATTGTATTATCAATAAAGAAATTCCACTTCAGAGTATGATTTGTCTGGTTTATTTTAGCTCAATCCAGTGTATTTATGTGATTGATTTCATTGAATTATAATCATTCAATAACATTAGAGTTCATTTGTCGTAATGCTTGGCTTTCCACAAACAAGTATTTCCCTTTATTGAATTCAATTCATTCAATTATTACTTGTATTTTGACATTCAAATTTTAATCTTTGCTCAGCCTGAACCCGTCTGTATCCAAATGGATGGTGCAATTGCCGGTGACAGTGTGAGTAAGCGCAAGTTAACAGTAGGTCTAATTCATTGATTTTCTGTACAGTCTTCCCTCTACAGTCTGAGGGTAATAGACCCAAAACCGGCTGCTTCTTTCTACAAACTATAAATATACTAGAGTAGTGCAAGAATCAGTTGAAGACTGACTTTCTTCTTCTCTCAGAATATTATTGTTTCCATTATTATATGGTGTGCAGGGGACGGGATTTCCTATTACCGATAGGTACTCTATTTTGTCTATTAATATGCTGACTTGTGATACCAGAGTCAATTCTTTTCTCCCCCGCACCCTTGACATTTAATAAGATTTCATGAGCCTTAGCAGCTCTAAATAACTAAATACTAGAGTGAGTGTTTTTCTACACACAACCCAAAGATTAAGGTGTGCTTCTTCTCTCTCGACATGTTGTGCAATGAAACATTACCTTGGCATCATAGCAGCATTTGTTTCCTTTGCTGTCTTCTATGCGGCAGCCTGAGCAAAACGATGTGCTTACTCTGGTTGATGCCTGAGCTGTTTCACATAGCTGGCATAGTACCTGCTGCCTGCTCAATCTGCAGAAACTCCAAAGCATAGGTCTACAGGCATCCGGACATCCCTTCTGAACATGCAAAAGCACTGAGTAAACCCGGTGACATTGTTCTTTGTACAGTCTTAAACATTGGCAAGAGTGGCAACATGCTGACTACATCTGCTCTTCTCCTCCAGCCTCTGGGTGGCCAGCATCACCAAGATGGTGTGATTGACCTCTCCACTTGGGCTTCCTCCTTAGGGAGGTATGGAATTGTTCATGTCTTCTTGATGCCAACAAACTTAGGCATCTGCCTAATGAGCTTTGATTTAAAATCGATTCCATTATTGTAATACAAACTGGTCAGCACAACATGTTGTTCACACAATACACAAGCAGTGTTGGTGGCATGTTCATCTTTAGTGAGGAATGCCTGTGCATATTGAGTGAAGTGGTATGTCAACCCTCAGATGTTCTGCACACCTCACCTGGTCATCTCCAACGTTAGGAAATCACTGCAGATGTGTTCCTTTGGCCTTGAACTGTGCAGGTTATGATGATAGGATGCAGGATGAGCTGTGGTCTTCCTGGAGACCTACTTGGCACATTGTTGGCAATAATACTCTGCATGGACAAACTGAACGGTTCTTTTGATGCCAAGATGTTCATGCTGGCCATGGCCTGCATACAAAAGAGCTATGCGGAATCTCTGTGGCAACACCAGGGAATGCAGTAGCCAGGCTCCAATTCTGCTTTCCTTGTACAGGATACTACCCTTCTGCAATTGCCTTCCACTCCGTCAGCATTGCAGATTTCTTAGGGTCGTGAGAGACATCTCTGGACACATATGCTCCTGTGATCTTGGCGTTCAGGAACAGAGTGATGCAAGGATCTGCTAGCTGCGACATGCAGATTTCATTTAGTTTCTTATATGCTGATCACATACCTCCAGACTGGTGATATTACAGTAGATGGTTAGTACTGCCTCAGCTGAGGCTCCCAAGCAATCCACATCTATGGCTCTGTTTGGCTCCAGCTAACTTGCAACCTGCCAGATAGCTCTGATGCCTACTGAAGACAACTCCTTCCACTAGGTGGACACAGCTGCATCATCCAGCTGACCATGAGGTCTTCAAAAGACAGCATTGGCATCGATGTTGGCTGTCCTCAGTGTGAAAGTGGTATCAGAGAGATAATCCTGAAACTCTTCTGTAACGGCTCACTTTAAATGTTACAAATTCCAACTCATGGAATGGGTGGTTCTTCTCTGGTGCATGCAGGCCTTGGCTGGCAAAGCAACCAGCCTCATCTCAGGCAACTGAGGATCTGCATATACCAAGACTGGTGTTGTGGTAAGGGTGCACTTGAGCTCCTCGATGGTCTACTGGCATTGGTCAGTCCACTGCTCAACAAAGGGTTCCCGTGGATGATATACATTGTCTGCTGAGTTGAGGATATTCCTCCGGCCACTTTGGGTAGGTGGGTATGCTTTGTGGTGGTCCACAAGTGGTCAGGCAAAGTTGGGTTTTCCTGTGACGAGCATCTGGTAGTAGATACAGAAGCTCTGTGTCTCCTTGAGGGTCTGAGGTCTTGTTAGGTGAGGAGAGCATTCATCTTTGCTGGATTCATAGTGATGCCTTCTGTGGAAATGATGTGTGCGATGTGCATGACACTCATCCTATAAAACTGGCACTTCTCCACACCGACCTTTAACCCTTGCTCCCACAGGTGATCCAGCAGTGTCTCCAGGAGGTTCATGTCACCTAATGTCTTACTCATGAAGAGGAACTGGGAAGTCACTGGTGCACCTGAGATCTCCTTTGGCATCTTGATGAATTCATAGAATACAAGTGGGTAGATGAACGCTGTCTTCTCACTATCTGCCGGTTGCATCGGGATCTAGAAATAGTCACTGTGTGATAAACTGTGTCCGAAATGGTTTGTGTGGAGCAGATGGAGAAAAAGGGGCATCAGACATTTCAGTTCCTCTGTTAAGATGGTGCCAAAATGTGCCTCAGTGGAGATCCTTCTGCAGCCAGCAGACCAGCACATTCCAAGACGGCCACTGGCAATTCGATTCAGAAACTCCCAGCTTATTGGTTAAATGGCCTTCTAACAATCAACACAGCACATTGCTTCTTTTATGAATGAAATGCTCCTGAAGTATTCCTGCTCCTGACTTTCCTGGTCTATGCTCTTCGCTAACAGTTCCCCCTTCCCATATACCTTCCTGATTCCCCCCCCCTGTCTAGCTTTCTCCTTCTTAATTATTTTGATCCCGGTAAGGGACGTCTGGAACCACCACCCTTTGGCTGGAACTCCAGCGTACAACTTGTGCACCACTCATGCCTTCATCGCTGAAGTGCAACTCGTTCATCTCTTGTTTTCTTCTTCCTGTGTGCCATGCTCCCCAGTTTACCTTTATCGGGGTTGCAGTGGTCTGGAGTGCCTCCCGCGACATGAGAGCCTTATTTCGGCTTCTGTTTGAATCAGCGCTTAACAGCTCCACTACGGAGCAGCTACCCTGACTGCCTTGTCGCAGGAGAGCCTTAATACTGAGCGGTGATGGGTTTCCCCACCTGCATCACTTTTCTAGCACTGTGTGCCAAGACCTAGAGGCATTCAGTTGCTCGAGCCCTATGAACCTTGTCAGCCACATGCTTGGCTTCTCCAGCAGGGTCCTATACCTTCCCAAACCCCAGTACGATTTCGCTATGAATCCTCATAAGGCTCCCCTACTGGCGTGTAAGGCTCCCCTACTGTCCTCATTGAGTGGTCTGCACTAGGCTCAGGTAAGGGTCCATTCTCTTCATTCTCTTCATGGTAAGATGTGTACTTTAAGCATTGTAGTCATAACACACTGGGCAAATCCAGGATCGAAAAACCACTTTCTCGCCATCAGGCTTTATAATGCCTCATCCAAGTGGGGAGTGGTGTATTGGTCTTTAATTATGCATTGTTAAGTCGCCGGTAGTCAATGCACATCTGGACATCCCTTTTCTTCTCATGGGAAATGGTGATAGGAAAAGCATGAGGGTTCCTGGACTCCTGGATGATCATGCCTGCAGATCATCCAGGTAGTGGCGTACATCCTCCAAGTCTTCAGGGGCCAGGCATCACAATCACTCCCTGAAGGGCATCTTATTGCTCACACGGATCCAGTGTTCCACACACTGGGCCTTGCCGATTTTGAAGGGGCCAGTGGAGAAAGCCTGGGTGCACATGGTGAGCTGTTCCCTCAGGTGGTCCAAGTTATTTGGATCCAGCACTGTCTTGGATGCACTCACTGGGGATACAGAAGCAGTGAGGTGGAATTGTGCAATTATGGTGCAGCCTGGTAAGCCGATGGTTGTATTGGTCACTTTAGTGACCTTTCTTTGATGGTCCTCAGGTCCGTTCCATCCTTGTCATCAGGGTCCGCTGTACCAGTAAACCCCATGAGAGCTCCCATGTTCTGGTGCCTCCGTCACCAGACACCTTCGTCTTTGCTCCCTATTGAGTCACACTCTGCCAGGAACCATCACTGTGGCACGTGTCAGGATTGTGACCTGCCCAGACTCGGTGGTGCAAACATCCCCAATGGGTCCATCAGGTAGAGCTATGGACTAAATAGCTCTCTGTCAATACACCTGTTACACATGGGGTGCATCAAGAACATGCAGGTATATTGTGGTCCATCCATCTGCCGGCATAATGCTGCCAGTGCATCAAACATAGAGACATTGGTTCCAATGACCACCACTGTTTAAGGGTCTTCACTCAAACTGCTGCAGACCAGAGATATGGAGTCAATAGGAGTGCCGACTCCAGCTAAAATGTTTCCTCTTTTCTACTGACATTTCCCTGGCCATGTTTATTATAATCATTTGCCTAGATCATCAGGAAAAGGTTTAACATTTGTTAAACAGTCTTTTTTTCTTTTTATTTCATTATGATTACAGCCAATATGAAAATGTTTACCCATGCACATATTTATGTAAATTGGGCACAGGAAGCATGAATATGTTTTTTACAGTGTCAATATTAGCATACACTGTGTACAGGCAGCCTGAAAATATGTTTCCACCACAGCAATAAAGGAACATGTTGGCACTGGTAGCATGAAAATGCTGACATATTTTGTTGACACAGGAATCGTTTTTTTTTTCTTTTTTTTTTTAAATGTATCTAGACAACATGTGTTTGAAAATGCTCCATTTAACTGTTCTTGACCGGTGCGGAATCCAGGCAATATACCCAACAACCAACCCAGACAGCAAAGTAATAGTTATGGTGATTTCATGAAATGATGGTTACAATCAGATTAGTGAGGCATGATTTCAAGGTGGATTTGCTATTCCTAAAGAAAATGAGCACAATCTCTGTTTTTGCTCTTATATCTTTGACAAGTTTGGCTTTTTTCGGCAAATGGGATTTGTTCTCCCTAACCCACAAATGTCCATGTGTTTAACCTCTACTTTTTTCTTGTTTTTATTTTCCACTAGCTTTTTTGAAGTTTTTTCAGCCATGTTTCCTCTTTTCTACTGACATTTCTCTGACAATTTGTATTATAATAATCATTTGGGGAGATAATCAGGAAAAGGTTTAACATTTGTTAAACTGTCTTTTTTTTATTTCAATAGGATCACATCAAATATGGAAATGTTAACCCATGCCAAAATTGGTATAAATTGGGCACAGGAAGCATGAATAGGTTTTTATAGTGTCAATATTAGCATACACTGGGTAAAAGCTTGAAATTATGTATTTATGGCCGCAATAATGGCACACGTTGGGTGCTGATAGCATGAAAATGTTGGCATATTTTGTTGAAAAGTGAATCATGTTTTTTTTTTTTTAATTTAGACACAGCAAGCATAAAAATATTTTCAAAAACTATCCTTTGTTTTGTTGTTGACCTGTGCTTCAATGCAGGCAATATACCCAACAAGCAACCAGAGCTACAAAGGAATAGTTATGTTTATTTCACAATCAGACAAATAATGCCTTCTTTTCCAGCAGGGGCTAGAGGGTGTAGAAAGGAAAATGTCTATTGAACATGAGTTGACGAAGATTCTCAGGTCTTATCAATCAGAAGGAGGCAACATACATATGTGTTAAATTCTGAAATGTCTACTTTCCTCCTTCTCCAACTGGTTAATAAATTGATAGTTAACCCACACAGGAGTGCCACAGTCAGTCTCTCTCACCTTGAACAGCACCGCCTCCCTAACTCATGTGTCCCAAGACCAGTTTTGTAAAAACAGATTGTTTCACCCTCACTCAGTATACCAACAGTGATGGAAAACTAGAGGTACATGGCCTTCTATGACTGAGGGACTTCCTCGTTTTCCGTATTATACCAAGATGTAACTGTTCTGAATGGGTATAGGATTGTGCCGTGAAGACAGCCTGCTTGATTCAGTCTTGTTTCTACCATTTCTCCTCTCTTCTGATTTCCTTTGTCCCTCCAATGATTTTCGTACCTTCTCGACCTCTCCTCCGCCCTTTGATGTTATTCCTCCCTCCTTATACTACCACTGTCACCTTGATGCTACTGTTCCTTCCTCCACACTACCACACCCTCCTTCATATCGCTACATCCTCGCCACACTACTACACCCACCTCCACACTACTATTTGGCTCTACAGTACTACTTCCTCTTGTACAATTCTAGACATTAATCCATACGACTCCCTCTTACACAACCTTAAGCCCTACTACACACTACTAAAACTCTACCCAACTCCTATGAAGAAAATCCCCCTTTCACTCCATCACATGCACTTCACATTCACCGAATACACTGTTTCACCTGACTGCACTAGCCACACTGTCACTCACACACTGTACCATTTGCACTCATCAACTAATACCTCACTGGCTCCAGAAATCACCTGCATACTCTGCTGCTCCTTCCTTTCTCCCACTAGTCTCTTGGTCTACCAACTTCGACTTCTTTGAGCTCGCCAGTGCATACGAAAAATGTCTGCTTCATGTGCCTATTGTTTATGCTCCCTCTCCTCCTGCCATTGTTCTTCTCCCATTGTTCGATCTAGCCCTGTCTTTTCCACCCGGGATGTGACACGCATGGGTTTGTAATGGAGTAATGATAGTGGCCAAGGTGTTCAATGTCAATGTTCATGTCAGGGGGCTTTACTCTGGTAAGTAGAGCCTGTCTGGTTGTCTAGGCCCTGATATGTGCTTTGCCGCTGGTGCTGGAAAGCATTGCATGATTTTGCTTGATGCCAGATAGTTGAAGTTCTGCCGGTTCCCTCTCTTCCTGTTAGATCACTTTTTTTATAAGCTTTATTTAGTTTCAGCGATGACTAGAGAAGCATTGTAACATACAGCCAAGTGTCATGTTATTCATCATAATATTGGTCTTAGTTCACACCCATTTTTTGTAATGTCAACAATCCCTCCTCTCCCCAGCCCCCTAATCTGTATCCAACAAGGCAAACCGGTGCTGGTGTAACAGAGTCCTTCACATTTACAGGCAAACTTTATTTTGAGAGATTTCTTTCCTGTCAGTGCCATTACATCCCCTTCAAGGGACAGAAACATTCTGCAACAAAGTGGGCTTGAAATAGTTCTGCTCTCTGTCCGATAAATGTCCATGAAATGGGAGCCATACTGTAAGGAATTTTTGATATGTGTCATTGGCCAATGCAAACACCTTCTCCATCGCCATGATGCTCCCATTCTAACCCACCAAATTGCCCCAATTGGGCTCTGCTCTGTTTTCCAACCATGGGCTAATGTAATCCTTTCTGCTGCCAGCATATGAGTAATAAGGGCAGTCAGGGCAGCATATAGACCCTCTGCAACCTCCCCCGATATCACCACTGTCGAGCTATGAGGTAGTTGTATGCCCGATATGTTCTTAATGTGGCTCTGAATTTCTTTCCAGAATATGTGTGCCTTTGGGCAAACCCACCACATATAGCCCAGGTTCCCCACCTGCCCACAATTCCACCAGCACAGGGGAGACATTTCACAGTTAATAGAATGCAATGTATGTGGGGTCATATACCACCAGAAGCCAATTGTATATGCTGATTCTTTGATGGTTGTGCATTTAGAACTTTTATAGTATTAAACTCTTTACAAGTATGAAAGCCCAATGTCAGATCTGGCCCTATTCCTCCTCCATTATGGTGAGCCCCAAGACCTGCTCTGACTTAGACATGTATGGAAGGATGTCCCTGGGTAAAGTCCCATCTAACAAGTGATATAGTCTAGCTACTTTGTGATTCAGCGACCCCATTCTCGTCATCATTTCTGTGGGTACTCTGTTATCCACCTCCCTGACCAACCTATTTGTGGTCCAGTGTCTGATCTGGACGTAGTGGAACTGTGCCTGTTCTGTTACCTGAAATTTTGCTGTACATTCCTCAAGTTGTAGTGGAACCCCTGTCTGGTAGACCTCCATTAGAGTTAAGGTTGTTTAGCCTCACCAATTCACCCAAGAGTTAGGAGATCTGCCTGGCACAAAGTCCACATTGTCCCCCATCGGTGCGAATGTACCCAATCCCAATTTTAGCTTCTTGTCCCACGGGGCTTTATCCCAATAGGCGAGGGTACACTTTGTAGTTTGTAGTAATGGGCCACCCGCCCCGCTCACCGATTGCCCAAGGAACCCCAGTAACCTAGTGTAATATCGGTGGCACCTTCTTTGAAAGTACTCCAACCCCTCTGGTGCTCTGTTGAGGACCATTGTAACATAGGGGCAAACTGTGCAGCCTGGAAGTAGCAAGCAATCTTGGGAACCCTCAAGCCCCACAATCCCAGAGGCGGGAAAAGGACCCTGCCAGGCACTCTGGGTTTCTGTACCCCCACCCCGCAAATGAAGCGCAGGACCTCCCTCTTTAGGTTTTTTATCATTTGGACTGGAACCAAATCTGAAGGGAGATCACTGTATACAAGAACTGCTGGAGTAGGGTCATCTTAATGGGTGTTGTGCGAGCAAACCAGGAGAGTTCTTGCATGCCCCACCTCTTTAGATTGTCTAGCAGAGTTTTCCAGAGTCCCGGTATATTGGCTGCATACAGGGCCTCATTGGTTGGAGTCAACTTTACTCCCAAATATTCTATATCACCCCACTCCCAGGTTAGGGGGAATCTCCTACTCCAACTATCCACCAGGGTTGGGTCCTCCATGACACTGAGCACTTTTGATTTGGAATATTGCTAAGGATACCAATCGGGCGTCACACACCGGACCAGGACACTTGGTCTTATCCTGTGATGTGGTGCTCAATAGGAATGCTTTTTCTTTAATTTCAATGAATTCAAATTGAGCCGATACCTGACCCGTTTCACACTTCCTTTTACAAATACCCACGGTGACGATGGACCATGAACCAGGCCGGTTGGTGAAAATAGAATATTTATTTATTTTTAGAATTCACAAAAATCACACCAATTTTAATATGGGGCAGCAATCACCAATGGGGTGCTAAATACAATAAAGACTACTGAACTACAATTGGTTAACCTTCTACATGAACATATCCAAAGCACAATTGAATAGGAGCACTTTTTGAATTAGGATAGATAGCATCCAAGTTAAGGTTTCTCCCTGCAATGTTCCCTCAACCCACAAATAATCAAATTCTCAGTGGATGGAAAGAAGCAGCAGGTAGTCAGAGTTAAGAGGTAGTAAACAGAATCAACATCCTTCCCTCACAAAATAAGAGGAAAAAACAGATTTTAAACCCTCTGCAATGGCATAAAATGACACTCGGAAATTGACAAATAAATAATTAATGTGCAGTAAAATGTATGAGGCGCATATGATTTCTCACAAAGGCAGAAAGGCATAAACACTGGCAATCACAAGGCAATGGATCAAGAAAAGGCATACAATTCCAAAACAAGTGGAAAGCTAGAACATGCTGCAGCCAAATTCACGTTAGAAAATTGCTTTTGTTTTCAATTCCCATTTAAAATGACGCAAACAGATTTTATGAAAAATGGGTGAACTACTTGGATTTTCAATGCAATGTTTGTGCTGGGAGACAGATGTATATCACAGGGATAAGATAGTGGTGAAAGGATGTCTCTAGCTATGAAACTGGATGAAATATGTAATTAGAAAAAGGTTTGATTTGGGTAAAATGAAGCCGTGAAAGAGGAAAGAAAATCAGCTGAGAAAAGTACAGGTTTGACTTAAACTAGATCATCAAGACTATATTGATAAAGAGGGACACAGTAAGAACCAAGGTTGATTCGCAATGTCATCCCTGTCACCCCAGTGTTCAACCTTATGCGGAAATTACTTTGATTACCCAAAATATGACTAAGGATTTATGATCTAGGCAGGACAAAATGGAATTAAAAAGTGGTGGTAACGTGTGGAGATAAAGGACAAGATGCACAGAGAATTCTGACAGTTGGACAAGTTATCAGCATATGGATAGGGTTGCTTAGAAAGTTGAACAAGGACACAAATCAAGATGGGGTAGACTATGTGTGATGGGATGTGGATAATCACAGTCCGCTCTTAAATTTGGGATTAGGCACAGTGAACCGGTTCTGGATTCCAGGGCTTGGGTCACCGGACGGCGGACTCTCCTGGCAAAAGACAGCTGGGCAAAGGTCTGGTCAAAACACAGCAACGCCTCAGCGGGATGGAGCCGATTGCAGCCGGCATGAAGTTAGTGAGCAAAAAAGCCGGTCTGGTTTCAGGATGCTTCCCCAAAGAACACCACAGCTTTCCCTTTGGTTATTGAGATTTTTAGATCTGGGGTCTCTGGATTGAGGCCTTGCCCAGATGGTCAGCAATGCTTTGGCCTTGTAGTTGGATCTGGAATCAGCTATATGCTTTGGCTTTGCAGGGGGATCTGGAATGTGGCAAGATGAATGTGGAAAATCTGGAACGCAGGCGCATGAAATTCAGGAAAGAGTGTGTGTCCACAGTCCTTTCAGCTACGCTTCATATAAAGCATGATGACATCATAGAACTATATGGTGGGGCAGGCTTAGCTGAACATGCCTCTAAACAACAGATTTGTCAGGGGTAATGGTTGACGCCTTGCTCTTAACTGGTTGGGTTTCAAGGGCAGGATGTCAGATTTATGATGTGAGTTTTACAATGTCCAGACCCTCGCACAGTTACTTTAGCTAAAATCCAGTTTTGTACAGTGGTAGCATTTAACACATTACATAAACAGGTTACATATTCTATGCAGCACATGCAAGTCCAAGTCTGCAGTCTGTAAGACATTGTTCATTTTTCAATAATTTTTGTTCATTTTTAGTGTGAAATATTCGGCCTATAATTCTATAATTTTATACAGGTGTGTGGATTATCATAAGGCATGTCAGCATTGAAATTCGCAGTGGCATCAGGTATACTTTCCTTAGAATACACAATTATCTGCCATCTCTGTTCCCAAGGTGGCACTGAAGGCTACAACATCTTAAATTTCACCCCACAAAATTACATCAACACTGTTAACCTTTTCCATTTTTGTGAATTTCTGCTTCAAAGTTTCTTAATAAAATAGTCGTTTGAAACAAAGTGGCTGGCTTATGTCCTTCACTGGACCATTTTTAGTTCTTCAGCTACCACCAACTGTAACTTCAGCTCAGTGTAGGGATGAGGGTTTCCCAGTTTGATTGAAGGATTTATGGCCGCTTCCACTTCACATGTTAGTGTCCCAGATTTTCATTGACCCAGCCTGCAGCAGAGACGAATGTCTGATGAGCATGTGAACTTTATTTGTCTTGGTCCATTCAAGGTTTTTCAAGCTAGCAATTATCACTTTCGTTTCCTGGAAGTTTATGGTGGTCCCTTTTGGGGGAAGCCTTAGCTTATCCAGCAGGGAAAAACCTATTCTGGTGCTTGCAAAATTCAGCCAATGCAGTTTAATTCCTTTTTATTTTATTTTCTTTTGTCCTGGATCAAAACAAACCTGTTGGATAAACATCCCCTCTATGTTTCCTAGCAACAAACCCCTTTACATTGCTAGGCACAGACAAGTTTTTGTTCAACATGGTACTTTTAAAACATTATTTTTTTTTTCTTGTTTGCAAAAGCCGATTTTTCCATGTGTAAAGCCAGCTGGCATTTTCCTTGCAAATTTGGTTTGTCTCTTCCATCTGCACTTCCACATTGTTTTGTAGCCATAGTTATTTTCTGGTCGGCAACAATTTATTTGAAACACAGATGCCCTGAAATTGACATGGGGCCAGACCCAGGGCCTCTTTGAGGCATTGATATTTGATATTTTGTATCCCAAAAGTAAAGTGTTTCCCTTGTGGCTGAAGTAAAGCTTCTTTTGATTCCTTCAGAACTGACTGAACAACAGTCTGTCATTCAAAGATACTGTGGAATAATACGGGGGAACCCCAAATTTGCTTATTCGAGGTGAGCGCTCTACCTTATTCTGTGGAAGATAGAATGTTAGTATAACAAGAGGTAGTTAGCAGGTTTTGCAACAGTTAGACCAAAATATTCAATTTGTCTATTCTTAGTCAAAGTACAAAATATTAATCTATTCAAAAACCAATTAATTGATATAAAAGACAATTCAGCTTGTCAATATAGTGATAAAAGCATTCTAAAACACAATCCTAGCAGTGACAAAGTGTCTTCATTAAATGAGGAATAGTGTTGAGTTAATAAACACAGTGAATTATTGACAACATTCAGCGTGTTGGCTAATTTCCTTATCACTCTTTGCTTCCTTAATTGTGCTGTGAAAAAGTGGTTGGCTTTATCCCCCCTGAGATTATATAATTGTTTGGTTTGGATTAGTTGCGCCAGCCTGTATGCCAAGTATGCCTTCAGCCTCGCCCTCACCTTCAACAAGGCTCGCCAAGCCCTCTGAGAACCCTGGGCCCTGTGCAAGTCCTCTGCCTCTTGCACCTCCCAAACCAGCCCCACTCTTTGAATCTTCTTTTCCCTCCAGAAGGCGGGTGCTTGAACGATAAACTCCCACTTATAACAGCCTTACCGGCATCCCAACCTGTACACCAGTCTACTTACCAGTATTGTTTTCTGGAAATAACATTGTTTCTCATAACTGTGTCAATATGAGATCTCAGTGTGAGGTCTCTTAGTAGCAGGTCATTCAGCCTCCAGGGTCTACGTACCCTCGAGTGGGCAACAGGGGTTCCATCCATAGAATCATCGGAGCATGCTCAAACAGATAGCTCACCCCAATCAGTCATACGACAAGTCAGTCACCTTCATACCACAGGTCAGTCACCTGTGGTATGAAGGTGTCCAATACTGAAGCCATATCAATCTGTGAGAACGCTCTGCCCAGAGGATGACCAGAACATGTTCAGAAGTCATCTCACCCCAATCAGTCCTACCACAGGTCAGTCACCTTCATACCACAGGTCAGTATGAAAGTGTCCAATACTAAATCCTTATTAATTTGTGAGTACCCTCTATGCCCCGCAGTATGTCCGGACTTCAGGATAGAAGAATTGCCATTTTTCAATGAGTTGCAACTCCCAGAGAAAACATTATAACACTTGTCGTATCCTGCCATCTTTGGGGTTGGGCGGCCATGTTTTATCCATAGAAACGTCCATAATACAATAAAAATTCCCCCAAACAACACCTTGCTCACACACATTAAGAACTGGTCCTGCTTCTCATTTGGTGCACACAGCGCTATGAAAGTGACCAGCTGATCCATTAACAGTCCCCTACCCCGCAGGACCAAGTAGTGACTCTCTGGATCTTTATACTGCAATCGCTTGCTGAACCATATAAAATTTGCAATCAAGATTGCACCTACCTTCTTTTTTGTGCCACTAGATGCAAAGTACTGTTTGGTGAACTCATTGTGTCTCATACGGGCCTCATCTTTGGAGCCAAAATTAGTATCTTGAAGCCATACCTTAGAGGCACGCTACTCCATTAAGCGCTTCAAGATCAATCATCTCTTTTATAGTTTGTAGGCTGTAACCATTTGTACTTCAGCTGCCATCATTCGTTTCCAATCCTTGATATCCCAAAAAGCCTGACAGAGACCCCCCACCATAATTGCAACCAGGACTCATGTCTACCACCACCATATCGGAAACTATATCAGACAAAATAACCACACGGCCAACTGCCTTTAAACTTTCATAATTCAACATGATGAATACCACTACCATTCACTGGGCTTTAATGCACTGCATGGGCAATATGGAACTATTTTCCAGCATCCCACCTGTTCCCACATTCCTTCTCAAATAATTTCCCAAATATGAGAAACTCCCAATGTAACCCTAAATCCCACTACTGCCGGCACAGTCCTGTGCTATATGTGAATGAACCTCTCAAAGCCACTCCCGATGTGTGTGACCCACCAAAGATACCCTGTCTGACCTTGTTTATCGCTGATCAATCAGGGCTGCATTATGGCCTCCCTTAAGTCTTCCTTTTGGATGCAGACGGCCCATCATCCATTTCATCCTCTTGCAAAGCGGTGTTGCGGACGGGTTATCATCTGGATCCCCATCCGGGTCCTTAGGAGATTACTCTTCATCCCTCTCCATCAATGCCATGGCCTCCTCTTCTTTGGAGATGGTGTATAGCTGACCGTTCTACTCAAAATGCAAGCCACAGGGAAATGTCCATCGGTAGCTTATGTCCTTGGACTTGAGCCAGCCAGTGATGATACGTAGTCGTTTTCTACTTTAGCAATGTCACCTTGGCCAGACCCTGAAAGAGGGTGAGCTGGGCGTCCTGGAACAGAACCAGCTCTCATTTTCCCACAACCCGCATCATTCCCTCTTTCATCTGATACAGATGGACTCTAGCCAGGACATCAGGAAACAAATTTGAACTCAGCTGGTATGAAGAGTACACCGATGGGTTCGGTCCAGGATGATTTCTTGCACAGCTGTAGAGTCCAGTAAGTTTTCAAACATCATCACCATGTATTCCTGCAGGTCAGCATCCAGTATTGACTTGGGGATACCAAGAATGCGGTATTGCACCAGGATTTATTTTTGACATATTCTGCTTGTTGAAGACCTGATTCATCTGCTGCTCCAAGGAGATCACTCACCGTGCTAACTCATCGTGCTAACTCATCATGTCCATGACCCTGTTCTCTTATTGCAGTTTCCACTTCATCCACCCTTCTCTCCACCACCAGGACATTTTTATTTTGGTCCGCAATAGCTTTGGTAAGATCAGCAGTGCTGTCCTTAATGTCTTTCTTAAGTTCTTGCAGCATTGCCATTAAGTCTGATCTCCTTGTTGGCGGTCGTTGACTCTGGCAGTGAAAGGGGAGGCGAGTATACCTGAGCTGCTGTCAACCACTCGGGGCGCTTCTGTGCCTTGGACCCCTGCATGAGTGCCTTTATGTCCCCTGACATGGGCCACTACTGCTTCGCCATCTGCTCTGCCATGCCAGTTCCCACGGTCAATCTTTTCAGAGCCACAAAGAATTATCTCCGCCAAATTGCCGGGGTCAGACGCCCCACACCACAGCCATCACCACTAGTCTCACTCCCAGTTTCCCTCTGCGGGGACTTACATCTTTAAATGTATGCTGGGCCTTCCAATGTCACATCCTTATAGATTTTACTGCTGTCTGCTAATGCTCCTCGGTCCAGGTCAGCTCTGCCTCCTTCCCATCTGCCGCAATCGATGCCTCCCAGGTTCAGTCCTCTTCCACCAATGACTTCCCCAAAAGGCACCCAGGTTCACTGCCTTCAATGGGGAAACTAAACTCAATGAAGGAGGGCGCCAGGTAATTGCTGTTACCGCTCAGGCAATGTTCACGCCCCATGTCTTGCCCCCATGTTTACTGCTCCAATCTCTTTAGATGTAAACAGTAGGATCCCAGCCTGGAGATCAGCTCCTCACTTTCAAACCCTGGGGGACTTATTCATCAACCCGCAGATGGCATCCAGACTCATTTATGCAGCCCTCCTAGATAGAGCAGGAGCCACAAAGTGAAGGGCCTTTTGGTTTTCCACTCCTCTATGGCAGACAGGCATCAGACTTTCCCAGTGTGGAGGGAGGCAGACAGTGATTAATACCTCCACTAGAGAGACCAGGGAGATACATTTTTCACAGAGATCCCTCTTGGAGAATGAGCCGGCACGTAAGTGCAGGACAGGAACTCAAGAACGCTGTTGCAGAATTGCTGAAGCACAGCCATGGAGAACAGGGGACCCCATTCCTTCCCACTGTGAATCAAGAGACAAGTTCAGGTAATTATTTTGTTGTTTTTTGCCTAAACACAGCTCTGGTTCCCATTAATATTTCTGCTGGCATCTCCTTCAGTTAAAGTGCTCCTCCCTCTAAATGGGTTAAACCACTTACGGGTTATGAGCATGAGTGGGCACCTGAAAATTCAGAGAGCAAGAGCACTCTCTGGAGCTCTCCCATACCTCGCCCCACTGCTGCGTCCTGCCCTCCCAAGCTGCTCATCTCAAGGGTATCCTGAGTTCTGCTCTGGGTCCACAGGCAGCTGGTAGGCTCCCACCATCCAGTGTTTGCTTGGCTCGATCCACGGAGCATACTAGTGGCCACTGGGCCACCAACATCAGGAATGGCTCCCTTCCTGGTCCCTCCAATCTGCACAGGAATAGGCCCCCGGCCTTTTCCTTTATTACCAGCTGGGACTTTGCCTGTGACACCCAACCACGTGGCTGTCTTTCAGTTAAGGCCACATTCAAGCAGTGCCCATCCACCATTTTGCCAGAGTCCGGAATTTTTCTGCAGCTAGTTCTCCCCTCTATACCGGACAAACTGGTTCCAATTTTTGAGGATACCCTGCCACGAGCTGCGCCACCTCTCCCCAACTTTTCAGCAGAAATCAGGCATTTTCAAGGGCTTAGGGGATACGAAATAGACTCGGATGCAGGAGCTTACTGAAGAGGCATCCAACAGCGTCTATGGCAGCCACGCCCCTCCGGTTGATCACCTTTTCAGTGGCGGATTGCCGTAGTGCTGAATCCTGTAGGGTTGCTTGCACATTTTCAGGTCCAGGCATCTGCTGACAGATTTTTTTGTGATGCTGGGGGCCTATCTGGCTTTGGTAATGCTTGTTTGACCTCATACCAGGTTTTCTGACTGTAAGAGAAACAGAATGAGTCTGGTGAACATTTTGCACATGACGGTTGGCATGAGACAAATAGGAACTGCATAACAACATGCTGGCACAAGGAAGGTCGGAACTGGGACCTTTTCAACTGCCACTGTCCTCCTCAGGGGCAGGACTGGCTATAGGTTTATCCCTGGTAGGTTTCCCAACCCTGGTTGATAGGGGTTCCCATCCCCTCTTGAAAAGGCCTTGCCAAATTTGGCAGAGTCTATGTCAGGGTACATTGATTTCTTTCACAATCTATATGTAATGACATGAAATTTGAAAGTAAAATATAAATATTCACTTGCAATATAATTGTCTTCATGTGTAATTAAATGTGATGTCGGGGTGATCTCCCGGGGGCCGGCAGAGCCGTCCGCGGACCTCCGGGGATGGGGAGGCCCCAACTCCTCCCTCATCCCAAAACGATTATGAGGCACACACAAGAGCAAAGTAATTACTGCTGTTTATTATAGTAACGGCAGGGATTGTTCTCCACCCGTATGCATCCAGGGAGACGCTCTCGTTCTTAGTGGGGCTTGCAGGCCCTTTTTACGGTAGTATGATGCGCTGCTTGGGTCACTTGGGAAAAACCGTCACAAAACCTATCGCCACTTCGGGTTGGCTCCCCGAGTGGTAGGGTTAGTATAGATGCTTATATGGAGCAATATTACTGGATAAGGACAGGTCAGGTGGCACACTTGGGTTGTCCCTAACACTTGTTACAATAAATTGGTTACACAGGAACCCTTGGTGATTGGCTAACTGAAATGGCATCAGTGAGGAGTCCCTCGTACTCTGATTGGTTCCCTCGTGAGCCCCCAAGCCTGGGGCCATCATTGTTCCCAGCCCGCGAGGTACCTGTTGTTGGCAACATTGTGCAACTATGTGTTAGTGGTGGACAATGGACAGGTCTTTGCTAGTGGCTGATGATCACGCCTTTCCCATCGGTGTAGGTGTCCAACTTGTCGCTTCGTTGTTGCACCCTGCGTCTCAGACGTGGGTCCCCGGCGACGTTCTGTCTCGCGAGCTTGGCACCTTGTCAGTTTGGCTTGGTCACGTGTGTAGAGACCGTAGCTGGAGCAGAATTATGAGCATTTGATTTGTTTTTCGGCCCAGAGGGGCGCTTGGCGGCGGCAGGCGTAACCTTGGTACTGAGAGCTCGGCATGTGAGTTGCAACATTGTGGCCTTGGCGGTGGGCTCTCGCTGGGACTCGTTCTGCATGGTCAGTGCATTGCTTTTCGTCTCGAGAGGGTTTTTGTGTTAGAGGCTCCGGCCTGTGGACTCTTGCTTTGCGGCCTACTCCCTACATGGGTGCCGCAGGGCGACAGAGAGTCACAAGTAGCAGGGGATGTATACGAAGGCCTCTCTATGAGGACAGGTTAGCATGAAGCGTCTGCAAGCATATACACAAGCTCTTCAGGCATGTTGCGTTTCTGCGGTGCTGTAGGAGGCCTATGTGAAAAATAACAACGATGCATGTCCGTGAGTGTGTCAGTCCGCTACGTCATAGCACTGAGTATGTTCTTCATGTAGGTTGGTGTGTGAGTGACCAGTGTGCATGGTGGCACGTGTTTTCTTGTCTGTGGGATATGTCGTCATGGCATCTCTAACGATGTGGATACTTGTGGCTGTTGTTTTAGTCGATCTGTTCCATATCGCAGGCGTTGGCTTGGCCAGGGCATGGTAGTGGGCATGCTCCTCGTGCATGTGGGCCACAAACACATGGTACCTTGTCATCTGGTAAGGAGGTGAGCGGGTCAAACTCCTCTCACGGGGGGTGCTTGGGCCATGATCCTCTAGGCCAGGGTCTGGATGAGAATGGGGGAAGTGCGTTCTCCCATTTTCCCACTTCAGTGACACTTTGTATGTGTAAATACAGTATGAAGATGGATTGAACGCTCTGAAATGTTCTTTGATTGACCAAACATCCAGTTTTGCCGACCCTGATTGAGGAAATTACTGATTTTATTGTGAGTACCAATATTTTCTTACATTCAAGAGTAAAATCTGCAAGCAGGTTAGATGGACTAGTAAGGGGATTACGTTTTCCTCCCTAGGAAATCAACTAACGGGATTCTAGATATTAACATCTGCAATGATTGTATCACTGTCTGGATTTGGTATATTGACCACCTCTTCCTGGTTTGGAATGAAAGAATAAGAAGAGGTGATTATATTCTCTGATTTCCCAAATAATATGTCTTACATTTAAGATTTACTTTTTAGAACCACAATTTGAATATTAAATATTTGCCACCACCGTACATTGCAGAAAAAGTGTGTCATGTGTAATTCAGTGGAAAATGCCCTTTCTGCAATGTTTGGGGGTGAAAGAGGATAGAATGGGTCAGGCTGGTGAAAAAGGAGCTGAGGTGAATGGGGTGAGTGGACAAGGGTGTGACGGATAGAATTTCGAGGGGTGAGTTGCAAGGGATGTGGGGTTGTCGCCCAGAATAAAACAAAGCAAAGTGAGGGTGGGATGTAGAAAAGACAGGGGTATGATTGTGGACACAGGGTAAGTCAGTGGAGGACAGATCAATTTTGCAACTCCCGATGTGCCAGAGTTACTGCACAAAGGGACTTGTAATATCAGTTTCAAAGAGGCTAGGGCCACATTTGTGGTTCTTAATATCAAGATCAAAATGGTTTAAGGGGCTTTGACATAATTATGTTTTAAAAAGGAACCTCTGTAAATGAACTCATTCAATCACTTTTAAGACACCTTCCCAAGCAATGTTAAAATAATATCCTAAATGCAGGATTTCATACCGTGCTGAGAAATTGATCTAAATATTCTGATTACGTAAATAGGTGTGATGAATTGAGTAATTGTTTTATACCCAAGTTATGTCTTTGCAGTCCCAAGACGCCACTGGAAGGTTTTACAGAAAGATATAATTCTAAGGGCAAAATAGGAACAATACCAAATCTATGTTAGGGAGAAAACCATAATATTGGCAACATAACCTGAATTATATCTGTACTATGGGAGAACCCAGGGGCCTTTACATTTTTACAGCACTCAGGTCACCCCTTTATTCTAAACTTGCAAACCATCTTGAGACGTGAGTGGACTGAACACAGAGTATGCATAGTGGGCTAGTTTCTCATACCAGCATTTATTAAAACTGTACTAATAAATATAAAATAAACAGATTGCTCGTTTGTCTACAGGACAGCAGCGCCAATTATACAACATAGAAAACAACAATTTCATACATAAAAACAATTCGTACTAAAACAAACATACTAAAATTACACAGTGCTATAAATCTTTTCTAATGTTTATGTAGTCGTACCCTTGGCTTTTAATTCAATGAGTTCACAAGTATTGGTAACATAGGAATATGATCTGGCTCTAAACGCCAGCTATAATGCCCAATATGTTTTGTTCTTGTGTTCTGGGTTTGAATACAAAGAAACTCTTCCGGGGCTACTGAACTGATTACACCATTATGCACTTCACCAAATTACATAAACAATCTCCATTCATTTCTGTTGACATAATACTACAAGGAGCCTTCTCTTCTTTTAGATTTCCTATTTTGTACACAGCATACAACCACTTTGAAACTAATTAGCATGCTCAGTGTCAAAATTAGTCTTTCATTACAAGGCTATTGTAATGCTCTATACATTTGGCAGAAACAAAAACACACTGTTTTAGCTAGCTAAAATATGAAAATAATACACAGTAACTAGATATATTTAAAAGCTGGACCATCCCTTTTGCTTTCCATCTGTTGGTGTGGACATGCAGTACATTTAGAAAACAAGGTCTGCTCTCTCTCTAAACATTGTGATCTTGACTCTGTTTTTTCCTCTCGTCTCTCCTATAAGCTACTGGGAGAAATGGACAGAAGACATACCAACTTGTGGTTAAAAGACCTGGAGAGTGTGTGTGTGATCTATCATGCTCCTAGTCCACTAGCAGAAGTTTACTTAGTCGCATCGACTATCAGTTTACGTGTCTTCCTAGAGAGATTGAGGCTTGCACCGAATTGCAATGAAAGGCTTTCCTCCTAGTTGAAGGAATCCCAGTAGATAAGCAACGGATGGTATACAGACCTTCCTCACTTTTTACTACACACAATGTAAAATAGGTCGGCCATTTTAGGAGAGAATCATCCTCATATCAGCCTAATGATCATGCCTTAGCTTGTCCCATTTTTATTTATATAGCAAAGCCATAGCCAGTTATAAAACGTTACAACCTCATTTTATACCATTCCACATTTCCATTCAGGCCTTTTATGTCACATTTAGTTAAAAGAAATGTGTGTTCTTTCCTCAAAAGTTTAATTTGTCTGTGTTGGTGTCTTTACTTTTTTTGCATTTCTTCACAATTGTGTCCATGGTTAATATAATGTTTGACCGTGTATACAGCTTCTGTGATCACATATTATAGTTTGTATTTTCCTTATGGTTTTTCCAATATACATTAGTTTATATGGACACCAGTTGGCATAAACCACTAGCTCTGAATTCTAGTTGATGAAACTATGTTGCACCCATTTATTTTTAAGTACTATGTCAATATCTTTTGATCTATTGGTAGTAGCACAGCATTAGCATGTACCGCATGCTGTGTGGCCTTTGGTCGTTGCATACCCCATAGTGATGCAAGGCTATGTTGTTTTGGGGGTTTTAGGCTGATGTTGTTTCTTTTGATTTGATCTTTCAGATTTTTGCTTCGTTTAAAAGCCATCAGGATTATATCTAAGGTTTTTTTTTTCCCTTTCTTCATGATGTTCCAGTTTTTCTTGATCATTATTGTGATTTTGTTTGATTGGTCTGGGAACCTGCTTACAAAAAACAGTTTCTCTTTGTTTTTATTTTTCTTGTAATTATATTCCAGAAGAGCATCTCTGTTATTATTCTTGGCTCTTTTGCAAGCTTGTTTAAGTAACCCTTTTGGGTATCCTCTTTTCTTGAGTTTGTTTTGGAGCAGCCTAGCTTCTCTCTCATAATCAGATGTTTTTGAGCTGTTCTTTCTTGATCTGACAAATTGGCCAAATGGCATATTTTGTCTAAGATGTTTCGGATGAAAGCTTTCAAAGTTCAGTAATCCATTTTTGTCTGTGATTTTGTGGAATGGTTTAACTGCTAGTTCTTTGTTGTCAGCATCCTCATAGATTGTTATATCCAAAGAATTGATCATTTGTTTGAACTGTAAATTAAATGTTTTTATCCTGGTTGTTGAGCCAGTTGATAAAATTGGTCATTCCGTGCATGTCTTTACCTTTCCATGCAATCAGGACATTGTCAATATATCTCTTCCAGAGAGTTATATTCTTTATTTATGGATTTTGGGCATTGTATATTTCTGACTCTATTAACATTTTCATGTACAATTTCGCTATGCTGGGGGCCACAGTGGCTTCCATGGCAGTGCCATGGATATGTTTGTAGAACGTGTCCATAAATATGAAGTATTTTTCTGTAAGGGTCATCTCGAAATGCCATTGGATAAAAATAATCAGGAGTTTTATTAGAGGTGCGTTTCTCATATAGAATTTCTTCTAACATGGCGAGTGCCATGTCTTGTTGTATCATAGTGTGTAATGATACAATATTTAGACTTATCAAAGTGTCTTCATTGGAATTATACTGCATGTCTTCTATTAGGTTGATGACTGCTGTGGAGGCTTGTATATATGGACTTAATGGTGTTTACAAAATGTCTCAAGAAAACATCCACAAATTTGGATAACGCTTTAAGGACTGAGTCTAGCCCGGATACAATGGGTCTACCAGGTGGATAACCAAGATTTTTGTGGACCTTGGGAACAAGGGTACTCTCGACCCTATCTGAAGTCAGAAAATGTCCCTTTTGTTTGCATATTCAGCCTCTTTCTAATACCTTCTCTACTTTAAGTTTGATGGTATTTATTTAACTGTGTGGTGGGGTCTGTGTCTAATTTGACATAGCAGGAGTCATCCTCCAATTGTCTGAGACTTTCTGTTAAATACTTCTCTCTATCTAGGATAACTATTCCTCATCCATTGTCTGTGTTGCAAATGGTGATTTTTTCATTCTTGGCTATGTTTTGGATAGCCTCTATTTCTTGTCTAGTAATGTTCTAAAATTGCTTACTGTTTTTGTTTTCAAGAATCTCCAAATCTGCTAATACATTTTGTTCAAGAACTGTGGCTTCTGCAGTAAGGCTATGGTTAGGGGGCATAAAGTCTGATGGAGGTCTCATACCTGATTAATTGGTGGTGTTGGGCATTTTTGTATCTTGAAAAATTGACGTAGATGTATTTTGCTCATACAATTTTTGAAATCAATCTGGAATTTGAAACTTGCATGTCAATTAGTGGTGACAAAACCCAAACCTTTGTTAAGTACCTTCTTCTCAACTGATGTCAAATTGTATTTGGATACATTGACTATAAGGTTTAAAGGTGGTTTGCAACATATCATGAGTAGCATGTTTCATGCCCTAAAACTGCAGTTTTTTGGTCAAACATAATGGATGCTTCAAATGTGTTTTAGGTGTAATTTGCAGCCTATGCACCCATCAATATACATTTTGAGGTAACATTTAACCATTGGGGACAACACATCTGTGATCATATAAACATTATCACTGGTTGTGCAGTTTGCAGTCAAATGCCTGTGAAATCTTGTATATATGGATACTACTATTATAAAGATGTGATTCTCCATTACTGGCTCCATGACTTTGGGATCACTGCATCGGCTATTTATTCAATCTTCTTTCTCCATCCCGACTCCGTCTGTCTCCCTGCCTCGCTTTTCCTTGTATATCTGCACAGTGAGGAAGAAGGTATACTTCTTTAAACCATTCATGATAATCTGGAACAACTAACCCTTCTTTCTCTGACCTCAAACTCTAGCCAATCATTCTTTCACTATACCAATGATATCCAGATCTTCATTTGTTTGGATGAGAACCTATGATGAACTGATACCAAATTCCAGACCTTTATGTGCAAAATATAAACTGGATGAATACTAATTATCTTAGATCTACCTCAGACAAGACGGAGACATCAATAATTGGAGGGCTCATTACTCCCTGCAGTCCATGTTTCTGGTCCACTCATTATGTGCCTATCTTCACCTGCTCACTATTATAATGAATCTTGATGTTACATTCAATAACTCTTTGTACTTCTCCCTTAAATCTCTCAAGTCACCTGTTACTGCCATATCTAGCATCATCCTTTTCCACAAATCTTCCCTTTCGTCTACCGTGTCTGGATTTCTGCTGCTTCTACCCTTACCTATTCTTATATCAATTGTGACAATGTTCTCTATCTAAGAATCACTGGTGTCTGTATTCACCAAATGCAAGTGATTAGGAATACTGCTGCTTGTCTTATGTGTGAACTTCATACTTCTTTCAATAATTAAATAGGATGTTAGCGGTGGTAGTGCAGCCTGTAAGAGGCAAAAGTGCTAGGTTAGTCAGATAGGGTGTATCTGATAAGTGCCGAAGAAAAGTGAGTGGGGAACTGTATGGGTACAGATACAGACCCCAGTGCAAGTGGCGGTCTGGAGGCAGTATGGGAGGATGGCAGGGTGAGCAGCTACCTGGGCCCGAAGGACAGAAGGTGGTCAGGTGCACAGTGCTGAGGGAGAAGGCAGATCAGCAGGGGAGAAGCGGGGCAAAGGCAGAAGCGAAGAGGAAGCTCTTGAGGAGCTTCTTGAACCGTAGATGGTTCTCTTCAAGTTTCAAGGTGGCAGGGAGGCAGTTCCATAGGGAGACCCCAGCCAAAGACAGAGATCTACCTCCAGCTTGTTTCTTTGAAAAACAAATGACCCTCAGGGAGTTAGAGGTAGAGGAGTGAAAGGCTCGAGAGGGGGGGTATTTACAGAGGGATAGTAGAAGGTATTTTGGACCTTAGCCCAGAAAGCCTTGTGTACAATGCATAGGGTTTTAAATGTAATCCGTGCATCCACTGAGAGCCAATGAAGGGATTTCAGAGCTGGAGAGATACGATCCCAGGGCTTGAGGCCAAGGTCAAGTCTTGCAGTCCTGTTCTGGATTAGTTGTAAAGGGCGGAGAGTGGAGGCAGGTAGATTTAGAAAGAGGCTGTTACAGTAGTCCAACCTAGAGAGAATCAGAGCTTGGGATACAGTGGAGGTGCAATAAGAAGTTTGACTTTTTAGAGACATCATAGATGTGTAGGGAGAAGGAAAGTGTGGAGTCAAAGATGACCCTGATGTTCATAGCTTTGCAGGTAGGGGCAGGTAGGGGCAGGAGGAGGGCCAAGGAAGGCCGGCCAGAGAGTGAGGGGAAAGGATGAAGAGGGTGTACCAATGAGGAGGATCTCAGTCTTGTTGGCATTTAAACAGAGATCGTTGGTGGCACACCAATTTTGAATGACGATGAGACAGTCAGAGATGAGGGAAGGAGAGGAGGTGGGTGAAGGAAGCCTAAAAATGAGTTGGGTGGCTCAGCATAGCACTGGAAATTTGAGAAAAAGATGGAAATGCAGTATGCAAGAGTTGCCAGGTATTGGTTGAAAAGCCAGGGCGAGAGGTTAGATGCCTGGGGAACACCACAGGTAGAGAGGGAGATAGAAGATAGGAAGGACCCAAGTTGTACCTGGGAGGGTCGGTCAGAGAGAAAAGAGGACAGCCAGGCCAGAGCCTGATTGGTGATACCCAGGATGTCACAGAGACGATTGAGCAGGATGGTATGGTTGACTGTGTCGAAAGCAGAGGAGAGATGAAGTAGGATGAGGACAGAGGGAATGTTGGAGTCAAGGTTGGAGAGCAGGTCTTCATGGATGTTCAGGAGAGCACTTTCTGTGCTTCTGGCAGATCTGAAGCCAGATTGGTGGTCATGGAGAGAGCCAACAGAGTCAGAATGAAGGTTAAGCTGAGAGATGGCAAGCTTTTACAGGAGCTTACCCCAAAAGGGAGTTATGGAAATTGGGTGATAGTTAGCCAGGCAAGAAGGATCAGCTGTGGGTTTCTTGAGGATAGGATGCACAAGGGAGTGCTTCTGAGGGCAGTGGAAAGACCCAGAGGCAAAGGAGAGGTTGCAAAAATCGGCATGGGCCGGAGCAAGGGTATAAATGTGGTCCTTCATGGTTTTAGGGGAACGGGGATGGACCTGTTTAGATGAGGCTTTCATAGATCGAACTTGTCTAGCGACCTCATCGGGGGAGAAGAGAGGAATGGAGGAGATAGAGGGACGGGGTTAGCTGAAGGTGATTCAGCAAGCAGAGAAGGAGAGGGGAGAGGAGTGGGAGAGGTGGAGAGAGTGGACAAGATGTCCTGGGTTTTTGAGGCAAAGTGAGCAGCGAGGGCATTGCAAAGAGCCTGAGAGGCGCGAGGAGGGATGGATACTGCAGCAGGGTTGGCCAGGTCTTTGCAGATTTTAAAGAGTCCGGCCAAGTTGTTAGATGCCACAAAGACATGGGCTTGAATGTGGACTCCCTTCTTTGTGCGTACAGAGAGTCGATGTTGGCTTTGGAGCAGGCGGCAAGCCAGTTTGTCAGAGGATGAGCAAGAAGCCCTCCATTTCCTCCCGGCCAGCCTACACTTACGTTTAAGTATAGCTACGTCAGAGTCATACCAAGAATTGCACTTGACGTTGGGCTTCAAACGGATCCTCATCACAGGGGCAAGAGCATCAAGAGTGGCAGAGATAGAGGAGTAGAGCAGAGACAGTGCTGTATCAGGGTGTGGAGGGGGTGAGAAGGTGGCAGCAAAAGCCTCAACTGACATGCTTCATGGGCCGGATGTCCAAGAAGGTGGGTGGCAATCTTCGGGTGGGCTTGGCTTGCAGGGAGGAGATGGAAAGATGAGAGGAGAGGAGGCAGTAATCACTCCAGGAGAGAGAAGTGGTGAGGGGAGTAGATAGGGGGAGGCCAGAGGAGATCAGGACATCAGGTGTGTGTTCAGAAGAGTGAGTTGGGCTGGAGGGGAGGATAGAGAGGGAAAGTGAAACGCTGAGGTCACAAAAGAGCGCAGATGAGGAACAGGGAGAACCAAGATGGATGTTGAGGTAACCAAGGAGGAGGAGTTGAGAGGTAGAGGCCAGGAGGGCAGAGAAGAGGTCTGCCCACTCAGAGAGAAAAGAGGTGATTTGAACAGAGGGCCGGTAGAGAGTAGCAACAGTAAGAGAATGACTATGAGAGAGACAAAGCCTACAGACAAGGCATTTGAAAGAGGAGTAAGTCTGAGAGGGGATGATAGAGGCAAGAATCCATTCATGGAAGATCAAGGCTACACCCCCACTGGGCCAGGTGGATCTGGGGGCGGAGAGGATCTTGAAGCCATCAGGAAGGAGAGTGTCAAAGCTTGTGACGGAGCTGGCCATGAACCATGTCTCGGTAAGACCAAGGACATCAAGGTCATGTTCTTCTAGGAGGTGGTAGATGTCAGAGGAATGTTTGACAACAGAGCGGGAGTTGAGGGTGGCAAGATGAAGAAATTTTCCAGCCTTAAAGACCTCCTTAGGAGGGGTACAAATCAGGTACACCCTGCGGAGGAGTGGAGGGAGCATGAGATGGGGAAGATGAGGAAGGAGAAAACGACAACGTAGCCAAGGGAGGGGAGTAGTGTACTGCTGGCGATGAGAGGAAGTCGATGAGACAAGGGAACCACCTATCAAAGAGAAGGAGATTGGCCTGAAGACCTTGCACCATGACAGTGCCATTTTGGTAGACATTAATGATGACTCTGGAGGAGTCAAAGGAATCCATACAAACTTCCCAGCGGGTGCCACCATTAATGGGAGAGGAAGAGAAAAGTCAGAGCACAGAGATCATATGGGGGGTCCAGATATCTGGCGAAGGAATGACAAAGAGGATGTCAGTGAGAGTTTGTCTGGCAGAAGCGCTGGAATAGGTATCAGCAATGGGAAGTCCTGTGTTGGAGGCCAAGATATCCTTTTTAAATTTCTTCTTACCAGACTTAGTGAAAAGGGAAGGATTGTTGATAGTAAAGCAGTTTGAGTAGATAGGAGAAACAGATAGAGCCATGAGCAGGTCAAGAGAGGGGGCAGTGGGAGAAATAAGCAAATGCAGCAGTATGGTAGAGAGGGGCAGTGGGAGAAATAAGCAAATGCAGCAGTATGGTACAATCACTGGGCTAGTAGGTTAGAATTAAGGGCCAAGTGCAATGAAAAACACAGCCAAATTTGACTTTCAAAAACACCCCAAGTTGGACTTTTCAAAACACACCCACATTTGACTTTCAAAAACACCCCAAGTTTCACTTTCAAAAACCCCCCAAGTTTGCCTTTTCAAAACACACCCACATTTGTCTTTTCAAAACACACCCAAATTTGACTTTTCAAAACACACCCAAATTTGACTTTTCAAAACACACCCAAATTTGACATTTGGTGGCAAATGATAGGGAGCCATAGGTAAATCTAATGAAGCAAGAGTAGAGGTGAGTGTTGAAGTGAGAGCGATTAAAGAGCATGTCAGAGAGAAACAATTGGAACAGGCAGGGTGGAAAGTGAAGGATCAAGAAGGGAAGAGAAAGGGTAAAAGAAGGAGGGATCTAAACCCAAGGAGAGGAAAGTAAGGGAGTCTTGGTAGTCCAGTTTACATGGCTTAGTGAGATGTAAGCCCTAGGGCCGGTTCATAGGGTCAGGCTGTTGTATTGGCGTCATGAAGCGTCCCGGTAAAGCGGACAGGGAAGCTGACAGGGGCTTTAGAAGTGGGCCTTAGAACAACAGGCCGGCTCCAGAGCCTCACAGTGCCACCAATCAGAAGATAAGGTGGAAGCAGCCAATCATCAGGGCCAAGAAGCAGGCAGAGCAGAATACACAAATCAAGCGCCCATTTTGAAATGGGTTGCTGTATTACTGAAGAAATGGAAGTCAAAGGCTCTCAACAGAGAAAATCAGGAGCCCACTACAGTAATAAACTGCACAAAAAACATATGGATTCTTCGCACATGTGGCTGCAATATCATGTGCTAACAACAGATGCAATTTCAGATTCGATTTTTAAAAATGTCTTTTCTTTCTTTTTTCTTTTATTTTTCCTTTAGTCTTTCATATATTCTTAAAATTATTTAGTTTGAATTGTGTCCATTTATTTGACCAAGATAGCAAAGGGGGGCCCGATGGCAGAAAGAGAGGGAGCCCACAAGGCTTACCTACATAAAATGCGGTGTTGTTGCAGGAGATGAAGTCTGTGGAATCACAAACAGCTGGTTTCATAAAGTCAGGAGCGCACAGTGAGTGTGAGGCAGGAGGTATGGCAAAGAATTGCTGATTTCAGATAGAAGGTGCTCCCGATGGTGAGAGAGCTGTGGCGCTTGAAAACAGCTGATGGTATTTCCAGAAGTACGTGCATGAGTGCAGGCAATGCAAAGCAGATTATGATTGGGAACAGCGGATCACATCATGGCGGTGTACACACTAGAGCGAGGAAGGCAGGGCACAGCTAATCCTGAAGAAGGTGCACACATGGAGTGCTGGAGCAGCCCGGAGCACGAGAAGTCATGAAATGGAGGAAAAAGGGGCCAGAAGTGGGCCTTGGAACATCAGGCCAGCTCCACACCTCCCGGTGCCAACAATCAGAAGATAAGGTTGAAGCATCCAATCATCAGAGCCAAGAAGCAGACAGAGCAGAATGCAGAAATCAAGCGCCCATTTTGAAATGGGTTGCTGTATTACTGAAGAAATGAAAGTCAAAGGCTCTCAACAGAGAAAATCGGGAGTGCACTACAGTAATAAACTGCACAAAAAACGTGGATTCTGTGCAGGGAAGTCTTTACTTATAAGTTGTGTATGTAAGTGAACTAGTATTGACCCAAAAAACACAGTTTCACAGTCCAAAAAAAGGGACTGTCCGATTAAGTTTCTATAAAAATATAACCACTTTCATGCCATAGAAGAGATTACCATACAGAACTCACCCTGAAGGAAAGAACAGAGAAAGACTGGGGAAAGTAGCACTCTGAGCATAATTCCAGGGGTGGTAAGGAAGTGTAATGGGAGGGCGGGAAATCCAAGCCCTTAGGGCTACCAGGTAGGCCGGGAAATCCCAAACCCAAAAAACAGAACAGTCAAGGTAAATGACAAAGGCCTGATTTATTTGTCAGTTTTATACAACAGGGACAGCCATAAGTAACAATCCACAGCTATTCTCAAAACTTCCCTGCTTCCAGCCTTGCCACCAACCCCCCTGGTCAACACCTCCATGATTGCAACCCTTCCTCCTCATTTCAAATTCTTTGCCGTCTCCCCCCCCCAATGTCCTCACAAGCATCCAGCACCTGTAAGCATCCAATTGTGTTGGCAAAGCATGCCAAGCTCATGTTGTAAAAATGTGTGCAGAACCCTTGGCTTCTACCATAGCCAACTTCATTAAAGCATCATTTAAATCCAACTTAATTCCTACTGCCATGAAAAAAGCATGGGTCACGCTTCTCCTGAAGAAACCCACCTTAGATCCCACCCTCCCCACTAACTACCGCCCTATCACCACGCTGTCTACACACAACTTCAACCACACCTTGAAAACCACAATCTGCTGGGTACCCGCCAATCAGGCTTTAGATCCAAACACAGTACAGAATCTGCTCTACTTGGCCCATGGATAGCGGAGGTTGCAATCCTCCTCCTACTAGACCTATCTGCAGCCTTCAACCTGGTAGATCATGAAATCCTCTGCAAACACCTCACCACAACTTTCCACCTCACCCCAGAAGCCACCTTATGGATCCAATCCTTCTTATCTGGCTGAACCACTATGGTCTTTGCAGGGCCCTAATCAACTGACCCCATACCGCTTTCCTACAGTGTCCCACAAGGCTTCTGCCTCTCCGCTGCCCTCTATAACATGTATACCTAACCCCTCTCCAACCAGCTAGAGAGCCTCAACATACCCTACACCACTTTCGCCGAGGATACGCAAGTCTTCCTCAAAATCACCGGAAACCACAAACTAGACTCTACTAACATTAACTGCGTCTTCAGCATCATGCAGACCTGGATGGCAACCCATCACCAATGCCTGAATGATGAAAAAACGAATCTCCTTATCATGGTATCTCCAAACCACCTCAAACACCTCAGTCCTGCCTTCTCTTCCTTCTGCATCAATGGTAACACTTTCCTGGTCTCCGGCTATTTCAAAATACAAAGCGTTTACCTGAACGCAGAACGCAACATGCAAAAACATGTCAAAGCTATCACTTCCTCTGCAGCTTACTCCACCAAACTCATAAACCTCTCCAGAAGATTCCTTACTCCTAACAACTGCCTCACCCTAGCTAGAGCCATCATAGGTAGCAAACTGGACTACTGTAGTGCCATCCTAGCAGGGACCTCAACCAAAATCATCAACAAATTCCAATTGCTCCAAAATAGTTTGGGGCATGAAATGCTCCGATCACATCTCACAAATCAGATGGGAGGCTCATTGGCTCCACATCAAAAAATTGTATTGACTTTAAACTCCTTACTCCTTACTATCACCTAGCGCTGCTTACACAACATTGCCCCCTACCTCATGAACTGTATCACCAAGAAACACAAGACATGGAATATCCGTTCCTCCACCACATCTGCCATGCACATACCTAGATTTGCCAGAAAGAAAGCTGGGGGATCCTGTTTTACCACCATCACTCCCACACTCTGGAACGCCCTCCCTTAGCATATCCAAGACAAACCTACTTACACACTCTTCCAGAAGAAAGTAAAAAACCTCACTGTATAACAAATATGTATAACTCTTGCTGCCCACTGTCCTTGTGGAACATTACTATCTATGATGAAATGTAACCTGACTGTTTCCAAACATCCTGTACTGCCTTCTTAGTGCTTTGATACCCCCGGGTATGGGCGGTGCCAAGAAATAAAATAAATTCATTAATGAGTTAATAAATAAACAGAGCTCTCAGCTTTGTCGAGCATGACAATGGTTTAAAACTGGAATATTCATCATCACTGATGTCACATCACAATCTTGGCTTAAAGAAGTTACGAGGTACAGGGATTGGTTAAGGAAATTGTATACATATGTAAGCTATAGGGTTTAGTCTTTTCATTGGCTACACTGAGACCACCTCTTAATTGATAATAGTGAATACATGTCATGTCTTTACCTCTGGATTGGCCAGCGCATTTGCTTATGAGATATGCCAGCCGTGATTACTTGGTGGGTCATCAACACATGAGTAACTGTACTGGTTGGGTGAGAGACATTGATAGGCCAATTTCCCAATTAAAACTTACCATCTCTTATTCTGTAGGTCATGAGCCAGGGCTGCCAGCTTTGAACTTAACTTTGTCTCGTATTGTTGTTCCGAGAACTTTTAAGGAGTTGCTGGCAGGTGCAGTCCTGTTTCTCGCCTTAATGAATAGACACTGTTTTCAACTCTAGGTCGCATGTGGCGAGATCACAGTTTGAATCATTCAGCTTGATTTTTGCTGGAATTTACAACTGTTTGGTTATGGGTATGTTTACCCTTTCTGACCTCTAGAGACTTGGCCAAGCTACTGTCCTTCAATATTGTCTCCTGATTAATGAGCATCTGGTCTTTGATTAACTGTTTTTACTTGACTTAATCTAAGAGAAATGTTTTCACTCTTGAGCATTATCTTTTGTTCTCCTCTTTGCCAGCACAAAACTCCCCTTTCTACTGTAACCCTGGCAGGGGCTCAGCAGCTGGATTCTGTGTTGCTTGGCCAAGTGATTTTAGCTAATTCAGCAGATCTGTTCTGCTTGTGGGATCAGCACTTTCAATTAATTTGACGGTAGCCTCACCGTCGATTTTGTTTTATATGGCCACTCATTCTTGTTGCTCCTTTTACATTTTAAGCAGACTTTTCTGTGTATTTCTTATGTGTCTTGCATTCCAGCATATAGAGTATATATGTTTTCTAACCTGTTGGGCGCAAGTATGTCCTTCATGTCTAAGTGCAGTTTGACCTATTGCATGTGTAGCTTCATGGTGGATACATATCTGCTTCTTGTCTGTGTCTACGTGTATCAGCTTCAACAGGGACATCATTTGCTTTGACACCCTGGTCATACTAGGTTCAGTTCTTTTTGATTCTGCATGTTCACGTCCTCTCTTATTACTTCTGGATAAGGCTGGTACTGTTGTCTGAGTGTATACCACCTATTACTTCCATGGTACAGCAGTGGCAAGGGCAAAGCTCCATGAATGAGCTCTCCTGTTGTTTCTTCATATGAGGCTTGGGACACTACAGCTGATTAATTAATTTGTCTCTCAACAAAAGGGATAGCATAACAAGGATATTGGGTTGAAAACATGAGTGATCATGACCTAGTCAGTCTTGAGGGTGTGAAAACAAAATTGAAATATTGAGGCTGAGTACCCCAAAAGGAAATGCACCAAACACGGGTTACAAAGGAACATGCAAAGATCTTTATTTTATACTGAACAGTTTCAAAGGACAGAAGTAATGGATAGTTATCGGCCCTCAGTACAACACAACAAACTCCAGCGTGGTTCAGTGTGCTCAGTGAGTGGGGCTGTACATTACAATTTGTTGCTCTTTTATACCATTTGCGAACATGATGGCCAACCCTACTGCGGGTTAATATTCCTCTAATACATTACTGATCTAGGGTTCATGCCGAGTTCACACATCTATATGCTTAGGGTTTGCCTTTAATACATTCGCCAACAAGTCTACATGGTAACAGTGTATTTTAGAATTTCTCATAAAGGTCTTCTTAAACATTAATACAATGTAGTTAAACAAATGTTCTCAGTTCAGTATTTGGATACATTGTTCTTAACATGTGGTCGCGGATTAGTTTCATTGGCACACAGGTCAGCGAAGGACAAGGTCTCAGTTCACGACCCTAACAAGTGGCCTGCAGGCAAGTTACATATTAATTACACACAGAGGTCAAGACAGCCATGTTGTATTTCGGAATGACTTAGTCCACCGTTTTAACTCACAGGGTGACAATACAGAGAGAACCTAAAATGGCAGATTTGACCTAAAATGGCATCTTACATTGATTCTAAGGTCAGGACCTTGCAACACAGATTTCTTTGCAAGTGGTTTACAAGCAGCTTGGCGTAGGCCAATATACATATATCCATTGCAATAGGAGGCACAATGTCATTTCCGGTTTGACAAACCCTCCTTTTGGCCTATGCCAAGTGCTAAACTACTTCTGATCGCCTTGCAAACAACTCCATGCATCATCGTCCATGCACCCTGAATCGCTGTCAGAAATATCTATTGCCATCAGATCATTCGCTAAAATTTCTTTTAACACGTATTCCTTAGTTTTATCTGGGGCATACACTTTATGTCCCATTGTACCTATCGCTTGTACACAACATCCCCCTAGCATCGAACATATACTCGGAAACACTGGATACAACAACAAAGGGACAACAGAATTCCCAAAATGATCAGTAAAACCGAAAGTACCTTCCAACCCCAAGATCGCAAGAAGTCCCAGAACCAAGCGCTAAGATCCCAGTTTCCCTCAGGAACATGCACTTCTGAACTAAGGACGTGCAGATTCTGTATTGCATTGAAAATAGTTGGGGAGGAATCCGGCACGAAAACACAGCAAGAGGACCACACCAATTTACACACTCCACCACGTTCAGCGAGAATGACATCTAATGCCATCCGGTTTTGGAGCGCTACTAGTCTTATCGCTTTCTGTTCTAATGTCATATTATAGAGTATGTCCGTGGTCCGGTTGATGGTTCTCTCCAGTACTCTCGCTAGTCTTCTGATATCTTCGGAATTCGCTATCTGCCCCCAAAATGGCACAAATGATTTTGCTACATCTTCCAAGACCTGTGCTGGAGTGTCACCATTCTCGTCCCGCCGTGGATGAGCCTTTGAAACCTCTACTGTACTAGCTATGAACACCCCAGGTAACAGGATCCCTAAATAACAGGTTCCCTGCCAATCCCTGGGCAACCATGGAAATGCTACATTACCGCAAACAAAGTAGACAGGTTCGCCTACATACAAAGGTCTGTCTTCCCCAGTCAAATTTGCAACGCTGGCACAACCTTTAAAATCTCCCATTGACTGAGTATCATTTCTCTGTATGCAGAAAGAAACTGAATTGGGGCTATGGTTAACAGTGTAAGAGGGAGGCATGGCATCCTTATTGCCTATCAGAGCCATATTGAAGGAAATCAAAGATTGAAAAGGACGAGACAGTCTATCAGAAGGCCTAATAGAAGCAACGTTAAGCTTACTCCTATTTGCGAAAAGCGAGCATCCCAGGGGTGTCAGAACACGTTTCTCAAAACTATTCAAATTAGTACCATCAAAGTTCCCCGAGATGTTATTGTTCCAACGGCCAAAGAACAGTGCTCTAAGAAAAGCATAACAAGCAGTTGTCAAAGGTAAAGGATGAATGTACCAACCTAGCCCGTTATCCCCATGTTGCGGTAAATGAGAGCAGACTCAACAGTTGGACCTATTAAAAAAAGCATGCATAGCATTCATGATAAGTAACAGGGTATTATTATGGGACCTTTGTCTATGCTGGGAGTCCCTAGGGGACAGAGTATGCAAATGTACGAAGGGAGTAGAAACAGTGGGTACATTTTCAGTCAGTAACAAGGACTCTAAAGGATGAGTTTCCTTGATGTACCATAAACCTAAGACAGTGACTATTATAGAATCAAATATTATTATAAAAACACAGCAATGCGTTTTTGGGGCCCAAGTGCTTTGTCCATTATCCCGGCTGGTCACACAATCATTTTCAAGTCCCATACGAGCGGTAGTGGTGGCAGGCATTGTAGTCTTCAAATGACAAACCCCAATGTTATTAGCTGGCGACCTCCCGGCTGCGCGACTTCTTAGTCCTTCAACAACCCTGCCAACAGAATCCCCTTTCTCAAATTTGGGCAAAAACATGCCCTTGATGATCTTTCCTTCTCCGGATGCACAGCCGAACCGTGCCGTAAGTCTATCAGATGCACAGCAAAACCGTGCTGTAAGTCTATTTCCTTGGACGCAGATTGTACCTTGCTTTTCCCAGTACTGATTGATCCGGAAACAATGTGTCGTCACTTCCCGTTAGAAGCAACGTATCAAGAGCAAGTGAAGATGCCAAATTTGAAACGACAGTTTCCGGAAGCAAAACTTTTGGAGATTGAGGAGACAAGATGACGGGTTTCCCAAGCCTCACGGGCTCCGAAAAAATTCTCTGATGCACACTCAATGCCATTTACTGCTTTGGGATCATTGGTTACAGCGTTAGCGAGGGGTTCTGTTTCTTCTGTATTGTGTGGCACTGGGTGAGGAAGTCTCTTGACACGTGTCGCGTGGATCCAATTTCTTCTGCCAGAGACCCACACCGCTGTTTGTGTGACCAACAGGACCTGGAATGGGCCCCGCCAACGAGGTGCAAGGCAGGAAGAACGCTCAAATGCCTTGATGAGTACCCAGTTCCCAGGCCGTATGCTGTGCTCCAGGCCCTCGTATCGCACAGGTAAAGCCTCTCGCACCTGGTGATATATCAAATACAGGTTTTTAGTCAACTGGCTGCAATAATCTGAAAGAAGTACATTTTCAACATTTTTCAAGGATCTACATTTGGGAAGATTCCAGATATTGGCAGGTCTCCCCATTACCACCTCAAATGGAGAGAGCCCAGTTTTAGTTTGAGTGGTTGTACGCATGGATAATAACACGATCGGTAAGGCGTACGGCCATTTTAATTTAGTGCTGGCACACGTCTTAGCGAGCTTGTTCTTGATGATACCATTGTGTCTTTCTACTAGTCCGGCGCTCTGAGCGTGTCTGGCCGAATGGAACCATTTGTCGATCTGTAATGCCGTACATATCTGCAGAATTACAGCAGCGACAAAATGTGGACCAGTGTCCGACCAGATGATTTTTGGTAGCCCGAACCGCGGAAAATACTCCTTTAACATGGTTTTCGCAGTAGTCATGGCTGTAGCATCTTTGACAGGGAAAGCCTCAACCCATTTACTAAAAGCACAGATGACAACTAATACATACTTCAAATTATTGCACCGTTCCATTTCAATAAAATCTAAGTGAATGACTTCAAAAGGGACAGAGGGTGGCCCAAAACTTCCCCTTGGAATTGATGTCCCCTTTCCCACATTGTGTTGCAGGCAAATCATGCAATCCTGAACATAGCGCTGGGCAATTTTCGAAATGTTGTCATTTGCCCAAACGTTCTCTAACATTTTCATAACTTTCTGGGCACATATATGCGTAGGACCATGGGCCATGACGACCATCATCATTACATAAGCGTCAGGGAGTAGCCATTTCCCTTCGAATATGTCCACCCAACACCCATCATCATCGAGTTTCCCCAAGCCTTCAGCCCACCTCTTGGATTCTTCTAGCGTGGCATCGGCTTGGATATCCCGTACAGACCCAAAACCCTCATCCATTGCATAGGCATTTACAGTCTCCCTTGAAATGTACATCTCCGTAAAGAGATCAGTGGCAGTTTGTCTAGCTATCTGATCAGCGAAAGGATTCCCTTTTCCTATATCATCTCTAATCTTTCGATGTGCTGCACATTTTACAACAGCTGAGTAGGGAGCGCAAGCGCTGAGAGCAGTTGTACTATTAGGGAGCCATGTTGGATTTTGTGCCGTGTGAAGTTAAGAACCCTCTCTCTGACCAAAGTCTCCCAAAGTTGTGAACCACCCCAAAGGCATACTGACTATCAGTATATATGTTTACTGTAAGCCCTTCGGAAAGTTCACAAGCTCAGGTCAATGCTATAATCTCCAGGGCCTGCGCGGAGTTATGCATGATTATCTTGGTTTCCACGACCGTGTTCAATGTGGTGATTGCATAAGCAGCTGTGGATGTACCATCCGGAAGCTTGAAGCAGGAGCCATCACAAAACAGCTCTCCTTGCGGATTGTTCAAAGGAGTCTCTTTTAGATCAATTCTACCCTTTGTTCTTGTTCGGTAGTATACAGACAGTCATGTGACTCTTCATCGCCGCAAGCAGTACCTTGTGGGAAAGGTAGGAGTTCAGCCGGATTAAGAACACAACACCTCTTAATTTTGATATGAGGAGCAAACAAAATCAATTCATATCTCGTCAACCGTGCGGGTTGCGTTTGGGTTCTGTTCAGTAGAACATCTACAGAGTGAGGCACCATCAGGTTTAGATCATGGCCTAGGACCATACCCTCACTCTGTTTTACAGATGCAGCAGCAGCAGCGACAGCGTCAGCGACAGCTTGCAAACATCTTGGCAAAGCGCATGCTACAGGATCATGGACGGCTGAAAAGTAACCGTACGGCCTATTCTTCCCTCCATGTTCCTGCGTTAATACAGCCAAAGCACATCCATCACATTCATGCACAAACAACAGAAAGGCCTTTTCATAGTTTGGTGTGCCCAAAACCAGTGCCGAGCATAATGCAGTTTTGAGCAAATCAAATGATTGCTGATGCTCCGTGTTCCACGGCAATGGCGAAGAAATGCCCTTCTTTGTCAAAGCCAACTTCGGTTTGATCACTAGAGAGAAGTTTGGGATCCACAACCTACAGTAAGAAGCCATACTTATCAAGGCTCTAACTTCCTTCTGTGTATTTGGGACAGACATGCCAGAAATGTGTTTATTTCTTTCAGGTGTCAATCTTCTTCCCTCCTTTGACAGGAGATAGCCTAAATAGGCGACCTCCCGGCAACAATATTGAAACTTTTTAAGCAAAGCTTTGTGACCATGTTTAGCTAGATGAATAAGCAACAACACAGTGCCCTCCTTACAGGCGCTCTCAGAGTCAGCAGTTAAAAGGAAATCATCACCATACTGAAGCAATGTACAAGTAGAGGGTAATTCAAGGGTATCAAGATGTTCTTTCAAAGCCCTACTGTAGATGCTAGGACTCTCTGTGTAACCTTGAGGTGCACAAGTAAATGTGAACGAGCGTCCCTCTAAGATGAACGCGAACAAGTATCTACTATCCTTGTGTATAGGAATACTAAAGAAAGCATTCTTCAGATCCACAACACTAAAGTAAGTGGCTGTAGCTGGAATCATGGTCAATATTGTTGTCACATCAGGCACAATTGGAAATTGCGGAGCAACGACTTTATTAATGGCACATAAATCAATTATGAAACGGAATGGAATTGCATTATTGTCTTTCTTGTACACGGGTAAAATTGGCCTATTGCACAAACTACCTGAAATTTCCTCAATCACCCCGCGATGCACAAAATCGGAAACAATGCATTTCAAAGCTCGCTCGCCCTCAACTGAAATCTTATACTGTGGAATGCGTGGCAGCTCAATTCCATGTTTCAAGACTATCTTAACAGGCTCAATCTGTAGAACATCGACATCATTGTCGTCAACTGCCCATAAGCACTCTGGTAAATCACTGAATTCTGGCGGCAAAGGTCTGGTTAAGAATTGAGAGACAGAAAGTTGCTGTGGTGAAATCGTCAAATGCACTCCATCAGAAAAACAATAAATTACCGCATTTAATTCTTTAAATAGATTCAACCCCAGCAAATTCTCTTATCAATTCGAAGTCAACAGAAATGGACAGTGGTCCGTGAAGGGACCCAAAGAAATAGGTACCGGCGAAGAAACTGGACAAACAACTGGTGTGCCAGAAAACCATACAGAAACATTGGTTTGCCCTGACAGTGGAATGTTTGGAACCCGTGAATGATCAATGGAACACTTCTGTGCTCCAGTATCTATCAAAAACGGATGTTTCCTATTTCCCACTACCATTTCAACGTAGGGACCTTTCTGATTGACGGGAATAGGTGTAGGTTCCAAACCCTGCTTCGGGCAATCCTAACAAAACACATTTTCATCAAAAGGAAGCTTTTCAGATAGATATGCAGCAGAAGGATGATCAAATATGTTCCTAGTATCCACACTCGGAGTCGTATTATCCTGTGAAAAAGGTTGCTGAGGATCCTGTGCAAACTTACCTCTACCAGGGCCGCCTACATCCAGGCGACCTCTGGATCGTCTACCCATATTTCCAAATGTGTTATTCGACCTCTGTCGAAGGACGGGGCATCGTGCACGCCAATGACCCTCTTGTCGACAATAGGCACACTGGTTAATGTTCACAGGACCCAAGGGCACATTCCCTTGTGGAACATAATGACCTCTAATCTGCGAACTACCCCCCTCTGGGGCCTCTAACAATTTGCTGTAATAGTACGTCGTCTATAGTCCTAACTTGTTTCCACAAAACTACAGGCAGGATTAAAGGAAATAACAAATCAATGTCACCCAGGGTGAATGCTGAGGACTGCAGGACAGACTCTATTTCTTTATAGAATCCTGTCTGATTTTTTCTAATGTCAGGAATAGATTGTCTAATAGTATTCACTTCCTGTCTTGAGAACGGGACGTGAACAAACTGTGATACATAATGTGCAGGAATGTTCACAGCAACTACATTTGGATCAGCCGCAATCTCGACCTTCGGGACAAATGTCGGAGGAACCTCTCTCATAGGCAACTGAGAAGTAGGCAACTCCGAACGCTTACTAAGCAACAGAGCTAAGTCGAGCTCTAAGGTCGAAGTCGAAGAAGTGTCTAGTGAAAAAGCATCTTTCGTACAAATTCGTGCTTCCTCAGATATCGATTTTTGACAAGGAAGGAATCGTTTCTGTACATACATACTTTCCCCATCGTTATCCTCATTCTGTAACCTTTCCAACTCATTTCTATACTCAAATAACCTCTCGACATGCTCATTTACTTTCTCCACAGTGTCTCTTGATAACGCTAAAGTGTTTAGATCCCTTGCGGGAGATCTCTATTAATGAATTTGCCCCACATTACACATAAATGAATCCCTAAACCTTCAACAAAAACATTTTTCTCAGGAAAATTATCCATATTAGAAAGTGTGGCAAAAACGTTAGTTTGATCATCTCTCTCCATACAATGCTTAGCCCATGCAATCAATTCATGTTTCTTTTCTGGAGATACAGTATTACGAGTGATAACCCTTGACCCCGCACCCTGATCGACTATGAGCGGTACTAGACCACTTGGAAGAGGGGGAGCAGGCAAATTCAATGGAGGTACTGTTACTGGTGCAATAGGAAGAGGTGGAGGAATAGGTGGAAGAACACCAACTGGAGAAAGAGCAACCTTAGGAGGAGCAGGAACAAGAGGAACAACAGCAGCAAGAGCAGGAATAACAGCAGGAAGAGGCAAAGCAGGAAGAGGAACATACAGAGGTGACGCAGTGGCACCAGGCCTTCATTCATTTAACAATTTGTCAATGAATTCATCAGAAACATGGAAATCTTTAGAAGGATAGATTTTCTGAATACCAAGTGAGAAAGCACATCCATATTCCTAGCTGACTGAGACTGTTTATCTTTGTCATACAATAATGCTTTTTCTGTGTTCGTCTTATGACGGCGCGCATGTTTTTCCCTACTCTTAAGTTGCTGTAACGCTTCTTTTTTCCAATTCTGCAAAACATCGAATGCTGCAGGTCTAGCCTTTTTCTTTAATAGAATTGACTCTAAATACTCAATACGAGGGATTTCAAAACTACCATTGATTAGCCACTGAAGTTCGGAGGCATGTCTGGTTTGTCTGTGTCAAATATCATTAAACACTATACTTCCAATGCCATGCTTACAGTACATGGAACACGCCGGCGACCCCTCCTGTGGTGCTGGATGGCTAAATTCCAAAGATTGTCTTTCGCTGTGGAATAACGCCCTTAAGCAGGTAGACAATTTCCCAGGCATATCAAAATATTGGTGTTACCTGGTCAATAATTGTGTCAACAGATATAATACGCCAAAATCAAATTATCAGGATATTTAAGAATCGGGTCACAACTCACCTGATCAATCCTAAGGAGGTCCGATCGGATTACAAAGAATCTTACCTGACTAATCTTACCTTGTGTTTGGTGATTTCGGCAAATATGCCCGCCTTGATAAGTGGACGCTCGTCAAGATGCCGTCTCGGACCACAAGCTAATCATCCAGGGATCGGGTCGTGCAGTGCTGCCGAGGTGTCGTGTCTCATTCAGAAGGGGCCCCTTTCACCGTCCGATCCCGGTCCGATAGCGTGTGTCAACCTTTGACAATCCGGCATCAATCTTGAGGGTCCCTATTCGGGCACCAACTGTGAAAACAAAGTTGAAATATCGAGGTTGAGTACCCCAAAAGGAAGTACACTGAACACGGGTTACAAAGGAACATACAAAGATCTTTATTTTATACTGAACAGTTTCAAAGGACAGAAGTAACGGATAGCTATCGGCCCTCAGTACAACACAACAAACTCCAGCGTGGTTCAGTGTGCTCAGTGAGTGGGGCTGTACATTAGAATTTGTTTCTCTTTTATACCATTTGCGAACATGATGTCCAACCCTACTGCGGGTTAATATTCCTCTAATACATTACTGATCTAGGGTTCATGCCGAGTTCACACATCTATATGCTTAGGGTTTGGCTTTAATACATTCGCCAACAACTCTACACGGTAAAAGTGTATTTTAGGATTTCTCATAAAGTTCTTCTTAAACATTAATACAATGTAGTTAAACAAGTGTTCTCAGTTCAGTATTTTGATACATTGTTCTTAACATGTGGTCAGAGATTAGTTTCATTGGGAAAGTAATCCTTTACACACAGGTCAGCGAAGGACAAGGTCTCAGTTCACGACCCCAACAAGTGGCCTGCAGGCAAGTTACATATTAATTACACACAGAGGTCAAGACGGCCATGTTGTATTTCGGAATGACACAGTCCACCATTTTAACTCACAGGGTGACTTTACAGAGAAAACCTAAAATGGCGGATTTGACCTAAAATGGCGGCTTACATTGATTCTAAGGTCAGGACCTTGCAACACAGATTTCTTTGCAAGTGGCTTACACGCAGCTTGGCGTAGGCCAATATACATATATTCATTGCAATAGGAGGCATGATATAATTTCCCGTTTGACAAGGGAACCAGTGGACGTGGAGGAATTTAAGGGTCACAGTACCTGGTTTTACTTCTTGGTGGGCTGACGCATCAGACCCAGGTTAGAATGTCAGTAAGAGCTGATCAGACTCAGTGGGCTTGCAGGATTATGGCGGCCCTGGCAGCAAGTAGGAATCGAGCAGGGTCGAATGTGGGTTTTCTGTCTGGTCAAAAGGCAGTGGTTCAAAGACGCAGGTCAGTGTGGGCCCAAGAATGTTTCACAGTTGGCCAGGCTGAGTCAGGCTTTAGCCGCTTGGAGAGGTCGGCAAGTGATGCTCCCGTGGTTCCAGTCAGTGATGATTGTTCAAGTAGTGATCGTGAGTGCATCGATGTGAAATCAATGAGGCAGCAATTTTGGGACTAGTTGGAGGTCCCGAAGTTGAGCACACTCTTTGGGCCTGACAAGTGATTGTTTTTGCTAGGGCATGATGCAGTGTCAACCTGGTTTAGATGCGGTGCAACAGTTCAGCTGGTTGAAGGAACACAGACATCAGCTCAGGCGCCTTCCCTATTGCTCAGGATGCGTGGAACATGGAGCGACCGGTTCATTGCAAAGGAACAGGCCTCGAGGACAGGATAATCTAGTTCAGGCTCTACTCTGACTCCAGATGTTCCCACAGAATGTTTAGAGGATAGATATGTCTTCTATCTTGGATGGCTCCTTCTTCAGACAGAACATCTCTTCAGCCTGAAAGAATCCATGAGGAACTGAGGGAATTCTGTTGAAGGGGTGTGAGACGACTCCTTTTAAAGGCACAAGTCCTCAGGGGATTGGTCTAAACATTGCCTAGTTTAGGGGACCAACCCCTACTCCTGGGTGGAATGGACTTTGCCCCATTTATCTTGCACCTAAAGTGCTTTGCTCCATAGGAAGTGGAGAAGACAGGAAAGGGACAGAGAGACAGTGGGCCTCATTACACGGACGGCGGTAAGGGTTAACGGTCACCGTTAATGGTACCGGTGACCGTTAACCCTTAAAGCCTTACTACGAGGTCCCTTTGCGGGTTGGAGACTTTAACGCCTGCTTTTTGCAGGCATTAAAAACCAACCCGCAAAGGGACCAGGGAGCTAATTACGGTACCGCAATTTGCGGTGTCGTAATTAGCACCTTCCCTATTCCCATTATGCCCTATGGGGCAAAAATGGGAATGGGGAAGGGCAATGGGGGAAGGTGGAATTACCGCCCCACCAACCCTGGAATAGGGCGGTAATTCCCCTTTCCTCCAAGGTGGTGACGGTATTTTACCGGCATGGACCAAGGTGCTAAAGCACCTTGGTCCACCGCCGTCCGTGTAATGAGGCCCAGTGTCTACCCTTCTCCAGCTCCCTTTCCTCCTACTGACAATAAAGACTTTTCGCTATGTAGCATCCTGATGTGAGGCTACTCATCCTGAATGGGTGTGCTCCTTTGATACCTGGGCCCAGGACAGCTGCCTGATGTGTGGCTGTCTCTGGGGCAGGGGGTACTGTTCCTCACAAAGAGAATCAAAGAAAGGCTTGGTCCTCTGGGTTTCTATCCTGCTATGTGGCACTATTGGCCCATATGACCCAAATACACATTCCCTGACACAGCAGATCTGACTAAGAGGAGCTCAGACATGTGCAATATTAATCGAGACGTGGCGGAAATGATCATAAGTATTGCATGTACTATGCCTAACCTTAGGCATAGCTTATTCTTAAAGATTTCCCTGCCACCATCAAGCTTTACTCATGATCATTGTAGTTTGAGTACTGGAGACATATCTTAAATGTTGTACCTGTGTGGCTTTCCTGTCTTTGCAACATTCGAGAGGGCATCTTGTGACCTTATTTTATTTTAAGTTGTTTTATTGCATAACAAAATCCAGGCAGGCATCAGGGTGTGGAAACACTAAAATGCACAAGGCACTACAAGAGACACATTGGGCCTCATTACGAGTTATGCCGGTAAGGGAAAAATGATGCCGGTATGTAAATACCGGCATCATTTAACGTTCCGTAGCATTCTGACCCACAAACCCGGTATTAACGGCACCGTTATTTACGGTGCCGCTAATAGCGGCATAGGCGCGTACACGCGCCTCCTCAGGTAGTAAATACTGGCATGCCGGTAATAGGGGGCAATCACAACCCACGCAAACATGCAAATACTGGCATCGCGAACACGGTAATAACGGGCTGCATGATGCCGGAAAAACAGGCATCGCGGACCACCCGCAAACAGCAACCAAGATACAAGGCAGCTGCCACAGGTGCACACAATCCCCACAGGTGGAGTCAAAGGAGGCTGTGCCAGTATGAACTGAGCACACCCACACACCACAACCCTCCCCACAGGTGTAGGCAATGCAGAGTGGCCCAGTACAAAAGGAGCACACCTACACACCACAACCCTTCCTACACCAAAATGCTACCACTAGCATTTGCAATCATGGCGCAGGAGGACATGCCTATACTGCTACAACTACAGCAACAACAGCAACAACAGCAACAACAACAACAACTACAGCAGCAAGAACAGGCAGCACAGAGGAGACGCAGGAGGAGAAGGAGGGTGAGACAGGCCCAGCAATTACCACCAGCGCAGCCACCAGCGCCTGGTTGGCAGCCACCAATCCCTCGCACCAGACCCAGCACATTCAACCTAACCCCTGAGCAGATCCACACCCTGTACCGGTTGGACCGTGACACCATCACCACCATAGTGGACATGATACACAACGACATTGCCAGCCACATACAAATACGCACTGCCATCCCCCCACTACTGAAGGTGGTGTCTGTGCTACACTTCCTGGCCACAGGCACCTACCAACACACAGTGGGCCAGCTGCACGGCATTTCACAACCACTATTCTCACGCATGCTGAACCAAGTGCTCGATGCCTTCCTGAAGCACGCAAGCACCCACATATCCCTACCACGGACTGGCCAGGAGATAGCCGAAACCAAAGTAGGCTTCCATGCACTGGCCGGCATGCCCAATTGTGTTGGTGCCATCAACTGCACCCATGTGGAATTGGTAGTCCCCCATGCCATAGAGGGGGTGTACCGCAATCGCAAGCAATATCACTCTATCAATGTGCAAATGGTATGTGACTCCAGCAAAATCATCACCCATTGCTGCGCCAGATTTCCTGGATCCACACATGATGCCATGGTACTGCGCAACTCCACGCTACCCCGTCACATGGAGCGACATGCTGGACCACGTGCCTGGCTGCTCGGTGAGTTGAACAACAGGCCCATGGCCATGCTGTGGGGTACTCATGTGTGCGGATGCAGAAGGGGGGGATAATACACCTGGGTGGGAAAGGGGGGGATAGTTCACCAGGGTGGGAAAGGGGGGGTATTTACCAGGGTGGGAAAGGGGGGGTTAAAAGTACACCTGGGAGGCAATAGCCAGTGAGTGGAGAATGAATGCAGAGCTAAACACTCCTCACCTGACACAGCCAAACGGAAAATGACACATCACTGGGCCACATATCACAAATAATGCAAATGGATGACAACAAGTAAGAGGCACAACCGGGGCACCATGGTGATGGCAAGCAATGCATGACTGAATAGGATGGCAACTGTGCCAATGCAGCCAGTGTGACCATGCAAAGTAAAGAGTACACAGCATGAATTGGAGGCTAAACATTGTTGCACTGCCACAGCACATCTGCCTCAGCATGCATGATTACACCCTGCATCATCTATTCAACCCCATCCAGTGTTCCACACCTTTTTCCAGTATACATCCCATATAGGTGACTATTTGGTACACGTACAGGGACATTTGCATGCTCACACCTAATAGCTGCTGCCATGACCATGCTCCCTGAAGGTGTCAGTTCAGAGTGACACACACCTATTTGTATCTGCTTGCAGGTGATGGAGGATATCCCTTGAGGCCGTGGCTACTTACCCCTGTGCGGAACCCGCAGAACAGCCATGAAGAGGAGTACAATCGTGTGCACACTCGTACCCGTGTTGTGATTGAGCAGACCTTTGGCCTGTTGAAGGCGCGGTTCCGCTGCCTAAGCAGGTCTGGTGGGGCACTCCTATATATATAGGCCTGAGAAGGTGGCAAAGATCACCATGGCCTGTGTCATGCTGCACAACATGTGCGTCCGAAGGAATGTACCACTGCCACCTAACATTGACATGCATGGCCCGGGTGAGGATGAAGGATATGGAGACGGAGGCGAAGGAGCCCCCCTGCCAGTACGTGATGTACGGGACGGCCATGCTGTACGCCAAGCACTAATTGACGAATACTTTTAAGACACAGGGACCATGAATGACTTTTGTCAGTCAGACACTGGGCCAATGTGAAAATGCACAAAGGGAATGTTGTAATTTTGAGACTGAACACCGTAACACATTAAATGGATGCACACCAAAAATGACAATGTCCAGCCATGGATTGTTCTCCAGAAAACGTGTGTATTATATGAAAGTGCAAAACTGTGCCCACTCCCCCCTCCCACGATCCCCCAACAAACTCCCTCACCCACCCCACAGACCCCAGTGAACAGCCCAACAAACTCCCTCGCCCACCCCACAGACCCCAGTGAACAGCCCAACAAACTCCCTCACCCACCCCACAGACCCCAGATGTCCCCATGTGTGCAACAAACAGTGTTGCCTTCAACAATCCTACTCCTCACATTTCTTCCATTTTTCAAAAAGTCACTTTTTGGCGACTTTCAGGTATGGGGGTGCCATGGCCATGCACCGTGCACTCCTGCGCGTTAAGCGCACGGGGCTTGATTGGACAGAGGTGGAAGGTGTTAACGTGGTCGAGGTGTCAATTGTCAATCCTCTGTCAGACCCATGGTAGGGCCTGATGTTGGCTAGTAGGGCCTCGGTCAGTGACCCCATGCACTGCCTGAATGCAGACGTGGACGCCTCCACGGCTGCTGTATTTGCGGCAATGGCCGTGGCTATGGCCTTCATGGCCTCATTACCGGCAAGGACCTGTTGCCGCATTATCTGCAGCATCTCGTCTTGACGGGCCTCCACCCTTGCCAGACGGACCTCAAAGGGGGTTTCTGTCGCAGGTGTACCGGTGGAGGGCTGGGTGGTGGAGGGCTGGGTGGTGGAGGGCTGGGTGGCAGAGGGCTGGGTGGTGGCAGGCACCTGCATGGGGCCCTCATCCTGGGCACTGTCGTCCTCAAATATGCCGATGTCCGAGTCCCCTAGGTCGGAGTCATGGAGACATGGGTCATCCATGCTCTCTGTCTCTGCAGGGGGGAAGGGGGGGGCCAATGGGTGTTGGGCTGGGCGATCCCAAAAATTCTTCGGCCTCTTCAACCACCTCTGTGGATAGGACGTCCGTGGTGGCCGGCGGTACAGCTGGCACTGTCGCAGCAGGTGCCCCCTGCAGTGATGATGCCTTGCGTGGCACACTGGGAGTGGTCAGAGGAAATTTTTTGGAGGAGGGGGTTGCGGTGTCCCTGGTCCCCTTGCTTGCACTGGATGTGCCTGGCCCCCTGTCCTGGGTTCCACCTTCCTCATCGGTGCCTGGGGGATAGAAGAGATGCAGGTCATCAGTGAGATTGCCAAATGGCAGCTGTGATTTGTGGCAGTGTTATATCTTGATACATTCAGGCATGATTTAATTTCTGTTGTGTGGCATTTGGTGTACTGAAGGGACATGTTGGCAATGATTGCATGGCTGGTGGCAATGGATTGTCTAGGTGTGGGGGGGACATGGGCATGGATGGGCTTACAGATTTCACGCAGCATGCGTGTGGTGCAGGGGTTGGCAATCAATATTCTGTTGGTGAGTAGATGTTGCCTTGGGTATGGGAATTGCCTTGCCTATTCTGACTCCCACCTCACTTGTGTCACATCATGTTTTGTTATAGGTGGATGTGATGGTTCACTCACCTTCCTCTGTTGTAGTAGCTGCCCCGTACTCCTGCTCTCCAATCCCCTCGATGGAATCTGGATCGATGAATCCACTTGCAATCTCCTCTCATGTGGTGAGCTTAACAGGGGAGTGTGTGCCACCGCCTGTCGCCATTGCGGCCCTCCGGTTCTCCGCAAGGATCTTCCGCACACGGAGGCGGAGGTCGTCCCAGCGCTTTCTGCAATCCCGGACACTCCTTGGGGTAACCCCCACTGCTGTTACCCTCTGCGCAACCTCCTGCCACACCTGTTTTATATGCGTTTGGGCCGCATGCTTCAGTTCTGTGCTTCGGATAATGTCAGCATGCTGTTGTAGGGTGTCTGCTAGCATTGTCAATTCTGCATCTGAGATGCGCTGCTTCCTCTTCCTTTGTTTGCTTTGTTTGCTTTTTCCGGTGGCCTTTGACATCCTGGTTCTGTTTTGGCACTCAACAACACGGGTGTAATGGTAGTAATGGAGGATGGCAATGGATTGTGTTTTTAAAGATGGCCGCCGGCCCATTTCCCGTTCCTGCGCGATGACGTAATTTTCGGGTCTGTTTTTTGCGAACATGGTAATACCATGGTGGTATTACCGTGCCGGTATTTACGGGTTAGTGTGAGGCGGTAGCGCAATGGGCAGGCCCCGCGATGCCGGTATAGGGGGCTTGGAGGCCCTTTACCGGCATGGCGGTGTTGCCACTACCGGCATGGGGGAACGCGCGTGCTCGCGCACTCGTAATGACCCGCTATTTGCAAAAATAAGCATCTATTCAAACAGGTGCATTTTCAGGTCCTTTCAAAATGAGAATAAATTGGTTTCCAAGTATAGAAGAGTAGGCAGAATTTGCTATGTAAGGACAAGATTTTCCATTTGCTTTCAGCCGTTTGGGATGCAGACAATTTAGTAACATAGGGCCTCATTACGAGATTGGAGGTAGTCGTGACACTATTTGCACCATGACTTCCTCCAATAATGGGTCCGGCACCGGTATGGTTCAATGGGGACTTACCGGTGTAGTCCGACCTTTGCGGGACCGGCAATGCCTCATTGAAAAAGTAATTCCCCATTCCCATTGAGCCCCCATAGGGCTCAATGGGAATGGGGAAGGCGCTAATAACTGTACCGCAAATTGCGGTACCGTTATTGGCTCTGAATTCCCCTAACGGGTCCCGTCCATAACGCCTGGTCAGACCAGGTGTTAAAGGAGGGACCGGCTTGGTAAGTCATAGTAGGGCGTTAAGGGATTACCGGCACTAGTCTCCTTACCGGTGCCTGGTATCCCTTACCGCCCCACTCGGAATGAGGCCCATAGTGCTACTTGAGCACAATGATTTTGTTAGATAGTTATTCTTTTCTTAAAATGTATTCTGGAGCTGCGCTGTAGATGGCTTTATGAATAAAAACCACAAGTTTATGATGAATTATGGCTTTTACAGAGAGCCAGTGAAGGTGCTTTCGACCTGAAGTAATGTGTTCACCTCCAGGAACTTGTTTTATAAGCTCTATGTTCATTTATACACATGCTTTTTTTCTATGGGTTTTTTGCTGATACCTTTTCTTGAATAAACCCATCAAAATGTTTTTGGGCATTCCACCACCAACACCCCCTGATTAATCCAACACAATTCCATACCCCCAACCCCTTATATACCCTTCCCTAGAGTCTCCTATTTTTTTAAAGGGTTAAAAAAAAAGAAACATAAAAAAATGCATTTTTATGAATGGTTGTCATTACAAAAATAGTCAAAAAGGGGTGTATGCCAGTGCAAGAAGTAACACGTACGTATTCAAAGCCCAAGACGCATCTGGGGCAGCAAATTCAAACAGATTGTGGAACAGAATTGCATGAAAAGGTGATGTCAAAGAACCGCCCCCAATATAAAGACTTTTATAAAAAAGAAACATAATTATCATTGCGATTATGCAACATGAAAAAAATCTGCCCACACAAATGATTGGACTCTGCACTTTGGACCCTTATAGAAACATACACACTGCAATCAATCGTTGGGTCCAAGAAACTTCCCACACAGCCCTCAATTACAGAAATGTGACATCACAATCCAGCCCCAATTCCCACAGAACAAAATGATGTGATTGAAATATTTGAGATGACCAGCAGAACTTTATTAGTCTGCCATGGTTGCCTCATTCTGACTTCTGATGGGAACGGGTACGCACGTTGGCACTGTCAGAACCTTGAAACACAGAGATACTGTTGCATACATTTTGCATATTGTGAACACTCTAACCATCTTCCCAGGGAAAACGGTGTGAGGGTGATTTGAAACTGCTGTGGTTCTTGCTGGCTCCATCAGAAAATCACATTACATGAATGATTTTGACTTATAAAATTGTCATATATTAATTTTTCTCTGGCGGAACCTGTGATCTCTAATCAGTTGACCTAGACAAATAAAACCACTGTGTGCTTCTCTTAACACTGGTCAGGGATTGCATGCTCTGTATTAATGAACTAGCCGCAGTGTCCCTTTCCACAAACATAATGCTTGCCCACATTTGAAGCAGAAACAAGCTTTTAGGGTCTATTTACCGTGTTTCATTCTACCACTAAGTTTGATCATGTTTACCTGTGCTTCACTATTTATAGATTCATTTTATTAAGCATTTAATTTGAATAGTATCAGAAAAGTCCACCTCCCCTTTTACAGTGCTATTATCACAGTTTGTAGGTGCGCTCTTTCATACCGCGCTCAACTTGCATTTTTATTACATCATTCTTTATTCTCTAATTTATTAACAACTAAGTCATGCTGGGCCTCTTGTTCCTTAATAGATACTTCATCTTTAATTATACATATTTTCTCCAACCTTGTCATGTCTCCCCCAGTCTCCTCCCACCCGTTCAGATCTTCCCCAACCCAGACACACCCTGTCCCATCTTTAAGGCAATGGATCCAGTATTCATTATAATTTTCAACATCAGCAGGTTCTGTAAAGACCCATCCATCAGGATCGCCCCTTTTTCCCCCTCTATTTTCTTCTTGCTCTTCATTTCAATACTCTTTTGATCAACACTCAAGGGTAACTTCAAATGTCCTTTGTGCTTATTAAAAGATATTTTAAACATGTTCTTAATAATGCAGAAGTCGATGAAAAGTAGCATTAGCATGGGGGCAGTCAGTCAAAGCAATCCAGAATGCCAGGTGGCACCCATGCGAATACTCAGTCCAGCCAGTCTGTTGCTTGCACTCCATTAACCTCACTTGTCATCTTTCCTTGGAGTGTCTGTACTTCTTGTATGGCTGCACTTGGAGTTCCATTAGAGGCATCACCTTCAAGTATTGCTGTGCAGAAATATGTCCCCAGTTTTGCAAGGCTACCAGGTGCTTAGCCATCATCTCTTTCTTGATTGCATATAGCCCTTTTGTGGTTGAATTAGCCAGCTGCAGTAGCTCATAGCAGGTAAGCTGCAGCCATTTTGAATTGGCTGGAACCTGCACTCCCGGAAGTAGCTATCAAGTAATAAAATATTGCAGCAGAAGAGAACAGACAGTACTCATTAGGGATAGCGGCTAGGTTGTCTGAACTTTTCCTGGAGAATTAGTTGTTTTCTCTTTTCCTTCTCATTATTTTTCCTTGCTCATTTTTATGTGTCCTATTCCCCTCAGTGATATCTTCATGCCAGTGTGTTTTTGAGGCACCACAAGTGCAGGGCTGTGCACAATAATGAGAGAGCACACTCCACTCTAGTTAGGCAGAAGCTGGGCATATGCTATTGGCCTGCAGGCCCACCACAGGTCCATCACTGCTGCTGTACTCCGCCTCAGCACTGCATTCTACGTGACCATGGCGAAGCCCAAATTAGTTCACAGGAAAATTGACCCATTCCACCTGAAACACAAAGGGAATCATGTAAAGCTCCTTATGTTAACTGGTAACCATGTTAAGGCATGAACATACTTTCCGCAAGTTGCTTGGCAGTTGTCATTATCTATGGTTACCATGTTTTGCTTAAAACCGACCAATCCTTCATCAACACTGCATTAACCTTCTTTAGTTGTGCATTATACTCTTTTGTTATCTTTTATTTATAATTCTTCCTCTTTATACTCCATTACTTTATGCTTTGTTTACTGATTTAGGAGCATTCACGTTAATTTCAGATATTTGTCTTCATAACCATTTTCCCCTTCATCCACCCAGTGAACAGCTACTTTTTCCCCCTGGAATAAACTTTGAGTTCTACAGAGAGACAGGTGCATTAGTTATCCAACCTCCTCATAGGACACAGCTTCGGGCAGGAGAAGTCTAGATATGCCCACTCTGTGAGGGATGAGAGAGCAAATTTAGCATGTGCCATGTACTCTCTCTCTTCCCATTTGCATCATTTCATCATCCCACATAATGCATGCTAATGAGCTATGCTCTTCCTCTGTGCCATGGTAGAGGCCCCATGCATCACATTGCTCTCTCCCATTTTTCTTTTTGCATTCAATTGTGTTTCACTTTTTAATTTATAAAACAAATAAAACAGATGCATCAGAGCTAAACTAAAACATATCATCATTATTATGCTCCAAAAACCTGAACATGTCTTTGTCTTTATCATCTTTTTAACTTTATAACCGTCTCCTGCTCCCTCTTTTGCTGGTTTTGAAAAAATCTAAAGGCAGTTAGAAAATGAGAAGAAAACTCACTCATTCTCCCCATTATGTTGTGCCTCAGGGAGACAGTAGTTTTGTCTTTTCAAACATCCATTATGTGGACCCATCCGCGTCGTCCTTGTATCTTCACTGCAGTCGGTGTCAAATAGACGATGGCATGCGGGCCAGCGAAACGTTCCTCTTTCCAATTTCTCATGTGGTTACGCACCAAGAGGTGGTCTACTGGAAAAAGAGGTTCTGATTGAAGGAAATGTCAGTTTTGATCACCTGATTGTCCAGATTGATTTTTAGGCCTTCTCTGCAAGTATATGTATTTTAGGGACTTGGTAAGTTCTCTGAGGTATAAATCAAAATCCCCTCCCAGAAAAGCAGATGTAGAGTGAACATCATAGATTATACACAATGGCGGTATTGGCACATGCATTCTCCACCCTTTAAAAATCTCATGAGAAGTCAAATGCTGATCTACCCAGGGGTGCTTCTTAATGCAAATAAAGCAAGCGGGAAGCAGTGCACCCATGATTTCTCAAGCATTTGTATAAGCTTAGCCAATCACATTTTCAGCAGTCCATTCATTTTTTCTATCAAAACATTGTCTTGGGGATCGTAAACCATACATAGTTCATGCATTATCCATAGGAGAGTAGTGATCTCCTTTATTAAGTCATTAGGAAAGTCTTGCCCATTATAAGAGCACATTTCATCTGGAATCCCCAACCTCAGGAACAACTCTCTCGCCAGAAATGTGGACGCATAGCAGTCATCATTGTGGGCACATGGACCTGCCTCAAGCCTACATGAGAATGGGCACACCACTACAAGCAGGTACTTGTAATAAGTTCCTCTGTCTTGCATATCAACATAATCGATATACAAGTGACTGAAGGAGTACTCAGGTCACACCAATGTTCCCTGTACAACTCTTAATGTGTAACCTGGTAGAAACCTCTGACAAATCATACAATTAGTTACATACTCAGAAACATACTCATACAGATTTGGCACAAACCAGCGTTCAATTATCCCTGCAGCCACATGCTCTTTCGATACACAGGAAGGATAGTGAAGCTGTTCCAATGCCAACTGTAACTATTTCCTTAGCACGGCAACATTTCCTGTGCTATGATGTTGCCAAACCACATCAGTTGGGGACAGAGAGCACCTTCTCTTTCTCCACAGCTCTTTTTCAGCATCTAATGCTCCTCCCTGCAAATCAATTATATGCAGTATTGGGATTGCATTAAAACTTTCTGGCAATGCATCTTTCTCTTTGCTCACTTTCAGTACCGTTATTAGGGGTATTTTTTCTTTGTTTGCACTTTATTAATGTTAGTTCTACTAGGAGTGATAATATTTCCAATAGTTCTCTCAATAATGCAACATGATGAACTGGAGTACCATCATTTCTTTTAAACCCTCTGCTTTTCCATCTTGCTAGTCCTGAGTGTACTGCAGAGGTGACATAAGCCGAATCAGAGAAGATGTTCACTGTGTGGCCCTCAGACATGTTTAGTGCTTTAATTAGAGCCACTAACATAATGCTTGCCTGAGTAATTTTTTGGCAATCGTGCCTGTGAGTACACTATCAATTCCTCACCTTTTTGTACTCCCTGTTCATACCCCACCACTGCGCACAGTGAGTGGAGTTTCCCTGTGGTTTGATAAATGCTGGAACTCCCGTCAATAGAAATCACTTCTTTCTTAACTAGGGGGTTACCTTCACCCCTGCAATGCATGCTAGGGCCTCATCACAAGTTTGCCGGCCTGGAAGAAAATGGTGCAGCTAAGCTCACCAGCGCCCTTGTTTCCAGAGCGGCAAACAACTAGTTTGCCTGCTGGGGCTGCTGCACCTGACAGGTCTGACCTTGCCAGGCACAGCGGCCATGGTAGCCAGACTCTTCATGGAAGCACCAGCACCGTTAGCATGGTGCCAGCAATTCTGAGTCCCTATGCGACTCTATTGGAATGGGGACTAACAATTTTTACAGGCACCTGACTACCCAGGCCGCTGGACATGCAATGTCCTGGTGGCACTGGGAAGTCATGCGCTGATAAAAGGTTACGAGCCCGGCAGCTACCTGACGGAAGCACCGGCAGGTTACAGCCAGACTTGTAATAAGGCCCACAGTCTCCTTCTCCTACATTATCTGCAATAAACTCTGCTGGGTTGGTTGGTATCACCTCACAGCCAGAAGACCTATGTGTTGTCAGTGTTCATATTGTTTTCTCCAATATTGCAAATAATGCATGTTCCACGTGCAAAACTACCGGGCACATGATAGTTATAATGGCATGCTGGCATGGGAAATGCCCCTGCATCACAGCATCTAGTGACCCATTATATTAAGCAAGTGGTATATGTCCCTGTCCTTTTTTCTGTGTTAAAACTGTTGTCATTACTTTTCCATCTGAATGTCAAAACAGCTATACATTGTCCTTGTAATTGGGAGTTGCTAAAACTGGTGCATGTGTTAGTTCATTTTTCAGCTCATGAAAATTCTCACCCATTTCAGCTGTGCATTTTATGTATGTTTTGTTTTTTCTGTGCTTTCTATAGTGCTCGTAGCAATGGCCTGGTGTATGTTAATGAATCAAAAACCCATGCTCTACAATAGTTGCACAAGCCCACAAATTGCTGCATCCCTTTCTGGTGTTATTTTTATCCAATCTGACCCACGTACACCACTTCTTTTTGACAATATTACAACTTCTCCCTGTCTACCTGTTGGCCAGAATCATATGCAGTACCCTTTGGGAACACCACACAGAATTAGGACTACAAGTGACAGTACAAGTGACAGTACAAATTCACCTTTGGTACAAGCCTGTACTACACAGTAAAATGGTAGCGATGGCTGAGCAGCCAGACTTATCTCAAGAGTAAAGTGAGCAGTATCAGAAGTTACACACAGGACAGTAATTTCTATGGTTCAAACAAACACTGACTCAGGTTTCTGAGTAGAAGAATATACATTTATTTACACATTCATTTGTAAAACAGTTCACTAAAGTAGAGCAGCAGAAAATTCACAATCTTAATATACTACACAACACCCAATCAATTAAAGTTAAGCTCAAAATGAATTGTGAGCAAAATGGCACTCCAACAATTTAAAAAGAGAGGGAAAGACATGGTTATACACAATTAAACAGCACCAACAAGTAAGTAGATGGGGCAATCTAGAAAAGGCTTGCTACAATGAGGATTCAAATCAATATGCCTGGGCCAATGTTAATGGTTCAGGGTCTTTGCAGAGGATCACACAGTTCAGAGTAGTTTGAGGTTAAGACTTTGCCAAGAGTTCGAAACGAAGTTGGTCGGAAGAAAAGTTACTTAAAAGAGTAGAGAAGGACAAGCCCTCGGATTGGCAAAAGATTTAAAACACTTTCACCGCGGTCGGAAGGAACGAACAACCAGGTTTGAACAGTACCTTTAGAACAAGAAGGATGCTGTAGCTGAGGCAGAAGTTCCTGGCGGATCCTGCAGGCTCACGTTTGCTGAAGTGACTGTCAGACTGACACGAGAAGAAAGACTGGCGGGTCCTGCACTGCCCATGGAAGAAACCAGCAGCAGAGCAAAGCAACAAATAAAAGGTTTGCTCCTTAAAACCCAAACAGTGTCCGGTCCTCCTGGCTATCCGGTTCACTGCAGCTGTGCACAGCAAATTTCGACCAGGGGAGGGAGGCCTTGTTTGGTGTTTGGCAAACTGGTTGGTCCCACCAGCTCAAGGGAAGAAGATTACTTGCAGATCTTCTCTGTCGTCGAAGTTTGGAGATTCGGACCCGCAGCAGGGCTTCACTGGGATGTTCAGTCGTGGTACTGGTCCTCTTCCTACAGCTTCTCTTTGGTTCTCTCGATCCAGTGGCGACTCTGCCTTCCAAGTCCCAGAGATCTGCTTTTTATGCAGTTTTCCCCCATTCACACAGCCTGGCTGTCATTCACACAGCAGGGTGGCTGTCCTGGCAGGACAGACACTTAGCCAATCAAACAGGAGTGCTTCTTGAGTTTCCAAGGGTACCCTGTGTAGGGGGCCTAAAACCCCCCCTCACATTCAGCCAACCAGATTCTCAGGCGCCTAAGGAGGATTTCTTAGCAGAAGCCTGCCAAAGGACGGCGAACAACGGAACCAAAACTGGTTTGACGCACAGAGTAAAACACAAGAAAGACCTTTACAGAAAGAAATGTTGAATAAACCCAACCGGATCCAAATATAAGTAAATGGGGTCCAGCGGATTAAAGTTTGAGGCTACTAACTTAGCCTAAAACAGTACCAAGGCTATTTTCATAGACAGCGGTGGGAAAAATATGGTAGATACCACTGCCACCAGCCAAATCTTAAAGAAAGGGGAACAAAATAATGTTCCATGAGAAACAGACAAAAGGGGATAACTGTTAACCCTTTCCAGTACTCTATGGAAGATAGTTTGTACTGGGTCTGTGGATTTAAAAAGACTAATAAAGTTAATGGCAACTTTACATTTTCTGGGAGACAGTAGTCAGTCCCAGAAAATGGAGTTTAGAGTGGGAAGTCTGAAAAAGACAACCCTGTGTCACTGCACTGAAGGTGCTGTGTGACACACAGTAAAAAGATGATGCCTATGGAGTAGGTGAAGCTCCACAGTCTATGAACACAATAATGTAAAACACACAGCAAAACACATGTAAGAGTGGGAAAAAAGGCTCACACTCTTACCAGGTTAAAAAAAAAAAATCATAGAAATCCAGCAAGGCTGCTGAGGGACTTGGTAAGGAAAATTAGCCATTCTGTAGAATTCTCCCTAACACTACCTTGTATCCTTTGTCTGCTGGTGGTGTCAGTAAGTCCTTTCTACACTCTTCTTCTGTCGTGCTGCACACTAACAGAACGTCAACATTTTGTATCACTGTGTTTGCAACCTGTAAATTACAAAAGTCCATTTGTATAACTGTTGAAAATGCTAGGCCCTTAGCAGTACCCTTAGGAATTCTAGTATGTTTGAATTTCATCCTGAGATTCGTAAAGGCGATGAGATACCTTGACTCTCGGTGAAGTGCAATGGAGAAAAAGGCACTCATTTATTATGGATTTAATGTTGTATTTTTCATCTCTTTCATCTTTTCACTATGGAATAAGCAGTATGGTTCTTAGTACACATTTCTCAATAATAAGCAGCATTGATGCAGTTTGCGAGTGAATCACATTACGTTGCAAAGTGCAAAGAGGAGTATATTGAAGGGTCCCATTGTTCCTTGTTTGGATAGCATCATTTTATTGATGAGTTTGGAACCACTGAGAGAATCTATTTTGTTGAATACAGATAAAACTGTGATAATGCATGCACCATGAAACGTTAAGTGTACAATGCATGGTGAAGAAAATAAAATACATATGGTAGTTATAGGACACATGCCCTCATTACAAGGATGGCAGTGCAGTCAAAAAATGGCAGTAGTCCGTTACTCCCCTGTTACTGTGCCACCAAATTACAACAACACAGATACAGCAGTAATTCCACTGGTGCTAATACTGCCAGCTAAATTAGCACTGATGGAATTACGGTCAAGAGACCAGTATTAATTCCTCCAGTGCTAAATCAATCTGCGGAAATAGCGCAAGTACAAGCAACAGAAATTCCACTTAATTAAAAGGTGAAACACTGTTGAATTATTGCCAAAAGCAGGTGGTAATCTGGCCAAAAATGAGGTAGAGATACATGATTGCAAGTGCGTAAAAAAAACACAGGTGCAACCACTCCTTCAGGAAGGTTACAATGGGCCCATGCCTACCCCAGACACACATCCAAGCAAAATGCAGCCACAAACAGATGTAAACTATGGGATCCACAACCTGCCACACTGCATCAAGCAACTTTGGACTACAAGGCCACAGCAAGTGAGGAGACAGGCACAACAAAGAAAGGGGAGTTATGTGCTGCAGAGTTCACCCATTCCATGTGTCCACCCATCACCTTGGACACTGACTAATTTACAATTAGTCACACTTTATTGCTTGGACCGGCACACCATATCAGAGCTGCAGACCCTGATCGAGGCTGACCTCCAGAGCACCATCGCCATCAGAACTGCTATCCCACCCATGGTAAATCTGGTGGGTGTCCTACACTTTTGTGCCACGGGAGAACTCCAACACACTGTTGGGACTGTGCATGGGATGTCCCAGACAAGATTCTCCAAAGTGCTGGGGCAGTCTTGAATGCACTCATCAGGCGGGCATATCAGCAGATATTCCTGTCCACCTGTCTACCATCCAGGTCAGGTGCATGCTGTAAAAGCATTTTTCTACACCATTGCCCATGTCCCCAATATCATTGTGGCACTGGATTGGACACATGTGGTATTACGGCATTAGTGGCCCCCAGGAAGTCGAGCAGACATATCAGAAGCAAAAACAATATAATTACATGAACATTCAAATGACATGCAATGCAGATCTCCCCATCATCCACTGCTGCTCCTGATTCCCAGGTGACACCGGTGACTCCATGATACTGAGGACCATCACCCTACCATTTACATGAACATACACAGCATACCTACTACTGACAATTAAATGGCACAGAGGCAGACACAGAGACTGGATTGAGAATGAATGTGTCCAACATTGTACTTTCAATTTGTTGTAGGCTATCTGCAGTACCCTGGTTGACTGCACCTGTGTGGAACCCTGCTGCACCTCAAGAGATAGCCTATAATGAAGAACACAGGAGGACGAGGACATGCTTTGAGCACACATTTGGACTGATAAAGACAAGATTCAGGCGCCCCCGCCGTATAGGTGGTGCACTCATGTGTAGCCCCACTGAAGTTGGGAGAATCATCCTGATATGCGCAATGCTACACAACATGGGCATACGACAGAACAGCCCACTGCATTGTGGGATATTTTGACCCATTCCAATGTGCCTCATTGCATCACTTTACAAATGGTGAAATAAATAGCCCAAAATGAATGTTCTGACTCCTGTGCGTGCCAAAATCTTGAAACTGCATTGGGGTCACCACCAGAAAAGGCTGCACACCTTCCAAACACAATCAGAGGGGGGGGGCGAAAAACAGAGTTACCACTGCAGGGGCATGCCAGTGGGCTCTGCCATAGTCAACATGGGGCAAAGCAGCGGGATTGTGCTGAAAACCGAAATTGCCTTTAAAATGTCAGCTTTGCAACCTTAAAAAGTCCTGTTTTGGCGCTAGATACATTCATTTCCATTGAATCATTGAGAGTAAAAGGGTATTGCAATACACAGGATCGTCCAGTGTGGTAAGAGGAACCAGGCCTCATTGACTGGCAGCTCTATCAAATGTATCTAAGGAAAAAACAGCCCAGGAACCTTGATTTTCATGTTCCATGGGTAAAACACGGCTAAAACAAGTAACAAAATCAGCTGTGCAGACTGAAACTCTAAAACAAGGCTGGATACATGTATCCAGACTGCTAACAATCCAAGCACTCAAGGGAAGACCTAATGCTGAATAAACTGTGTATCTGCTGCAGAGGAAAATCTGATTTAAAGGACTCAGTTTAATGTGCATTTTCAGGAATGAAGTGCATAATCGCCTGTTCTGAAAGCATGTTTTGGTTTAAAGGTTTAATTCTTTAAGAAATGTCAAAGGATTGCTAATGTGAAAATCCATCTATAAACTGTGCTCATTTTATATTTTTAAATGAAAGATAGGGGAAACTGAAAGTTAATCCCAGTCTTGAGTTAAGTAACTATTTTTTTTAAAAAAACAATTCTGCTTGAACAGTCTGTGGCCTGGGAAAGGGACACTTCACTGCTGGCAGGAAAGGATAATTGCTGCTGGTAGGCCTCACATGCTCATAACAAAAGACCTCATTAGACATTCATCTTTTGCCCCAGGAGAAGACAATGGCAGGCTTCAACACTTATTCTTCCAGGGGAGGGGCAGGATTCTCCACTACCCAGCAGGAGGCTTCTCATTGAACTTCAAAGGACTGGCCAGTTGCTCACAATTGGGAAGGAAGAAAAAAAACGGACCTGTGATTTTTGTGGTTAATTTGCTTATTTTGCCACAGAACTTCAAGATATTTAACTTGGCGGCAAGAATAAGTACATGAGTGAAATGTACATACATGTAAATTTGAACTTATGCTAGCCATTTGAAGACTTGGTAGGATTTCTTACTGCGTAAGGAACTAAAGTTATTCAAAAGGACTAATTGTGCAGAAACCATTAATGCTGCAAATCTAATATTATGTACCCATTTAATAGGGGTGATTGCACATACATGTACCGAATAAAGAATTGTTAGGCCAAACCTTTATGATGAAAAATTGCAAAATTCAACAGAATAACAACACCAGGCCCCACCGACTGGGGAGTTGGATGTAAATGTGAACTACGAAATATGTAATTTATGTATTCTTAGAGGGCATAAGTACATAAATATACATTTGTGGGAAAGTAACATTTTGGTCCAAATAACTGTGGGAGGTTCCCAAATCACATCATAAAATATGACAACCCTTCTGTCATCCTACCAGCAAAAAGCAAGGTGGGAACTGTGCCTTTGACTAATCATAGCCTTGTGGGTGTGGGTTGTAAGTCTGCCTCTACCATAAACTTAGTGATGTCATTTGGCAGGATAAATAAGGGAAACTCACAACACACAAACACACACTGATTCCTGACTCCATCCTGATTTCAGAGTGATGCCCTGTTCCTGAATCCTCCAACTTGTTCCTGATTCCATATTTATTTGCAAAGCCAAGGCCTCAGCATTTGCTGAATTCTTATTCAGCTAGGCCCAAATCCTGATACCATCCAAAAATGTAAGGGAAATAATTCTGATCCAGGTTGGCTTGCTACCATTCATGCTTGCCTTCTGGAACTCACCATCCCGCTGATCTACAGTGTCCAGCAACCAGAAGGGCCAATCCAATCCAGTCCAGTTTGAGGTGCCAGTCCTTTGACCAGAACCACCCAGTTGACCTATCCCGCCAGAAGTGCCCTGCTGTCTGTAGACCCAATCCGGATTACCCGAACCCTTGACGGACCAATATTAAAATTAAGTGGACTATACGTTTCAATAAGAATCATAGTAAACCATAGTGCATTTGCATTGCCTTGTCCTATCCCAGTCTATAACCTATCTCATATTTAACTTAAGAACTTATAATATTGTCAGAACCATTCTTGCAACCTTATATGTAATTCTTTGTGTTAGCGCTGATTTTCTACATTTTGTTGTACTAAGACCATAAACCATTAGTGATTTGGATTAAATAAAGTAATTCCCACAAAGAAAATGGAGTATCCACCACGTGAAGGGTTACAAGTGGCCGTGCGTAATTGTGGAGATTCACGGGTGGCATTCTCTTTTTCTTAGACATTAATCTAGTTTAAGTAAAATCAACCTGTCATTTTAAACAGATTTTCTGTTTTTCTCTGTTCTATTTTTCTAAAAATGCCTCTCATTCAAACTTGTATAACTTCCTCAATTGTATAGTTAGAGACTTAGCGGGTAATTCATGGAAATCAGTGCACAAGTGGCACACGTGACTGGCGCACAGTCTGCGCCAGCCGCATGCGCCAAAACGTATTTCAGCGCAGAGCGTATTCATGGATTATAACATCCATAACCAGCCGTGGTGCAGAGTGGCGCAGTGAACCTGCAGCAGCGCCAGTTACGCCCCCAGCCCCACCCGTGCGCCATGAACAGTGCACAAATCCAGTACATGGCACAAAGGCCAGTGGACTAGCATACAGCCCCCAACCACGAAATCGCATCTAAAACTCCCCACGTACCCCTCAGAATACATGTACCCCTCTCGCGCTAGCGAAATTGCATGTAAAACTCCCCACGCACTCCTCAGAATACACGTACCCCTCTGTGCTAGCGAAACCGCGTGTGAAAACTCCCAGCACACCCCTCAGAATACACATACCCCTCTCATGCTAGCGAACTCGCGTGTAAAACTCCCCGCGCACCCCTCAGAATACACGTAACCCTCTCGTGCTAGAGAATTCACGTGTAAAACTCCTCACGCACCCCTCAGAATAAACGTACCCCGCTCGCACCAGGTAAATTGTGTGGAAAAATTCCCCCCTGTTGTGTGGCATGCCTGTGGGGCATGGCTAGGTTGGATGGGATGGCTGTAAGGCATGGGGAGGGTGGATGGGCAGCCTGTGCGAATTTCGGGGGTGCGTGGGGAGTTTCACACACGATAGGCCCTGTGCAAGCGGGGTAAATGTATTTGTGGGGTACAAGGAGAGTTCACACGCAATAGGCCCTGTGTGAACGGGGTACGTGTATTTGTGGGGTACGCAGGGAGTTTCACATGCGATAGGCCCTGTGCGAGCGGGGTACGTATATTTCGGGGGTGTGTGGGATCTTTTACACACGTTTTGCCACGCAAGAGGGGTACGTGTATTCTGAGGGGCCCTGGTGGCATCTGGGCCGGAAGACGGCATGTAGAATGACTGGTGCATAGTCTGCACAGAGGAGGAGAGGGCCACCAGAGTGCGCGACACATGTAGGAAACCCCCGACCATGTCCCCTCCTAACTGGGCCACGTTGGCATGCAGCTCTTCGTGATGACGTGCATGCTCCCCCCATCACGAATGTCATGCTTGCGCAACGCAACACTAATCAGGAAGGTCTCCATACGGTCACGGATCCCCTCGTCCGCAGGTAGAGGAGTGTCAGATGACGGACCTCGCCCCTACTTGCGGACGGGCCTGGGATGGGGCATCCCTGCTGGTGCATGGTGGTGTAGTCACAGTGTCAGGGACAGTCACATGCACAGACCCCTCCACGGCGACCTGTGCTGCCTCCTGCCCCTGCCCCTGGACTGCACCACTTGCACCAGTGGTACCACCCCCACCAGGCCCCATGTGCGGCTCAGTAGCAGCCTCCTCCTCCTCTGTGCAAACCACCAACCTGGATGGCTCCACACCGTCTTCCGCCATTGCAAGCCCCTGTGGGGGCTCACCCACCCCTTCCGCTGCAGCCGTAGTGGCAGACGCGGCACCAGTCCCCTTGCTCCCGGATGATGGTAATTCCTGGGAGGGTGACTGGGCCTTGCATCGCCGGCCGGTGGAGGCATTCCCACCGCTTTGCTCCACAGCGCCGTCTCCACTCTTTTCTTCACTCACCGCTGTGTAGAGGGAGACATAGAACACAAGCATCAGGGTACTCTACAATAGTCCCCTAGACAGGAAGCAATACACATGAGTGGTACTGTCAAACATCACTTCCATCATGTCTCTCCACAACACATGGGTCAGTGCAGGCAACACACATGCAGAAACAGGCACGGCACATGCAACCAACATTTGCATCCATGTCCAAGGGACTCTATTAACATACAATGTTGAGTTTAAACTCACATGCATCATGGGTCATACTGATCACATGCACACACAAACACCATCGGCTCATGCATCTGGCCTCGTACATCACAGACACAGTGGATACAAGGATGAGTAGACTGCATCAGTGATTCAACACGTTGTCATAGACACGCAAGGCAGACGGTGAGTCGCACATGCTATTTTTCCCACTGCGGGTGTCCATGTTTGTCGCGTACCCCTTTTTTTATGGCCATACTAGCCTGCGTGTTGATCGCGTATGTATTTTTTGTGTTCCTGGCTGCCACAGCGTACTGCGTGTGTTTTTTTACACGCATGTGGGCAACAGGGGTCGCTTATCTCTTTTTCTTCCTTTTCTGGGATGCATGTGCGTTCCGTGACACGTCATTTCTTCTAGGGGGCCACAGAATGGGACATTCATCATAGCTGTATATAAGTGTTTTTTGTTTGTGCACACTTTTGTAATGCGCAGGGACGCTACCGACTGCCTTCGTATGGCGGACGTGTTTAAGCCCGTGCATGTCTTTGGCCGTGCGCGGGTTTCCCCTATTCAATTCCATGAATACTTGTGGTTCGCATGCGTGTGGGCGTTCTGTGTGCTTCACAGCAGTACATCCCCAGTTACGCCCTTATTTTCATGCGTTGTTCCCCATTCCGCGTGTTACACCGTGTGTTCCGCCCCCTTTTTGGTGTGGGCGCTAATGTTGGGCGCTTTCGCTGTGTGCTTTGCGCACAGCTTTCTGGATGTTGCAATGACGTGTGCGCCGGTGTGCGCCACGCACAGATTTGGCGCACTTCCCAGGGGAACCACGCACAGAGCCTTCCATGAATCGCATGCGTGCGTGTGCTTTTTCACGCTTGCGCCAGCTTCGCCGAGATTTTCCGTGCACATTTGTTTCATGAATCGGCCCGTTCATTTCAACTTAAACCGATGACATTTAGCTTCATCTCAACCCTAAAACCACATCCAAAAACAGTGTCTTTGACCCGTTTTTCTTATAAATTGCATAGTGAAAAATAGGCGGGAATTTGAATTTCTGCAAAAGATCTTTACACGTGTGATTCTCAATTCCAATTATTTCCAAACTTCTATTCTGATTCAAAGTGTGTAATGTTGCTCATATTATAGCTTGTGTTTGTTAGGATCCTTTTCATGTTGCTCCCATAGAGATTTATATCAATGTAAGGAATTTGCACACTTTTCATTGTTTTGCTCTGCCATTTTCAAATGTCGTTTTAAAAGTGTACAATTTCCAAAATGTTTTTCTCTATTGTTTGGGGAGGGAAGATTATATTCAAACCCTGTACACTGTTTTATATTCCTGAATACCTGCTGATTACTTACCTCTGTGTAGAATTACTTCTTTGTGAGTTGAGAAATTTGCAGGGCGAAATCTTAACTTAAGCACTATCTTTTCAACAAGCCAAAACTGTTCTTTTCCCTGTGTTTTATCTTCTGTGATGCTCAAAAGTGAATTCAACTGCATTATCTACTTTCTCAATTTTATTTGTCACCACATTGGTGATTGCTGCCCCATATATTAAAACATATGTGATTTGAATTTAAATAAATATATATTACCTTTACCAGCCTGATTCCTGTTCCCCTGTGACCTGGGGGGTATTTTGAGAAGGGTGTGATGTGAGTGGTATATCACTCAGAATATTGAACCTGTAGACACAATAGATAAGTATTTCATTTGTGCATTGCATGTTAGGCTGAGGCCCGGGTGTATTGCCTGATTGAAATCCTTAACAACATCCAGAAGAGTACTATTCCCCCGACTGATGACAAAGACATGGAAGGTGACATCTGAGCACCTGAGGACATATATGGGGAGGTGAGAGAAAGACACATAGTCTTCCAGGACATATGGACAACTATTTTTGTTGCTACTCATATGCACCTCTCACAATACTGCAACCATTCACTGAATACACATACCTCACATCAATTAAATAAACACTAGATGCATTGACTGTACAACATATATACACACCCTCATCACCTCCCCACATCCTCATCCCCAAAACCATCCTCCTCCTAATACCCTCAGCTCAAACACCATTCCACTCCCCACACCCTCATCCCGAACACCACCCCTATCCCCACACACTCATCCCCAACGCTATGCCCACACCCTTGTCACCAACACCATTCCCATCCCCGCACTCTCATCCCCAACACCATCCCCTCCCCACGTCCCCATGGTCCCCAGTCTGTCCCATGAAGGTGTCCTCTAGTTCCTCAGCTTATCACCTTTACATGTGGGCATGGGTGCACGACTTGTGACGCACTGGAACCACCTTGTTGGTGTGCTTGCCACTGACCCCTTTGTAGGGGTGGCTGACATGGAACTAGGTGGTTCACTGCCAAAGATGTGCTGCATGGTCATGTTTATGGCCCTGGTCTCATGTGAGGTCGAGATTTGCTCAGCCAGCCCCCTCACCCTCTGATTGACTAGGGTGTTACTGGCACTGGATTTGGCCACACACTGGCAGAGAAGGTCCAGGGAAGTGGTCACACACCTGGAGGCACCCAGCACTGCATCCCAGTTGCTATGGATTGATCTGATGTGCAACCTCCCACCAATCAATAGCAAATATTCAGTGCCATCATCATGACCCTGGGATTCCGTGACCTCATGACAGTCATAATGGTGGACTCAGTGAGGTGACAAGGGGGATGGGGATGAGCGCATTGGTGATATACTGAGGATATGCTGAGGATTCAGGGTACATATATCTCTTTGCGGAAGCTGTAGGACTTAAGTCAGTGGTGGCAGATGCCAGTGGCACAGTGGCAATGGGTGCAGTGTCCTGGTCCCATGCCTGCATGTTGTTGGCACTTGGGTGAGTGGCTTGGTCCTCTGACTCCCAGTGGTGGGAGGTGGCCAAATGGTGTGAGGTCCAAGAGTCTTCAACATGTTCAGAGTTGGTGTCACAATCGTGGCCAGTGTGCCAATGCTCCCTGGCGTGGCAGAATCCTTGCCCTTAGATATGGGAGTTTTGGGTTTTCGGGGCACTCCCCTTCCTGGGTGCAGCTTGTCCTGTGGCCTTCTTTCCACTTGCTGGGACAGGTGCTCTGGGGGTACTTCTGCCTTCCATTGGGCACTGGGTGTCTTGTGTGCCTGTTAGTAAACAAGGAAGAGTGCATAAATACCTTAATGGTATTTAGCATAGTGTGCTGTCATGTAATGTTCTATGAACTTTGGTGTCACAGGGTGCTCAGGCCCCTTGGGGGAATACTTAATATGCTGGGCATTATTGAGGCATTGATGGTTGTGTGGGCATATTGTCAGTCTGGAAGGTGTTCCTGTGTTGCACAGGCTGACATGTGCCCATGTAAGGCAGGACCAATGGTGCTTGCATGTGCTGTAGTACTGTCAGCTGAGGTGTGCCCTGCCATCTATGGCAGTGTGATTGCATTCTACATGGAGGCCTTCCAGCTATTAGTCTGTTGCACTACTTGTTAGTTTGAGACACACGTCTAGTGGTGTTGTTTGATTGATATATATTACGTGTGTGGCAGCAGTTTGGTGAAAGTGTCTCTAGATGTGTGCTTGGCGCAATGACAAGGGGTGGTAGTGATGTGACATGCAAATGGGTGACTGTCCTTGATACTTGCTCTTGCATGGTAGTTACATGTGTCCTGCATCATGGCCTCATCATTCTACTTGGTAAGTATTTCAGGGGATTCACACCTTTCCAACGTCATGATGTACTGACCTGCAGTGTCTCATTCATGGCTTGTGCATTGTCTACGTTACTTGCAGCTGGATGCATGGAAGTGTGTGTATGTCAACATGCTACTGGGGATCGTTCATTAATGCACTCGCCGGGGTCTTCCTGGCAGTTGGCTCCAATTTCTGCCGAATCCACATCCTCCAGGCCTGCCATGTGGAGGACGCTGTTCAACATCTTCTCCCACGGGGTCAGTGGCAGCGGACCAATGTTCCTCCACCTGTGGCTGCTGTCTCCCGATGGTGGTTGGCGATGAGGGTGCAGAGTCAGGCTTTGAGATCATTCCACCTCTTCTTCATGTCAAACAGCCACCACCTTGTGCCTGATTTCCACTGAATTGGTGTTCTTGCACTACTGGCTTGTCTTGCAGTGTTGTGACCCACGCAGCTCCTCTGCATGGGCCAGCACATGCGCGTAAAGCACAGTGAACATTTTTTTGGCACATTTCGGGCACTTTTTCCTTGCCTTTGCCTCCTGACATGGTTTTGGTGTCTTCTGTGGGTAGATGGCACTCCTTTCCTGTAGATTCTCAACCACAGGCTGATGCTGTGGTTCCTTTTCTGGTGATGACGCTATTCCCGCCGGTGAAATTACCATCGGCAGGAATAGTGGCATCACCAGAACAGGAACTGAATGTGTGGCGGTAACAATAAGTCCACCGAATATTGGTGGAATTACAGTTGGTGTTGTGGTTTTTGGAGGTCATTCCCCTACGGAATTACCTTTATCGGCAATGTGTGGTACATGCCCCCACCTACTCATGATTCGGCATTCCGTCTGGTTGCCTGGCAGTAACACTAATTCCGCCTGAAAGAATTAAAGCCATATTTACCGCCAACCTTGTAATGAGAGGCATAGTACACTGAGGCAATTGGGCAGCTCACTTTAACATGGACTGATTAAGTTGTGTGCTCTTTCTATGCTCATTATTAAGCCGTGGATCTCAGAGGGAGGGGTGTGGGATTTTGAGTGAGTATACCAAGTCTCAGTTTGAAAATTGAGCGGTTGAAGCATTGGACAACCCAAAATGGAGGATTACATTTTAATTCAAATACAATTAGCGTTCCATAAAATAACCAGCACCCTACTTGTTGACATTTCTTGCCCTTATGTATTGAGTGACTACTGCATAAATCTTAAAGTGACAACCCAGCATATCGCTCTATTTATGTATTCATTCATTATCTTGGGTGTTAGTGGTTACACTTGTTTAGCTATGCCACCCACATTCCCTTAAAATCCAAGCATTGCGTTTTGTATAACTTCTTGTTCGAACATGCATTTCTACAAAAAAAAGATAGCCCATGTCTCTCGTGGTTTTACTCGCAGAATGAAAAAAACTTATACTGAGCTTTGCACATCAGCTGCGAACACATGTTCAAATAAATGTGTCAAAGCAAAATTAGTCTAGATAGGAATCCAGCATCTGAATGTACTAACTCGGATCTATTCCGAATAATTAAATGGGACAATGATCCAAAAGTGGAACCCCAGCGCTGGATACATAACTTCACAGGTAATATACAAAGTATTCTCCATTTCACTTGAAAGGCAACAGAAGGAAATACAGTAAAAAGTAAAAACAAAAAGCGAATACAAATAAGCAAAGAAGGGTTTAAATGAGGAATGATCGTACTTGTAACTGCATCACTAAAAGGAATCACTTTAATGTTTTTCTTATTCGACAGACTGGAAATACCTACTGATGCAAGGTTTGCTTTCTTTAGCAAAAACAAAACACATTGCAAATGTGGATCATGCAGAATAAAATGCAACACTTAAACATCTTTTAATACAAACACCTTTTTCATTCCTAACACATCCATTCCATTGACTACATGTATTGATGTGATTTGGTAGATATGGGGGCATATTTTGTTTGGTACACGTTAGATTATGCTATAAAAATGACACCAGAGAAAGTAACAAAACGCAATAAAAATGATAAACAAATAGCAAAAATAGACGTTGTGTATAAAGTTATTGAAAATCCCCTCATGGAAAAATGCAGTTAAAAATAAAAAAGTGATAAGCAATGAATCAAATGCAGATGGAAACTATTAAAACGCTACACGTGCTTCATTTGCATACTGCAATGCCTCTGGCTTGTATAATGACTGCATTTATTCTCTTGAAGTTTATGCCACGTTTGGTTCAATTATTGCCGCAGAAAGGATTGGTGTAGGACTGCCAAGAAAATGGGATACGGGAAGGCATCAGTGTGACATGGGTTAACACGTTAATTGCCTCACATGCATCTCCCATGGTGAAAATACCAAACGTCTCTCAAGTGAAAAACTATTGCGTATAAAGAGGGATACATTTTTGGGGTTTCTTGAGATCCCATACAGTAATTTAGAAAAATGTTAGTTTTCACAAAAAATAAACCCTCCTGACTAGGCCTGGATGAACTTTCCTGAAACAAACACGAATCATCCGAATTTGAGGTGACAAAGTTCTCCAGATGGTTAAAAGGGGGCATTCAGTCTCAAGCAGCTTTCAAAAAGGCACGAGGCTGTTACTGGAGGCAGGTTAGTCTATTGACATTTAGGGATATGTATAGCAGCTGTAAGTGACTGGGAGCCAGTCAGAGTGTGATTTTGGGTTGATTTTGCTAAAACAACAGTGTGTGACATTTTTATTCATGTGTAGTGGGTGAACAACACAGGTGCCATCTCGGGCGGGTAATCTGGGGTGGAGGGTGCCGCACAGTCTTTTTTTGTCACTTTAAGCATGTGGAGCAAGGAGTGGGGGAAGACAAGAATCCCTGAGGGCATCTTGTGGGACTGGAAAGCTCTCCTGCTTTAGTTGTGAGAACACACATTTGGAGGTGGTGGATGATTTAACAGTCACTGTCTGTCTCTTTAAGTATGTGGAGGAGACACATGCCATAAGAGGACACCTAGGTGGAGGAGATCGGAATCCTCCAGGGCAGCTTGTTGGAGATACACAACCACGTACATGATGTTGCTGTGAAGAAGCACCTGAGAAATGGGGATGCGGCAGGTGACATAGTAGTTATTATCTACCTATGGAAGTGAGTAAACAAGACACATGTCATTAAGTGATGCCTGTGAGGAGGAGAGGGAACCTCTGAGGGCAGCTTGCGGGAGAGTCACACTTGCCTGACTTAGCTGGAATGGAGCAGCTGAGATTCAGGAAGATGGGTGACATGCTAGTCGTCTGTCCCTTGAAGCAAGTGAACAAGACATGTACCAGCATATAACACTCGGAAGGGGGATTGGGATAAGCTATAAATGCCTGAGGGAAGCTTGTGCAAGAGTTGCACTCAGAGGGAGCATCCAAGATTGTAGGAGGTGGAAGGTAACACTCCAGTCAATGTTTGTTACTTCAAGCTAGTGGACAAGGCATTGCCATCTGCTGACACTTGGGGCAGGAGTGAGAGAAGCTGGGAAACCTCGAGTGCAGCTTGTGAGAGTGATACCTGGAAAGAGCTGCAGGGGGAGCTGAGAATCTCCAAGGACACGCTCAAATGATTTTGTGGGTGGGGTTTGTGAAACAAGGGACATGTGACACACAAGTTGGTGTATCTCTCTTAAAGCAAGTGGGTGAGACAGATCCCATCAGATGACTCCTTGGAGGAGGAGCAGGAGGACTGAGGAACATTTGAGTGCAGCTTGTGGGGAAGGAATTCTCAGCTGATTCTCAGCTGATTTTGTGGGGAAGAAGCAGCTAAGATTTGGGGATGTGGAGTATGATATGCATTTGGACATATTTGTAACAACATGTCAGCACCCACAGAAGGTAGATGGAATATGAGTTGTGTTGTTTACAGTCTCTTTGAGAAACAAATCTTTGGCCACAGATCAGAATGCACATCCCATCATTACATAGCATCCGAAACCATTGAACCACCCCCGCCATCACCATCATAACCATATGAGCCAAGTGTATATGCTGCTTGCACACTAATATGAACGTAAACAATGTGGCAGTAATGCACAAGAACCAAATCTGGACACCTGCCCACTATACCAGCAAATAGTGCACAGAGGGAAGACAGTCCCTGCATTTAAATGATCTGAGTTGCATCCCTCCTCTGGGCAGGCAGCATATATCCACCTGTCTGCACATGTACAGCTGAAAATACTTCATCTTTTCCAGTGCTTGGAATTGGTAGACATGGAAACAAATTCTACCCCTTTGATCCAGCAGCAGTGATCCCCATAGTGTCTGGGAAGTTCTATGAGTAGGTTACACATATCACAAGTATCATGACAGTGTGTGCTTAGAGTTACATTGGTTATAATGTTGCCTATAGATATCTTGCCCCGCCTTTCTGTGTAAAATGAAGGATTGTATGTCATTATGTGAAAAGTGATTCAACAATGGGAAGTTCTGGCTGGCGTTTTAGCTCTTGTAAAGCAGTAACAGAATTGTATGATGAGGTTATGGCTACAGCAGAGTGGGCCTCACAGCACCCAATGAGGCCTTTCCTTCCTCTAACAACCAACAGATTTCACAGAGTAATTTAAGGGAGCCATAGGTGGAAGCAGTTCAGCACCAAGCAACATTGTACAAACAATATTTTCAGCACAGATTTTGCAAGAGAGTTAACATCTAGGAAAAGCTGGAGGAGATGGAAGCACAATGGGTAGTTTGCATGTAGGCCGTGTTGCAGCAGGCAATGAAGAAAATGCCCATTTCCTTTTTGGATTGGAAGGACAGTTCACATCCCCTACTTTATGCATGCCCTTCACCTCATGGTCACACTCTTTATCAGCAAGTGAGAACCTGTTAATAAAATTGTTGTTGTCACTCAGATAGATCACCTCCCATGTCAGTTGGACTTGCCTTACAAACAGCACCAGCTGCAAATGTACCACATGTTTACACTGCACAACCTGACCACCTCAGTGGCCACAGATAGGAGTTTTATATTGCACGTGCTGAACCACCTACCTGTGCAGTTCAGAGCCATCAAAGATTGTTGTAACACAAACACCAAAATCTAGTAAAATCATGTTTGTGGTTGTTATGTGGCGTTGCTGTTGAGGGACCTGCTTTCAACCAATAGTGATCCACAGGTAGTTTGGTATGAAGGTCAAAGATAAACCTGAGTATGTTCTGGCTTCCTTTGTAGTCCCACCTTTCAATTTAAAAGTACCCACTTTTAATCTGCATGTCTCAAGCGGGGAGGAGTCAAAATCGCAGCTCTCACAATAAGAAGGAGATACTGTGCAAATGAACAAGGATGATTTTCTGCAAGATCAATTGGTGCAAAAACACAGGATGCAGAAACAAAATGCAAACAGGCCAAATGATGCTAACTACACCAGGAAATGGAAGGTCACAGTTCATTCTGACATCAAAGGGCAGTACATCACAGTTGAACGCTATCTGAGTAGAGTAGGAATAGTTTTTGGTGAAGCGATTTTGTGGGATACCCTCCACAGTAACACAAACACCTAGAATACAGACAGGTCATCGACAGCAATAGACAACCTGCCATCAGCCGCACATGTGCCTGATGCCTATCTACTGGACACTTCCCCCATGGGAAGGGATGATGACCTGTTGCAATATTGGTATAGAAAGCTGTCCATCTTGCCAGTAGCACTTGTGTGAGATCAGGTCTGGCATCAACAATGCTATGAGCCGCAGCGTAGAGAGAGAGTGATGGAAGACGAAGAGGCAGTGTACCGGCTACAAAAATGGTTCCCAGGTGTGATTAAATCACAGCAGTTGATTCTACAACGCTACGACTGATATGGAGAACTACCCCATGTGATGTTAGCGACAAGAGAGTCAGGTCCACGAGCGCTTAAATTTCTACCTTGAAGAATGATGGGATCACCTGATAGCAGGATTTGAGCGGTCCGACATTGTTGTTTGGATACTCCCCTACAGGAACCGTTGTCCAATTAACCTTTGAAAAAAGTGACACGGTCAAGAATTGTGTGATGCTGAGTTAATCATGCACAGTAAAGCGTTTTGGAAATGAGGGATCTACCATAGGCGAAGGGATATTGTTTAAGGGTACAGATGGTCCCCCTGATGAAGTTCTTTTAACACCTGGTCGAATAAACGAGTGAGAAACGAAACATGTTGGGCAACTAAAGTTATTGTGATTTAGTGACAATATATTAATTTTTCTGCTATATTGGACTGGTATCCACCCCAGGGTAGCACTGGAGGGGGGTAGGAATACAGTAAACAGATTAATTACGTGTATAGTGGTATCCTTTAGTAAAAGTGAACCAAGTAGCTACCGACCATTTGGTCTCTTGAGGTAGAGTGTTCACCCTAACACTACACATTATTGAGTTTTGTATAGGCAGGTTTACACAAGGGTGAGCATAACACAGGTTGTTTTATATATGGGAATTGTTTTATGAGAATGTTGTAAAAAGTTTTTTAGGAATTTTTGCAATTTTAAGACGATGTTTTAATGAATTGAATAATGTATTGTGATTTATATGGAATTAAAATTGTGTTGTACAAAGTGTGATTGTGACTTAGTACCTATTTGTCACAAGTACTGAGTTGTTTGTTGACGAGGGGAAGACAAGAGGAGATAACTGGTGACGTGGTGTGACCCTTATGTAAAGGATTGTCCCGAATTTGTGCTTAGGAGCCCGGTCACTACGTCATTAAAATGGCTTCATGTCTCTATTTGGTGGTTGCACTTGTGTGAGATGCCTTTGAATGGGTGAGCTGCCCCCACCCCTACTCCACTGTGCTGTCCAAGAGAGTTTTTAGTGTGGCTAGCATTATTGTCTCTAACAGCAGGAGAAGTCTTGTAGTGAAGCTTGTCAATCAATTGACATTTATACAGATGAATATTCCCTTAATGTTGGAAGAATATAGAACAGCACCTACCCATTGACACAGAAAAGCTCAGATGATGTTGAGTATGATGACGATAGGGATTTTTAAACCATTACATGTCATACACCAAAATGTGGAGCAAGGTTGTCTCTTGGTGCATGCTTTTGTGAAACAGATAGCTGTAGTAGTTAATGTGACTGAGTCCCAGACCAGTTGCTGGCTTACAAATGCTGTTGCTTTGACTCCACTGCAAGTAATATTTTCAAATCCTGATCAAACACGTGTCCAAATTGTCATCTTGCCCCACAAGCTCTCGGTATTTTCACTGGTTGCAGCTACCCATCTAACGTTTCCTGTTTTTGAATAGGGTGTAGCCACCGCTTACGATCATTGGGTGTTTTTACAAGGCAGAGACACCACTAAGCTTCTCAGGTTCTCCCAGAGGGTGCAGCCACACTTTAATTTGATCAGAATTTTCATAGAGCAGAGCGACCGTCTAAGGTTCACAAGTTCTCCCACAGGGGGCACTGACCACTCAAACTTCACTTATTTTTCACAGGAGGCAGGAGCTCAGTCTGGTCCTCAGTTTCTCCCTTAGGGCATAACAATCCCTCAACGTTCTAACATTTTTCACGGGGCACATCTGCCTACTAAGATTACCCCCCCAAAATGTACAGACATGCATTATGTTTCTCAGATTTTCAAAATATGGTGAAAATCCCCATTTTACTGCTTAAAGAATAACAAGCTTCAACCACCTTCCATGTGTGAGCTTGGCCCTTTTATTAGCTTCCCTCACACCCTAGCAAAAACCTACAAAGGAATATGAAGTAAGATACACTTTATATAGGGGGCAAACTCCCCATTAAAGATTTGTGGCTTTTGATAGGCTGCACAAACTCAGATTTACTCAGCAAATCAACCTGAGAAAGCTCTGATTGTATAAACAAACCAGACAAATGAACCTGTTTTTTGCCACCACATCTGATTAAATTAGAAATCATCATGTTAGACAGGAATTCATCCACTCCCTAAAGCCTGACACATTCTTGCAGTAGTGATGACTATTCTCTAAAATATTTGTCTGCTACCACAGGCCTGTTTTTGAGATATGTGTCCAGTCCCAATCCTGAATACTGAGCATGTTTAACAGTGAAATCAATTTTAATAGAAGACATAGCATGTTTGTTTTGTAATACATTACAATCTTCACTGAGAAAGCTAGAATTGTTCAGTACAAAAATACTTTTATTGCAAACACCACATTGCTTGACATCATATTCAGGTACAGCTTTGTGTGGAAGCGCTAGATTTACTCTGCAGCATTTATATGAAAATCTGAGATTCTAATATTGCTGTTTCAACTGTTGACATGTCCCTTAATATTATACCTAATAAGGTTTTGTCAAATATGCAACTGATGGAAAGGGTGTGTATGGTTATGGCGATAATTTGGAACTAATAATAGATACACTTATAAAAGGGACTTGATAAATAGCTTGGAGTCCAGTTTGCCAGTGTCATTATATAGGGACGATTTAAGGAGGATTTTACCCAACCTTTAATAATGTACAGGATTATGTTTGGAGATTCTCTAATAGAAGATTGATTTTAATATTTATCCAACATAGTTTTAATAAACTGGAAACACCTGAGGCTCAGGGGCAAAAGAAGAAGGTTTATGAAAACATGAGACATTTGTAGAAACTTGAAACTTATATATAGAATGTGCAAAAACTAAAGTGCAATTTGGACACTTTGCTGCCTCTCTGGTTCTGCTAAGAACTGAATCATTCTGGGGTTGCCCTTAAGTGGGAAACAGATATTGCTAATTTTTTAAATATGCATAGTGTGGAGACATCAGTGATGTGTGTTTAAAAACATGTCTTAAATGTATAGATTATTTTTCTTTTATGTTTATATTGTTGTCAAATGTATGGGTTTGAGGTATATATTGTAAGGTTTGTGATACAGACTTGGCCATCACTCATATCATCATACTGGCCAATATCCACACACGCATACTAGCGCCTCCTCAAATCTCACCCCGTACCCGCACTCCGGTCCGCTGAGGTTGTTCAACCTACAGCGCGTTGTGCCCATGCTAATGATGAAAGGATGCTCTACATTACATCCAAAAACAATGTAGACTCGGTTTGAACATACAATTCCCTGCACCAGGATAGTCAATATTTTTTTAAAAATCTCTAGTGAATGGTTCAGTGAATGCTTTGAGCAGCATAAGTTGAACTGATGCCCAGATGCAAGCCTCAATCAAACTAAAGTGAAATGAGCTGGCACAAGAGGTTTTTTGTAAGCAATTAAATTAATTTCTATTGCAGATGCAAACATGAAATAAAAAGCCCAATTAAGATAAAGGCTAAACAGGATCCTATTATGTGATTGCAGGGTTCCCTGAGGAGAGAGACATAAATTAAAGGTTTTGCGAGCAGAATTAATTTAATCAGAATAATATATAGTGGTTCACAGTGTGTTTGTCTGTCTGCTTTCAGTAGTTTGGAATTGTTTAGGTGTTTGAAAAAAATGTGATCTGTAAGAACCTTTTGTAAGGATACGTGTTTCGTTGCAGGTGCAGGTGTAGTTCCAGATGAAGATAAGATAAATGCCAAATAGGCATACCAAGACAAAAGAAGGGGGAGCAACTTGTTTTGTCTTATTTTGTCCTGATGAAGGTTGGACTATAGCATTAGGTTGTCAAATTTGTATGTATAAAACCATTGAGATAAGGCCGAAACACACCAGTATTGACATGTTTTTACTGTTTGCATTGTACATAAAGTGATATGAGGTTGAAGATGTGAGGCCTCACAGAGATAGAGGTATAAAATAGACAAGAACATGCCATTAATTTGTGGGGGCATCCTTTCTGGAGTAAATCTGTTTAGAACTCTAGACCTGGACAATAAGTAGATCATTGGCTCGATTGGAGCAAGGGAGTTAGAGAAAACAGGCATTTACTTACTAACGCTAGCACGTCTTCACATTTTGCATTGCTTGCTTTTGGGGAACTGTTTGAATACAGAACAGAGGTTGTCTAAAACAGTGTGTTATATTTATGGACACATCCTTGTATGATAATTGATTAGTACAATATATAACCTTTGACATAGATGTGTGTGGACAGTTTGCAATTCATGAGACAAGCTGATTGATTGATAGAGGCTGATTGTACAGAAACAATCATTTCATTAAATTACATTAGATGAACGATATCACACATAGAAAAAAGATACATGCAGAGTTAAATGTGATATCAAACTACAGTAAGAACCCAAATCTCATGTCTGTATTGTTGGTAAATATCCAATGATATTACAGGACTCTGAGACATACATTTTTAGTTGAACCCCAATTGAAAATCCTTTATGCACAAACTCACTGTTAGCTTCTCTTCCTGGGACCAAACCCCAATTTCCTTTTTCTAAAATCCAGTAAACAGCTCACCACTATCTGTGCCTCAACAAGTTTGCTTAAGGTGAGTTCAGTCTCTTATGTTACTAGCAACAGGGCCCACACAAAATGCCTCTTGGGCTACAACTTCATTGCACCCCTTAGCTTTCAAACCAACCTCCCCAAATCATATCACCTCCAGCAGATAAATCTACCATCCATCCAATCCCACATAGTGAAGCAAAGCAAACTACACCACCATCACAACTCTTCTGATGATCCCAGCACCCCATAGGGCTCAATGGGAATGGGGAAGGAGAAAATAACGGTACCGCAATTTGCGGTACCGTTATTAGCTCTGAAGTCCCACAGCGGGTCCCGTCAGAACAGGCGTTAAGGACGGGACCCACTGAAGGACCTCGTAGTAGGGCGCTAAGGGATTACCGGCACCGGTGACCTTACCGGTGCCCGTAATCCCTTAGCTCCTACCGCGTAATGAGGCCCTGTGTTTCTTATATCTATCAATGCTTTGTCTAGGGTAATACCTTGGGATTTATGAATGGTGACTGTATATGCAAGCGTTATAGAAAATTGTTCTCTATGTATATACATGTCTTTGAAGAGAAGTAATCGAGCAGTTGAGTGCCCTATCCTTTTCCCTTCTGAAAGTTTGTCAAAGCGAATATTGACAAACTGAATGTTGTTATCACGTGGGTATGTTTGAAAGCCAACAACTGTACCCAGTGCCCCATTAACTAGCCCTTGCTCCACGTCAAGGTTACGTTTAAGCATTACTCTACAATTTAAGGATAGTTTTAATATTTTTTTCCAACTCAGCTGTGTTGGAGATATTTAGTCTTGATGTCGCTTGCTCACAAATGGGTAGTGTCATACCATGCACGTCTAGTTTGTCTGTGGCGCAAATTTCCATTATTGGTTGCATTTTTTTAACATTGTTTCATTGAATTTGAAACAGCTTGCAAGAGTTGGCATTAAGGCCATGAAATTGACATTTTTGTGCACTAATTGTTCCATAACATTAGTACCACATGCATTATCTCCATAAAGGGCATGAATGTGCCGGTTTTTCAATATTGCTTGTGCTTCTTGAGATAGTACACCAACTCTAATACTTTTTAAAATGTTGGCATAAGTGAGATCTGCAGATTGCCGCATGTTTTCTGTTAATTCTCTGTATTGGAAATGTTGCCAAAGGTTGACATTTCCTATGCTGCCAACAGTTTTACGGCAGAGATTGTGTCCAAAGGTTTTAAAAATCGGTTCACCTTTCACTGGTGTCAATTGTAGAAGATCTCCGAAAACGATAATGTGTTTCCCTGCAAAGAGTTCTTTGTACTTTGTTTTCAGTAGCTCTTGCAATCTGAGATGAATCAAAGCCAACATTAGGATGGAGACCATGCACACTTCATCTATTTGTAGCATTTTCATTTGTTTTAATATTCTGTGTAGTTCCATTGCAGCTTCTGCAGAAAGTTTGTAATTGTCTAATTTGTTTTGGTGTTCTACTGGAAAGAGTAGTCATTGGTGTAAAGTGACACCGCCTATGTTGTAGGCAGCTAAACCTGTGGGGGCAGTTACAACAGCTTACAGTTTGTTGTTTGTCAATTGTTGAAGGAACTTGCTGATGATTTTGATTAAGAATATTTTTCCTGACCCAGCTTCACCACTGACGTACAGCAGTATAGGTTTGTAATTTTGGCAGGTACATTCATTATTTTCGTGTTGTACACCATGTGCAACTTGTTTTGTTACTTCTTCAAAAATGGTGCGCTGATCTTTGTTAAGTTTTGCTTGTAGTACAGTTAAGTATTCTATATCTTGTTCATAGTGACACATGGTGTTTTCCACTTCTGTCATAGCTAATTGTGCCTCATTTGCTATTAGTGGCTGTCCTAGTGGTTCTTGGCTTCCTGTTATGGAAGGTTGACTACTGTCAGAAGTGTCCTTATCTAGTTGGGCCTGAAGTTCTTCTTCGTGTTGCTGTTCATTGTGCAACAATTTTTTGTACTGAGTAAAGGTCACATCGGTGATAGTGCTTTCATTTGCTTTGAAAGCATCTTCATAGCAGTCATAGTTATCTAGTATTTCTTCCTCTTTTCTCCATGGTTTAAAAAGTTGTAGCAGAGACATCTAACATAGTTATTTCTGTTGAGGAGTTTTTAATGACAATTTGACATGGTTAATTAGGCTTCGTTTGGTAAGTTTCACTAAGCTGCCTTCACAATCTGTCACTCTATATCTACCTTTGCTTTCATCGAGTTTTATATTATTTTTGTATGCAACGTTTTGACCTATGTGGTATAGACACATGCTTTCCAAAGTGCTACTCCTGTTCAGATGGTATGTGTCCAGTAAATTGTTTTTTAAAATGTCTTGGCTGTTGGGATCATTTCTGGCAATTGTTTTAATGTCCTCATATGATTTTAGAACTCTTTTTCTAGATTTATTTAGCAGGACCAAGACTTAGCCATACTATGTTGTCTGAAATTCCATACAAAGCAGTACCGGTTAAACTATCTGCTGCTTCATAGGCGGCACATTCTCTATGAGAGAGCATTTCTATGCCTAGGCTTTACAATTTCTGAGATAGTGTTTTGTCTGATGATAGGTCATTCCAGAGGTTTTGAAGCTCTGTTTGTTCTTCTTTTGTTAAGTAGGCTGTAACATATCGTGCAACTGCAGTGAAATTGTCTGCGATGTATTACACATCTATGTTTGCATTCCATAAGCGGGCAATGATTGTATTGTAATCATTGATATATTTTGATTCTTCTGTTCTTTTTATGTAATACGTGTTCTTAGGTGATTTACCTTTAACACTATGTCGAACTGAAGACATGAAGTTGTTCACGTCACCTGTTTCTGTAACTGGTCTAGGGAAACAAAAGCAGTATTTAGTGTAGTATTTCACTTTGCTTTTGTATTTGCGACAACAATATTTGCCATATTTGTGTCTTTGAAATTGTAAAATCTGTCCATGCAGGTCACTATGTGTCCGTTGTGAAGGGATTTCACAAGTGACATATTTTTGGATGAACTGCAAAACAGTGGCATCACTGTCGTGACCAAATTTAGGTGCACCTTTGATCCATAAAAGTATGTGAATATGTGGTCCTCCTCTCTCTTGGTATTCTTTTCTCCAAAAGAAGTGTTGCACTTCTCCGAGGGGAGGAACAGTTGTATTACAAATAAAGTGTAGCATAGCAATGAAACGATGATGGAAATATCTTGACACATTAACTAGATCTAGAGAGCAAGGTTCGCCAGGTGTTAATATATCTATGTTGGTTTTGTTGTTGTTTGATATGCGTAGGAACTCATGTAAATCTTCCCATGCATATTCTGCATAACTTAGTATAACCAACCAAGTCAGTTGTCCAAGGTTTCTGATCATATACCGTACATCTCCGTGCCATCGGAACCAGTATTCTTTTGTACCACGCATCTTTGCAAACAGATGTGTTATACTTGATTGTAAAACCTCAACTTTTTCTTGTACTTTTTGTATTAATTGCGTAGATGACATATTTTGAAAGTGGGTTCCAGATTTCAAAATGTGTGCAACTCCGTAACATAGGGTTGCTAGTTCACTTTCAAAGAGTAGGTGGAATATGTATTCCACTTTTTGTCTAAATCTTGGATCTTGTGAATACATTTGTAATGAGCAGTATTCTGATGCCATAATCTGAGTGGGTCTATCATCCTATCTTCCGCCTTTGCCAGTAGGAAATAGCAGTGGAAAAGCACTTGCTTCTATACTTTTTTCCCATATGTTCATTTGTGACCCTTTGGTTTGTCGCATTTGGTAAGTTTCTAGAGCATCATCTATGCTTTCATTGGAATGCAATGGATGAATTGTGTAATGGTCCATGGTGGATACTGCAGCAGGATCCAGAAGTTCAAATTGACCAGTTTCTGATGACTCTTGAATTATTTCAGTTGTTTCCCTTAAGCTTTGTTCAATATTTATTTCTTTGTAGTATTCGTTATTGTCTTTCAGATATTGCAAGGCTTGTCTAACTTTATGTAAATCCACCAGTTGTTGCCAAATTATTTGGCTTTTGTTGGTACACAATTTTCCAAGACAATTAAAGAATTCCATTTACCAAGACAATTAAAGAACGCTGTATTGGACGTTGCACTCCTAGAGTGTGTACATTTTCTTTTTAGATCTAATGGCAAGTAAACTACTTTGCCACAAATGCCTTTCACCAATTCAGAGGGAGGTGATTTTACTGTTTTTGGTTGAAGGCGTATAATTGCTTGAAATGGGTGAACTGTTTGAATTATGATGCTCTCATATAAATTGGGTTTTTGCAGGGATTTTGGTAGTGGGAACAAGTCCAAATTATTTGTGATAGCACGTGAAGGAGTTTGGTTGTTGGTTGTTGTCCAGTTTTGTAGTGCAGTAACTGCAACATATTAGGGATTCACTTATTTGGTATTTGGTTTCTGCTGCAAGGTAGAGAGCTAATTCAAACCATTTGGAATCGTCATTGTCTTCTATTTTGCATGATATGTCTATATTTTTGCTGTTTCTTTTGTAAAACGTTCTGCGGCAACACACACACACACGGTTTGGTAGTTCAGCTGATGCACTTTTACATTTTAGTATGTCTTTTTTGTATGTGTGTAATAGAAGGTTGCTATGTGCAGAATTGCTGCTAGTCTGTTCTAAAACTATTGCATTTTGTAAGTGGCTTTCACTTCCAAAATATTTTCTCTGGATACGGTCGATTTCTTGTTGTAGGTATTTGGGTGTACCATGCAGAAGAGTGTTATTTAAATTGGCTAATTCTAAAGCTGGACTTTTAGCATAGTACATTTTATACACTACAATTCTTAAATTTGAATGATGTATTGATATCCTTTTGATATCATGGAAGGTGCTTTTGCAAATAGGTCCTGAAATGCAGACTAATGAATGTCCTTGTAGTCCTGTGTATTTGCGCACTGGACAGATATCCATATTTTGCAGCACTTTCATTTTAATTTTGTCGTTACCTTTCACATACTGATTGAGGAACTGATGTAAAGATTTGAAAGATTTGTTAGGAATGTCACACATTGACGTGCATGACCATTTGTATACTGGAAGGTCTGGTTCAGACGAATCAAGAGGTAATTCTGAGTTTTCACGGGATACTTTTGTAAGCAGTGTTCCTTGTTCCATGATGGTATTATTGCTTTTTTCATACCCTCGTCCACTGCTATGGATGGCAATTGTGTTTGTTTGATTATGTTCGTATGCTTCTTCATTAAAATATGGTTGTTGTGGTTGTTGTGTGACTCCATTCACCTCCACAAATATTTAAGAAGTTATTTTTGTTCACATTCCGTTTCTTTTGTAGTTTGGTACCTAGTTTTGTTAGTGCTTTCATCCTATTTAATACTACTATAAACAACTTCCTTTTGAAAGGATTGCACTGTCTACGAGAGCTTGTAGGATTAATTTTCTACAGTAGGTTTAAGGGTTGAGGATGATTTTGGTCCTTTTTTTTCTGAAGGACTCTGTGGTGAAACATTGTTGCTAAAATACTTTTTTTACTTTGGGTTCTTTTTACTATATCAGGATTAATAGGAGCATTCTTAGCAGTACTGGTAGCCGATTTTTTGTGAAGCGTTTTGTGTTTCCTGCCACATTTTGATGGAGGAGGTACAGTTTTGGTAGTTGAAGCTTCCTTTGTTTCGCTAAACAACTGTATTAGGTGTTTTGTTTCAACGTTCTCTACAAACTCTGCTGCAGATGGAAGCTCACTTTGGACACTTTTATTTTCATTTGCTCTATTTCTGCGTTCCTTTCTATGGACTTGCTTTTTGGTAGGCATTCTTTGGGGTCTGTTGAAAAAAAGAAGGCATAGTTTGGTCTGTTGTACAATGTATGTGTGTTGTGTGGATGAGTGCATGAGTTTGATGGGAAAGCTGTTTGTGGTGGTGTGTGAATGTGCATTGGCCTGTTAAAATGAGTTGGGGAGCCTAATTTTCTGTTTGTATACTACTACACTGTGCTTCAGATGAGAGTACAAAGTGAGCTAGTGGTGAGGAGAAGCATTATTAGTAAACGTAATGGTATAACATTGAAACAGCTATTTCTTTTCTAGTACTAACATTCTAAGGCTTCTGTATGTTATTTGAGTTCCAAAAACAAAAGGATTTGTGAGCCACTCTGTCTCTTATTCTTTGTTCAATAAATGGGGATTTGTGGGGAGAATGGTTCAGAAATCAATGTTTGTTTTGGTGCGCAAATTAAATAAATAACCCACCCAGTCTCTTTGAGGAGCAGTAAGAATATAAAGGTAGTACTGTACTTACTTTTTTTTGCGGATTGACCAGGTTTCTTCGGATTTGTCATTTGCAGTGTAGATGCTCTTGATTTTCAGGAGATGATTCTTCACTGCGATCGTAAAAAGAAGAAGTTAGTAATGTTGTGTATTTAAAGCAGTGATGTTACTGTGCACGTTAATTTTGTCATCTTTCGTCAGAGTATTCTCCTCTGACACATTTCACTACACTATGTACTGCCTTTGTATGTTATTTGCAGTATGTCACTTGAACGTGATTCGCAAATGAGTACAATTTTTAGTTTATGAAAATGCCTTGTTTTTGTTAAGCTGTGTTGTCCATAGCAGAGAGGTTTGTAAGTGATAGGTCATTGTAGTAGATGGGAAAAAAAAATCACTACTGTCATATTATAAGTACGAATCCGAAAAATCGTGAGACCCTCAGAGGGAGATGTCACCACAGCAATCGGGAGCGTTTATTTTTCTCATACGATCGGATTGGAAGTAGCATTAATGTAGGCGGTACACAGTAAAAGATTTTGACATTTTCTAATGGAAAATTGAGTTTTGCGCTAAATAGGGAGTGTTGTTACATATGTATAGGTTATAAGGGAGACAGTAAGAAGTAGTGGGGTTTGTGAATGAAAAATCGGAAGTCTTGCACTTAAAGGGGGAGTATTGGTATATATTGGCTATGCAGATTTAGTGGCATTAATTTGTTTACATTGAATCATAAGGGTTGCACATGTTCTCTGATTAAAATATACATACCTGTACTTTATACTCATGCATGTGTGCATGCATGGAGCTGTACGTAGAAATCCGTGACACTTACACAGTAGTTTTTGAAGTAGGTGCTTTGTAAGGATATGCGACTTGCATTCAGAGTGATCAATAGTACATTTGTAGTGCGAAATTTTGATGACGGAGTTAGATGTAGAGATGTTGCATGTGATTAGCGGATGGTTGTGTGACTGCTTAGCTGTGTCCAGTGAGAGAATGGATTCGCAAATGATGTCGAAAGGCTAGAAGGACTGGCTAAGAGTTACGTGCCACACGTAGACAGCGCTTGTCCGTGGGTGGGGCATGTGACATACGGGGTTCTACAGCAAATTCAGCATGGAAAGGGGACTGTAGGCATCAGCCAATCAGATGTTCACATTGTTCTTTTGTGTCGAAAGACGGTGCTATACTGAAGATGGCAGAGGTGGAGAGAGTCAGGGTTTTGGTCCTTGGAGATATTTTTGTGCATGGTTTACAGAACTATTCTGAAAGTAGGCATGTGGCACACAATTTCGATGTGAGAGGAGTGAAGGTGGTTTGGCGCGCTGAGAGTGATCGCAATGTTGTGGCAATTCTCCAAGTTTGCAGAGACATGCGTAGGATGACCACTCCACATGTGGTACTTTTGCACTATGGTGCTTGCCATTTGGGCTACGTGAGTTCACGTACTTTGTTGGAAGATTTGGAACAGTTGGTGCAAGCAGTCATTAACATCTTTCCAACTGCGAAAGTAATTTTTTCTGGGTTACTCCTTAGAGAACAATGGGACAACAGTTCTGTTTTCTGTCCTGATCAAACTATTGGGAGGTGTAACATCAATCGCGGCATGCATGCTTTCATGTTATGAGCTGGTATGTTTTTCTGCAGCCACGAGAACATTGTTCCGAGTAATGCAGCTTATTTTGAAGCAGATGGTGTTGCATTATCTTCTTTGGGAAATGCCATGTTCTTTTGGAATGTAAGGCTTGCTTTGGAGAAGGTACTGTAATGATTGGAGGAGTAAAGTAAGAAGAAAAAATATTTTAAAAAATACAAAATAACAGGTGTCTGTAAGGCATCTGCCCAAAAAACAAAAAAAGGCTTGTTTCAGAGCCCACCTTAAAGGGGAAAAGGGGAATAATATTTAAATGTACAGTCGTCACGCTCTGATCCTCTACGTGTCCGCAGACATGGCGGCAGTCTGCAGACAGCGCATAGTACCAACGGGGATTCTGGGGTGGAGACGCATGTACATGAGAATGTGTGAAGGTAGGGATTGGTCTGTAAAGTTCAGTGGCTGTGTTCTGAACGGAGAAATTTACTGCGAACGTCTTCTCCCTGACAGGACACCAGACAGCCAATGCTCTGTGTGCTCGAAAACAGATTATCTGGATTTTGGGAGACTCATGGATACATTGGTTGATGGTGCATGCAGAAAGTTGCTTCCTATCTGCAGATCTTGCATTTCCTCATGTGGAAGTGCACTGGCATGGTGTGCGTGGAATGAGGTGGCTGGACTTGGTACCTCTCTGTGCTACTTTACAGACAGAGCTTCATCCTGATATAATTATCATTCATTGCGGAGGAAACAGTTTAAACCATGTCTCTGGAATTTCTTTGCAATTTGCAATGAAGGAAGGACTTACAAAGGTCAAGGACATGTTTCCAAATTGCCAAATACTTTTTTCCTGTATTGCACAACGACAAAGATGGCTGTGTTCTTCTGCATTTGGCCCACAAATGGAGAAAGTGAGGCGCAATGTTAATAAGGCTGTTTGTGCCTTTCTAAGAGATGTTGGCATGTCCTCATTCCACAATGATAACATTTTGTTTCACAGCACTTTCATTTTTCGCAGAGATGGAGTCCATCTAACATATGCTGGCAGTCAGATTTTTCTTCAAAATGTATAAAATGCATTGCAACCTTTTTTGGATTCATAGTCAGCTATTTTGCAATCTGTTTTTTCCAATCCATAGTTTACGAAACACAAAAAACACCAACGAAAGGCTCTTTTCAGAGCCACCACTTACTCCTAGCGAAAAGTGCTTTGGTTTTTGCTCTTCTTGCACCCTCCATTTTTGTGCCTCCTATGACTGTCCGCTGACTTTTTGAGGAATGCGTGGGGGCCTACAACCGCCACTTCATAGTTCTACTGTTAAACTGAGAAAGGCGGCTCTGAAAAGAGCCTTTTTTGTAATTTTTGTTGTTTTCCAGTTTATTGCTTTTCAGCACACGACACACTAGGAGAGGAGGGCAAAGGATGGTAAGGAAGGGACACCAACCAGAGGGATAAGAAAGGGCAGGTGGAGAGAGAAAGATGTAGGGTGGCCTTTACTTAGGCAGGGGGCAGTTCTTATGGTGCTCTGTGACCGTAGCCTCAAAAGCACTTTGAAAACTCTCCCCCTTGCAGAGTACTGAGTCGCAGTACATACAAAATATTGTGGTCCTCGAAAGGTAAGGGTCAACAGCATCACAAATGGCTTGTGAGGCAGTTTGAGGGAGGCGCTCCCCCATAGGAGTGTCTCTTGTGGCGAGAGGATCGGACACGGAGGATGCTGTGGAGGAATTCAATCTACTAGGTTCTTCACATGGTACCACCTTGCGAATGTCCGCACTGTGGAACGAAGTTAGGTGTCGCTTCATGGTTGTCGTACCAAAGCTGTACGCACCAGGTCTCCCGTGACTCAGCACCAACTCGCACTGGTTACACCTGACCAGGTTTGCACGTGCTTTTGGTACATTTCCAAAAATGGAAAAACAACCGCCACACCCACGACTCCCGGCAGGTGCTTGTAGTGCAGAGTTCCTCCACCTCATTCTCTTATTCCTCTTCTTCCTCACCCATATTTCCCTCTGCAGGCCCTTGGGGAGGTGGTGGTGGTGGAGGGCTTAGGGGTGGTGCTGAGGCTAATGAAGCAACAGCAACATTTGTGATGCCATCTTTCATGTCCTGGGTGGTAGTGTCAGCAGTGCACAGTGGTGCAGGCGGTTATAGTTGCTTAGCCTACCATAACTGGCGAATTTCAGGGGTTTTTCAGTTTTACTTTGAACCATGTCAAGTTTATAAAGTTTTTTGAATTTCACAGGTTTTTAGTAGTGCAACTTAACCATAACGTCCCCTTAACAAAGTTTTTTTTAGTGAATACATATATAGACATATGTACATTTAAAAACATATATAAATGTATAGCAGTGGCTAACGCAACAGCCAATGAGATGCTGAGCTTTGGAAGTGCGTATAATAGCAGCAATGACTAGAAGTTGTTTCTGTACCTTCGAGAGTGTCATTCACAGTGCAGCAAATCCAATTAAGGCAATCTTCATGGTGCACTTCTATGCGTGGCTATACTAAGGCCAATGTGTCATTGTTTTTGTAGCCACGACTATCACCAAACAATAAATGCATGGCTAAAAACTGTATAAAATCTAAAACACAGTGCTCAATTTTAATTACTTTGAGGGTGGCCCTTAAAGGTGATGGGACAAATATTGAGTGATTTCGTTTGGGTGTGGTAAATATCCACGGCTATGAAATGTTGCGCATTCTCATTGGTCATTTTTCCATGCAGGGATTTCATCGTAGGCCGTGGGTGTAGCCATGTCTATGCACCTCGCACTGACATTGGCTGATTTGTTGTCTTAGTTATATGTCATGTGTACACATGCAGCCACAGCATGCGTTTTGATTGGTCAATTTTACATGCATGGATTTCATCATGCCACGTCAACAAATCATGTCACCTGATTGGTCAATTTTGCAAGTGTGGATTTAGTCATACTGCATGGGCGTAGCAACATTAATTCATCTTGCACTGATTTGTTGATGCTACTGTATGTCATGTGAACCATGCAGTCACAGTGCATCTTCTGATTGGTCAATTTTGCACAAGCATATTTCATAATATGGCATAGGTATTGCTTTGTCAATGAACCATGTCGCCTGGGAGTTCACTGGTATGATGTTGATGAGCCATAACGGCTAGCTCATTTTAACCATAAACTAAAGGCGCACAGGCCCCAGTCAGTACATTGATATCTTAGAAACACCTCCACCCCCGTCACTACAGCATCTTCTGTCCATCCAACTACATCACCACCAGAATCAAGTGCATCATCAGCTGGTACTCCAAGGACTACTACTGTACCTCCTCCACTACTGCCAGCTTACAATTTGGCGCAGTACAAAGTTATGTGTAGCATATTTCACAATTGGGTTGTGACAGGTGTGCCAGCTTAGCTGGATGGGTATGAATTATTTGTAAACACCAGGTTAACTGCCACCAGGATCAAGAAATATCACAATCAGTGGGTGACTGAGACTAGGGGAGGGGGATGTCCCGCTCATGGCCAGAGCAGGGCTCCTATGACAGAAGTATTCTGGAACACATGTTCATCTTTTTGACATCAAAGTCCAAAGGGAAGCAATTGCTGAACAGGAGGGAAATATTGAACCTCTAAAAAATGTTTGAAGATGCAGAGGAGCGCGAAGGAGAAGGAGGGGTGCACAGCGATAACAAAGGTGCAGGCCTAAGTGAAGGTGAGAAGAAATCAGCAGGACAAAAGGGAATATATTCCTTAGCTGCCAATCCCGCGTTGGGATACACAAACCCAGATTATGTTTCAACCCCGGCTACAGCATCGCCACCCCCATATGCCTCCCCTCCCGATGTTACAGTACATGCATAAGTTAATCCAAGAGACCTAGAGATCTCACTGGCATCAACATGCTCAGAGCTCGCCAGACTGCGCACTGCACATGATGTGACTAAGGCAGACACACCAGAACAGCAGGGGCGAATGTGTGGAAATCAGGGGACACCTTATTGTAGGATAGAAAACATGCCCATAAGAACTGTACACGTAGAAGGTGACAGCAAAACCGATAGATTGGGTTATGAGAATTTTGGTTCGCATAGGGGAGAGGAAGAAGAATGGAGCACATTAGTTGAAGCAGAGGACGATGAGGCTGAGGATGCAGAGGAAACACATCAACGTACCCCCAGACTAGAGAGCTAATGGGATGTCAGGTTGAGAGAGGGATTTGGCCGGATGGCAGTAGCAAGGAAAAAGGGAAGTGCAAATGTCAAGATAAGTAAACTAAAAATGCAAATGCTCCTAATACACAAGGGTAATGGGAGACTGCACTATGTGCCATGGGCACAGATGGACAAAAACAACGTAGTGAAGGTGCTTTCAGCCCTTATGATGGGTGCAGGGAAATGGATATACGCATTTGAAAAGCAAACGGCGGGAGTACCCCTAGCAATAGGAGATATCCAAAGCTTATTGGTGGCCACTATCAGAGATCAGGCTGCCGATGTATGGGTGATGGTGCAGTACCCGGAGAAACCTGAGCAACAATGCACATGATGGAGCACCCTTCAATAAAATTAGAGCAAAGGTGTGGGGCGCACTGCAGCAAACTTTTCCGGACATACCCGATTTGCAGTCTTTTATTCAGTGTACCATGGGTGATGATGAGGAGGCTGCCCAGTTTATCCTTAAGGTCCACGAGATGTAGAGGGCAGAAACGGGTAACACATGGGACCAGTCAACATCCTGTTTCTATTTTATTGTCAAACAAGGCCTTGCCAAGGAAGTGCAAAAGGCACTAGACAAGATAGCAGGGGTCAAGGCGAAGGGTTAGCCTGAAATTCAGAGTATGATAGTGTACCATTGCAGAAGGATAGAAAAATGTGAGAGAAACGCTTTAGAGGCGACAGGCAGAGGAAGTGAAACTGGAACAAAAGAAGCTTCCTAAAGTAGCTCTGGAGGCATCAATATTGATGCCAGCACAGACAGAAGTGCCACTATACACTCACAATTTCACAAAAGAATAGCTGCTGTGTGGGCTGAAAGAGGACAAGGGCAGTGGGGTGGAACCCCACAATACCTGTGGACGCAGTGGCAAGGAAGGCTGCAGTGAGAAAGAGGTGAGTTTAGAGGATCAAGGGGAGGGGGGTTCAGATAATGGGACCCTGAGAAGGAGGAATGGGACAATATTGGAACTGTGGGAATTGGGGGTATTATTCAAGGGAGTGCACGAGCAGACAAGGAGTGGGTTACAGTTATGGCCAACTGAACTACAGTACACAACCTCAAGGAGGCCCCCAAGGGCCAACTCCCAGACTGACTTCCATGCCCAATGAGAAACACCAAGCTTACACCCAGTTGCCCACGCAGATACCAGGCCCTCCACATAGCGACAACGCCAGCAGACTATGCAACAATACCTGCCTTACAACAACTTCAAGCAGGCAGGAAATTCAAACCCCTTTAATGGTGCGCCCAGAGGCACAGTGGCACAGTGGCCACGTTTCAAGGCACTAAAGTAGTGGGGGAAACCCCTTCTCATTCCCGAGGACAAATACCTATCCTGACTAGGAGAGCCCACAGAGAGCACTTGTGTCTCTGGTCCTGTCAATGACCCTCAACACAGAAGAGCAACCCTTGGTAGGGGCAGATAAAGGAAACACACAATTCATTTTACGGTGGATTTGGCACAGAGAAATCATGCATCAGTGAAGGTGACTAACCGGTATCTGGCAACATTCCCGACATGCAGGGATTCTCTGGGGCTATTTGTGCGGTTCCATACACAAAAGATTTGGATGTGAAGGTAGGAGGAAGTTTGTGCTCCCCTATTGTAATAACTTACTTGACAGGGATCTGCTGAGCAAGCTGAACATGACAATCTAATTTACTGACAATGGCATTATCTGTGCCAACCCAGGAATGTGCACAATGATGGTGATGCTCATAATACACGATGTGACACATGCCGTAGTAGTGTGAGGCATACCCGTTAACCCAGACATGTTCATCTATGGCATAACAGTGCTTGTGGAAGTAGTGCCACTAATTGCTAAAGCCTGCTGGTGAGTACCAACTGATTTCATTTTCCACCCTGTATTACCGCTAGAATTGGTAGCCGGCAAAATACTATCCCTAGACCTACAAGGGTTGTTAGTATCTGTAAAAAGAGTAGTTGTTCTCGAAACAGACAGACAAGGGTGCCAGTGTAGTACTGTATTGTATATTGATCCCACCCTACCCGTCAAGGAAGTGATAGATGCAGAACATTTTGAAGACAATAACAATGACGGAGAGGTTAATACTTGAGATATGTATCCCCTGTGAGAGCAGGATGTAGTACAGAAGAGTGCACTGCCCCCTAATAGCGGTTGTCGTGCCACCTCCCATCATCCAGGATGTATTCGCCGGTGCAATTATGGACAACCAACCTACATGACATAGGGCTACTTAAGGAAGTTACCCAAGTACAGATCACACTAAAACCTGGACCAGTATTACCGTGAGTAAAACAGTACCCATTATCTAGGGAGGCAGAAGAGGGGATGAAAGACACAGTACAGGCTATACTATACCAAGGGATGCAACACTCTTACAGGGCATCAAGAAAACACTAAAAGTCAACCATAGACAAGAATGGACAGCCTGCATGGTGCAACATTTTTATGATTTGGAACAAGTCATTCCCACAGCCCCAGTCCTCTCCACCCCAGATTACACACAAGAGTTGTATATATTCTCACACTCCAACGGCACATTTCTGACCACTGTGGTAACACAAAAAAGCAGGATGGGCCACAGGCCATTGGCCTACTACAGTGGCACATTAGATTTTGTTATGCAAGGGTAGTCTGCATGCGAACAAGTTCTTGCTGCAGCTGCTTTTGCCATTGATAAACACTCCACAATTGTAATGGGATGCTCAGTGATGCTGTATGTGGAGCATTCAGTATTTGCGATCGTAGAGGGATCGAAGTCCACCATGGCCACACAGAGAGCACTGGCATACAAGATTATCAACTCACATCCAAACATTCATGTAGTGCGATGCAAAACAGTAAATCCTGCCACGTTCCTAATGGAAGTCTGCTCTGACGAAGACATGCAAACACACAGTGAAGGGACTGTCTTTGTCAGCTCCAACAAGCAATGGAATTGGACACTGTTGATTCCAGACTTGAGGAAGGGCAAGGTTGCCGTGATGGAGTACTACAGGGTGTGTGCTCAGCAAGCATACTTGCACCTCTCACCATCATGGAGGGCTACTGTCTGCTGGCCATGCTGCACTCAGTGATATTATTATTCCCAGAAGAACACTTGAAAGGGAGGCCAATACCCAACACAGCACCAACATTTTCCCCGGAATTCGAAGAACAGAACCCAATGCAAACACCAGAATTGTGTATTTTACCTGGCAAGAGCCAATATGATAAGCTGTGGAGAAGGAAGAGAGCCTCAAACTATCTATCAAAATACTCAACAACACTGCTTGAGGAGATTATTGAAGAATACCAGTTGTTCATCTCTGCTGAATTTTTTTTTCGCATCACTCTTGCTACCCGGTATACATGCAAGAACTAATTCTAAATAGCTACAGATTGTACATTGGGAACTGGTCCAGTTGGCAAAGGACACTGAGCAAAGTTGCAAAATCATAAAGGTCAAGATGCATGGCCTAAGGCTAATGCCGATGCAGAACAGATATGTCCTGGGTATGCAGACGGCAATGGAAGGAGGCATGTGCAAAAAGATTGTGGATACATGTTGCACATCCGTACCTCCCGAAGACGCTGCAAATTGATAATTGGCCCACATAGTAGAGGTGGTGCATGACCAGGGGATGCATATTAAAAAAGAAACTATTACACAAGGAGGTGATTGGTTCGATATTGCTTTTGAGTATGCACCATCCTGGCAAGGAGCCCTTGTGAAGACACTGGTTCCTGTCACCATTTTCATCCTGGTTCTTTTCTGCACATGCCAAATGGGACTCCAATGTTGTGCCAAAGCAGTGGCTAGTAGCGCAATAATGATGGTTTCAATTGGCATTTCAAAAGTACCTCATAATACAATAGAGATAGAAATACAAACTGCCCAGCCAATCGCCCGCATGGTCCCCATTCCCTTTGGAAATTAAATAGACAGATTGTACAATGCGATCATTGTTCCTCCCCCGGACCCTGAACATTATAAGGAATTATGGGTACATTAGCAGTGGATGGGGGATGTATATACATGACATGCACCCCTGAAGAATATGCACAAGGAAGGGAAAGCCTGCGGGATGTATGTAGGACATGGATGCCAATACAGGGAACACCATCATATGAAGCTGCAATAAGGAGGGAAAATGAACGCAAGTATGCAGAGAAATTGGTTACCATAGATGTAACAATAGGGGGAATGTTGGGAAGGAAATGAACCTTTCCAACCCCCTAGGCACTTTAGAGTATGCAGAATCCCATAGATACACTTGCGATGTAATAGGGGGAGGAGGGTGTGCTACAAATTCCTGCACAAACAACGTGAAACATGGATGTATAGATTTAGGTGCACATATGAGGCAACGTCATTTTTTTGTAGTTATGGTAGGTACATTCGGGCCTGCATGGCTGCGCAGTAAACACAGGCTGGACAAAGAAAGCAGAACAGGCCCAAGCACTGATTGTAGAAAAACCTGTGCTGCTAAATTCCCACATAAACTTCTCTTTGTTCCTTAAATGTTGCAAGCACTTGTTATCCCAAAAAGGAATGCACCTTGCAAGGCCGGCAGACCTTATCAGGTGCCTCACTGTGCACATCCATCACAGCCAGGCCAAAAGCAGACCTTCAACCACCACCCAGTCCACCAGGAGCTATGACACCCACAACTGACCCAGTCCAATACCCCTGAATTCTGTGATAGTCAGTGACCCCAGACCATCAACCAGAAACCCAGTGGTCATAAAAGATCTTACAGAAAACAACCATTTCACCTTACTCCATACTGACACACTTTGTAATACGAGGTACAAGGAGGAATATATTATAGTACAAAACAAGGGTGGAAGTCTTGGGTGCGGAAAGTGTGATATGAACGTAGCGAAGTAATGTTTGGGTCAGCTTGATTGTGATCCTCCCAGAACCAGTCCCAGAGTTTCCCAGTTGCACGCCACAATTATAGAGTAGCATTGTCTTGAAAGAGTAACTTATGAGGAACATGACCTTCATTCCCTGGTGAGATGGGCACAGCTGACCCCACGTGATGGAAGATGAACAGACGCATCTGGGGCCAATTGCAGCCTGGCATCCGCTATGGAGCAGGCTGTTAGGCAGAATTATATGCAGTACCCTTTGGGAACACCACACACAATTAAGACTACAAGAGAAAGTACAAATTCACCTTTGGTACAAGCCTGTACTACACAGCAAAAGTGGAAGCGATGGCTGAACAGCCAGACCTATCTCAAGAGCAAGTGAGCAGTATCAATAGTTACACAAAGGGCAGCAATTACTATGATTCAAACAAACACTGACTCAGGGTTTCTGAGTAAAAGAATATACATGTATCTACACATCAGTTGTGTAACATTTCACTAAAGTAAAGCAGTTTAAAAATCACACTCTTAATACACCAGACCACTCCCAATTGGTTCCAGACAAGTTAAGCTCACAAATGAAGTGGGGGTAAAATGGCACTCCAGAAATTTAAAAGGGAGGGAAAGACAAAGTTAGGCAGAAATTGAACAGCACCAACAGGTAAGTAAGCAGGGTATTCTAGAAAGAGGATAAACAGTGATGGAATCAAATCAAAAAGGCTTAGGGCCAAAGTCAATAGGACAAAGTCTTTTGTTCAAGATCACACAGATCAGGGTAGTTCACGGTTTAGTCTTTGCCAAGAATTCCGGATGAAGTTGGTCGGCAGAAAAGTTAGTTTAAAAAGTAGAGAAGGATAAGACCTCGGATTGGAGAAAGATTTCACACACTTTCACCGTGGTTGAACGAAACGAACAACCGGATTTGCACAGTACCTTTAAATGGAGATGAAGCTGTAGCTGAGGCGGATGTTCCTGGCAGTTCTTGAAGGCTCACGGTTCCTGAAGTGACTGTCGGACTGGCATGAAGTAGGAAGACTGGAGGATCTTGCTCTGCCCAGGGAAGAAACCAGCAGCAGAACAAAGCAATAAATAAAAGGTGTGCTCCTTAAAACCCAGGCAGGGTGCGACCTTCCTGGCTATCTGGCCCACTGCAGCTCTGCACAGCACATTTGAAACAGAGGAGGGAGTCCTGGCTTGCAGTTTGGGCAAACTGGTTGGTCCCACCAGCTCAGGGGAAAAAGATTCCTGGAGGATCTTCTCTGTCGTTGGAGTTTGAGGATTTGGACCTGCAGCAGGGCTTCACAGGGCAGTTCAGTCGTAGTAGGGGTCCACTTCTGTCGGCTCTTCGTCGGTTCTTTCGTTCCAGTGGTGATTCTGCCTTTCCAGACCCAGAGACCTGCTTTTTATGCAGTTTTCCCCCATTCACAAAGCCTGGCTGTCAATCACACAGCAGGGTGGCTTTCCCGCCAGGACAGTCACGACAGCCAATCAACTCAGAGTGCAACATGGGTCTCCAAGGAGACCCTGTGCAGGGAGTCCTAAACCCCTCCCTCACATCCTGTCCACGCCAGACATACAGGTGCCTAAGGAGGGCTTCTGTGAAGAAGCCCGTGAAAAGACGGTGAACAAAGGAACCAAACCTGGTTTTGCATGCAGAGTAAAACACAAGAAAGACATTTTCAAAAAGAAATGATGAATGAACCCAGCCGGAACCGAAATAAAACATATATGGTCTAGCGAGTTTAAGTTCCAGTCTACCAATATAGCCTAAAACAATACCAAGGTTATTTAAGATAACCGTGGTAGGAAAAATAGAGTAGTTACCACTGCCACCAGCCAAGTCTTGATGAAAAGGGAGCAAAACAACACTCCAAGAAAAACAGACAAAAAGGGATAAGTATTTCCAGTACTCTATGTAAGATAGGGTGTACTGGGTCTCTGGTTTTACAGAGGCTAATAAAGTTAATACCAACTTTATATGTTCTGGGAGGCAGTAGTTAGTCCCTGAAAATGGAGTCTGAATTGGGAAGTCTAAAAGACAACCCTGTGTCACTGCACTGAGTAAAAAGATGATGCCTGTGGAGTAGGTGAGGCTCCATAGTCTATGAACACAAACATGTTAAACACACACAGCAGAACACATGTAAGAGTGGGAAAAAAGGCTCACACTCTTACCAGGTGAAAAAATAAATCCTAGAAATCCATCAAAGCTGCTGAGGGACTCAGTAGATATGGGTTATTAGCCATTCTGGAGAATTCTCCCTAACACCCCCCCCCCGGACTAAGGGACAGGAGGATTTAATCCACTCCTGGATGAATCTCTACCTTTAGTCAGTTAAAAGCATCCTAGAGAGACCATCAGCAGTTTGGTGGTGACATTGTGCTCTGTGCTCAATGGTGAGATCAAACCCTTGCAAGCAGATTCAACATCTCAGAAGTTTGGGGTTTTCGCCTTTCATTTGCATTAACCATCTCTCTCTACACTTCTTCAGAGACCACACAATGGCAAAACATTCACGCTCTATGGTTGCCCACCTTGTTTCTGGTTCCTTCGGTTTCCTACTGATGAAGCAAATGGGGTACTCCCTACCTTTCTCATCCAGTTGACTAAGGACTGCACCTACACCTCTATTGGAGGCATCTGTCTGCACAATGAAGGGTTGGTGATAATAAGGAGCTCTTAGGACTGGAGCTTGAACAGGGCTTTTTTTCAGGTTTTCAAAGGCTTGAGCGCACTCCTCATTCCATCTAACCTGTTTAGGGAATTTTGGAGAGGAGATCACATTCAAGGGAGAAGCTATGGTCCCAGAGTTCTCTATGAGATTTGTGTAGAACCCAGTGACCTAGGAAAGCTCTCACTTGGGTTTGAGTAGTAGGGGTGGCCCAGTTTTGTACAGCTTGTACTTTGCTAGGCAATGGCCTTATTTCACCTCCTCCTACCTCATGACCAAGGTAGACCACTTTGCTCTGACCAATTTGACATTTACTTGCCTTTATGGTCAGATGGGCCTGCTCAAGAGCCTTCAAAACATATCCTAAGTGATCAATATGCTCTTTCCATGTAGGGCTGAACACTGCAATGCCATCCAAGTATGCCATGCAGAAGTCCTCCATCACATTCAGAACTTGATTGACCATCCTTTGGAATGTTGCAGGTGCATTTTTTAGTCCAAAAGGCATAACCTTAAACTGGTAGAGACCTGCTGGGGTTGAGAATGCAGTTTTCTCCTTGGCATAGTCTGTCAGGGCTATTTGCCAATAGCCTGACGTCAGAACAAATGTACTGAGGTACTTGGCTGAACTAAGTCTATCCACCAGTTCATCTGTCCTTGGCAAAGGATGGGCATCAGTCTTAGTGACTGCATTTCGAGTTCTATAGTCCACACAGAATCTTAACTCCTTGGATCCTGCCTTTGGTACTAGAACAACGGGACTGGACCATGGAATTGTAGATGGCTCTATAACCCCGGGATCAAGCATCTTGTTGACCTCTCCTTTAATGTGGGATCTCACATGTTCTGACATTCTGTAACCTCTGCTTTTCACAGGTAAACAGTCACCAGTGAGAATATCATTCTGGCTCCAAGGGGTGAAGCCTGGTGATAGTGAAAACAGGGAGGCAAACTGATTTAACAGAACGTTGCACTACTCTTGTTGTTCAGAAGTGAGTTGAGAAGAGAGATTGACTTCTTCTATTTTCTCATCCAAAGGTTGGCCTCTGAGGAGGTCAGGTAGAGTTTCACTCTCCTCTTCCTCTTGAGCTGAAGCTAGAAGCAAAGCTCCCACATCTGGTCCCGAGACATACACCTTCAAACGGTTGGTGTGAAAGACTCTGGGAGCCTCCTTAGATCTACCTAAGTCCACCAAATAGTTCACCTCTCCAAGTTTGCCCACAACCTTGAAGAGTCCTATCCATTTGTCCTGCAAGGCCCTCTGCCTTGTGGGCACCATAACTAACACAATCTGGTCTTGAGTAAACTCAACCATGTTGGCCTTCTAGTCATGCCAATTTTTGACCAGAGCCTGACCTGCTTTTAAGTTATCACTAGCTTCTGCCATCATGTGTGACATTCTCCTCCGGAGACCTATCACATAGTTAGTCACTCTGACTGGCTTGGGGGAAGGAGCACTCTCCAACGCCCCCTTAATCAGGGCCAATGGACCTCTGACTGGATGGCCACAGAGAAGTTCAAAGGGACTGTAACCAACTCCCTCCTGAGGGACTTCCCTATAAACAAATAGAAGGCATGGCAGTAGAAGGTCCCACTTTCTTTTAATGGGATCCTCTAAAGTACCTAGTTGCTCTTCATAGTACGATTAAACCTCTCTACCAGTCCATTTGTCTTTGGATGGTAGGCTGTAGAGGACTTGTAAGTGCCACCACAGTTTTTCCACAGGGCTTGCATGTAGTTGGACATAAAATTGGATCCCTTGTCGGATATCACTTCCTTAGGAAACCCTACTCTGGTAAAAATGACAAGTAGAGCCTTAGCCACAGCCTTATCCGTAACAGCCGTAACAGTTTTCCAGACCCAGAGACCTGCTTTTTATGCAGTTTTCCCCCATTCACACAGCCTGGCTGTCAATCACACAGCAGGGTGGCTGTCCCCTCGGGACAGTCACCACAGCCAATCAGTGCAGAGTGCGACATGGGTCTCCAAGAAGACCCTGTGCAGGGAGTCCTAAACCCCTACCTCAAATCCTGCCCCCCCAGACATACAGGTGCTTAAGGTGGGCTTCTGTGTAGAAGCCCATGAAAAGACTGTGAACAAAGTAACGAGACCTGGTTTGGCACGCAGAGTAAAACATGAGAAAGACATTTTCAATAAGAAATGGTGAATAAACCTAACTGGAACCGAAATAAAACATATATGCTCTAGCCGGTTTAACTTCAAGGCTACCAAGATAGCCTAAAACAATACCAAGGTTATTTAAGGTAACTGCGGTAGGAAAAATAGGGTTGTTACCACTGCCACCAGCCAAGTCTTGATGAAAAGGGAGCGAAACAATGCTCCAATAGAAACAGACAAAAAATGACAAGTATTAACCCTTTCCAGTACTCTATGTAAGATAGGGTATACTGGGTCTGTGGTTTTACAGAGGCTAATAAAGTTAATGGCAACCTTATATGTTCTGGGAAACAGTAGTCAGTCCCTGAAAATGGAGTCTGATTTGGGAAGTCTAAAAGACAGCCTGTGTCACTGCACTGAAGTTGCTCTGTAACACATAGTAAAAAGATGATGCCTGTGGAGTAGGTGAGGCTCCACAGTCTATGAACACACAAATGTTAAACACACACAGCAAAACACATGTAAGAGTGGGGAAAAAAGGCTCACACTCTTATCAGGTGAAAATATAAATCCTAGAAATCCAGCAAAGCTACTGGGGGACTCAGTAGGCAAGGAAAATTAGCCATTCTGGAGAATTCCCCCTAACACAGACCCATGCATAGGGTCTTATCAACCGTCCATGCAGGTTTTTACTGTATGTATGACATAGTAATGATGATGTGTTGCCTTCTGATTGTACCATTTTTAACCAGAACAATCTCAAGCAGCAGGTTTCTTTGCCTGCATACTTATTTTTTGTGCTATTAAAACATGTTAACATTCCAAGAAATCTCTTGGCCTTTTTTCCCTAGCGGGTCGTATTTTTTTTCTGCATGAGCATTCAGGGGCGTGACTTCATTAGAAGTCAGCTGACATGTGTTTTGACCCTCTAGGATTTTCTCAAGGCATGTGGATTGTGGGCCAGTCTTTGCTGCGAGGTTGTGCAAATGAGTCTGGGATGCAATCCCAATACCATGTCCTGGTCTGATCGCAATTAAGGGTTGTTGATGATTTGGAGAGGTGGCCTGGTGACCATGTGGGTGCCTGGTTTGGCGTGCTCATTAATTATCTGCTGATAAGCATTGTCTCAATGCCCATTGGGACTTGCAGTGTATGCAGCAGTAATCATGGCAATCTGTTGATGCAATCCTGTCCAGCACTTCGAGCTGTAGTCACAGGCAGTTTATTTTTTTCCAAACCTAGCCCCATTTTGATATTTTTATGTACCGCACAGTCGACCCTGGTGGCGATAACTATTTAACCCCATTGCTGGTCCCTTCTGGACATGGGCAGTAGCCAAATTGCTCGAGTCATGGAGTTTGGCCATTACTCAAACAACCAGACCACTTCCCATGGCCACAGGCTACACCCCAGTCACCAAAGGTATACCACTATTTTTTGTACATATATTATGACACTTTTCAAAAAATAAAACATGGACACCTTTGCAAAACCATGCTTTCAGGTCTTTGCCAATGCTCCTTGAATGGGTTTGCTGCACATATGTCCATGTATTATTTTTTGAAAAGTGTCAAAATATACATACATAAAATAGTCATATAACTTAGCCCCCACTTGACATAATCCATTCAGGCTTTGCCCAAACATTTAAGGTTCGGTCTATAATATTTCTGAAATCTTTTGTGCACAGGTGTCAAATGGCAACAAAGTTATAAGCCATTTAAAAATGTTAAGACCCCCTCTCTAATTTTGCCCTTTCTTGACAAAATCCCACCAAACTTTGGAAAAACATTCAAGTCTGGATTTTAAATCATTTTGCAAACTTGTGTGCAGATTCATCAAACAGCACCAAATGTATTAGCCTTTCAAATATTTTGGACCACCCCCTCTTATTTTGCTCCCTCTTGGCAAACAGCACCAAACCTTGCAGTACCATTCAGGGTCCAACATGATATTGCAAAATTCCATGCGGTTTCATTGAGTGGTGCCAAATTTATAAGACATTCAAAAACTGATTGTCACTAACCCTGTAACCCTGTAATGCAGAAATATGTATGGATTTCCCGAACATGCAGAATTTTCGCTGACTTTGGAGATGAAGACAACCCTTTTTTAGGCTTTTTAGGGCCATATATCATCCTCATCACCCCTCGAATGATTGTTTCATTAGTGTGAAAAGTGCAATGTTGTGTTTTTTAATGTTTTTACCACAATCTCCGTGGACTACGGGCACAGTTGCAAATCCACCTCATGTTTTAATTGACAAATCAGTGGGTACGTACGATGTCTGCGAACTTCATGCTGTTCTCTGATTGGCCAAGCATGGTGTCCACAGAACAAATAGGTAAGTGAGTCCACGGGCCGGACAAAGATATCACTAATTTTGTTTACTTATTTTTTGCTTGTTTTTTAAAAAAACTACTGGGTGGATTTATAACAAATTTACAAAAGCACACCTTCAGGATCAAGCTGCCACTCCTGGTACAAATCTGGTGAAAATCCACCCTGCGGTTTGGGCTGTAGGCGTAAGAAAATAATTTTTGCTGTTGTGTCTATCAGGATTTCCACAATTTTTAGGAGCTCCCCCAATAACTTTGCCCCTCGGACGAAACTGTACCGAACTTTGCAGAATCATGCCAAGGGGGGCATATACTTTGTTGAAATGTTTTGTGAGGAATCATCCGGGTTGGGTGAAGTTATAATCCACCCAAAAAGTGCTCTTTGTATGAGCAGAGCAACTTAACCATAACTACAAGGCCACTGATAATATGGATGTATTACAATGGGCAGCATAATTAAGAATACGAGGCCGGAAAGGCAGATCTTGCATCACTCTTTTTGACAATGCTTGGGACATTATTGACCACTGTCTAGTGGTGTTTTTATATAATGTTTTGGGGGATTTCGATTGATTGTTGTTTGTCACCTTGACAAAATCTGTAAGGGGGTTATGTTATTATTATTATTATTATTATTATTATTATTATTATTATTATTATTATTATTATTATTATTATTATTATGATGTTTGGTTTATTACAAACCTGTAATACATTCATTTACAAATCATCTTCTTCAGAATGTCAACTAACAAGAGGAAACAGTCATAACTCAGTGCAAACTCTTCATAGACATCAAAACCAGAAAGGAAATTCAGTGTAAATGAACTAACCTATAACACATCTTTACATTTGGCTCCACTGCCATTATCCAGCGACAATGAATTCCCTGTAACATTCACTGCCACTTACAATCCTAGCACATTTTGCATTCATTTTGTTACAGCCAGTATCATGTGTCAGTCCTCTCCCACTAAGAGCAAGTTACAGCACACATCTATAGTCAAAGACATGTGATGTCTAACCACCTAACTAAGATATATCTGTCTCATTGTCAATAGACTCTTACATTCTGTTACCAGATGTTTTAATGTTTCCAGCTTTTCAATTTTTTTTTTTTTTTTTTTACCAAATCTGCATATGGAGGTCACCTCAGGATTAGATCGTCTCACACTGAGTACCTCCATAGTGGACAGGATGTTTAGTCTTAACCTCATGAAGACCTCACAATGTTAAGGACTGGGACATTATTCTAGATATCTGGGAAGTTGGTTCATAGATCTCCGTTCATGAGCTAAGTTTAAGGGTGATTTATACAATGATCTTTTGTCTTGTGTTTCAATGCAATCTTGCCTTTTTAAATATAATTTTACCTTATCGGCATTCATGTGAATGTTTCTTCAGATTGACCAAGCATGGATAACCACTAATGACACTCCCTTTCCAGTCTTTATTTTGTTCACCCCTATTTTTTAGCATTTCAAAGGGATGCAAAAGCGCTCCATCGATACACCTTCGGTAGGGATCAAGTGTTCTCAATTTGATCATGGAATTTAGGGATTGTAAAACCAGTTCATATCTTATTTGGGATACTGGAAGTGATCCAGGGAGACAAAGAGATTTCTTCCAAAAATAACCCTCAATTACATCACAGAATAGCATTGGGATTTTGGAAGCAGTTTCAGCACCATAGATCAAAATTGGAAAAGGACTATTGGTGACAATGTAAATTGTTCAAACGTTTTGAGAAGCATTGTGGCTTCAGTGGATAAGGAAGTACATTGTAATCTGATTCCATCTGTTCAGAGTTTCTCAATTGAGCTACAATTGATGGGGGCTCCCAAATATAGTATCAAGTCCACTTTTCCCAAAATGTCATTGTCTATGGACCAGATGAAGTCAGATGTTCTTTCCAACGGGCATTGGTAAGGATCATTGTTTTAGATGTGTTACTATTGATTCCCAGATCATTATCTGTTATGTAACAATCTAGCTGGCCGAATCTCCTCATTTGTGTATAACATCCACAGGATGACCTGGGCATATATTTTTTGAGGGAAAGCCCTTACAGATTTCTGATTTAGCTCCATGTCAGATATATATAGGATAAAGAGAATAGCAGCCAAAGGATAACCTTGTTTAACTACTCTACATGTATTGATGGATTCTGTCACTGTGCCTTCTGTTAATTCTGCCTTGTGGTTGATGAGTAAGGAGCCCTTATTGTTTCCAAAAGATCATCTGGACAACCCCATCTTGTTAGCTTCAACCAAAGTGTGTCTCTATTAATGGTATCAAAAGTCTGTTCCAGGTCAATAAAGGCTAGATAGACTTTCTGATTTGTTTGTTTGCTTTCAGCTTTAAGATGTTGGTAGGAACAAGTTCAAATTCATACCTATACCTTTGGTGAACCCTGATTGTCTTTTGCCAAAAATTCCAGCTGCTGCGGCCCTGGTTTTAAGATGTCATAAGAGGATTGACAAGAAGACCTTACCAAGCAAATTCACGAGGGCGATAGGCCTATCATTTTTGTGATTTTCCCTATTACCCTTCTTAAATATTGGAATGATCAACACAGTCTTCCAGGAATGAGGGATCTCCTGTGCTCAGATGATTTAATTAAAGAGCTTAAGGCAAAAATGTTCCCATTCATCTGGATTTTGTGTTTTGATGTAATTATTCAATCCGTCAGGGCCAACTGCACGGGAATAATTCAACTTCTTGATTAAGAGGACTAAATCCTCTCTATCAAATTGATTTAACCAGGAGGAGGATGCCTTAAATTCAAGTACCTGTGTTTTTTGTAGCGGGTGGGAGAATAACTTGGTAAAATATTTGATCCAGGTTTCCTCCTTTACTGCTGGCACTGATGACGCTAACTGATAAGCAGTGTTGTTGTTCAACAAAGCCCATAATTGGTGTGTATTCTTATTAGCAAGAATTTTCATGATTATTTCAGCATCCGCTTAATAGTGTTGTGCTTTTGAGGAAAGCAACCACTTTCTATATGGTTGCTTCCTTGTTTTTTTGCAGAGAGATTTATTGCCCTCATGTTCATGGTTTATGTTATGTAAGTACACTCTAAGAGTTATTTTCATATCTTTCACCTGATGGCTAGGATAGTGAAGTCTCTTGAATTCGATATTCAAGATTATACTCGTCTGTTTCCAGGAGGGCACTGAATTTAGTGTTAATCATTTTGACATCTATGGGTAATATTCTGAGACAGTTTTCTCCATCATTTACAGCCATTTTACCTAGACTCAATGTATAGTTACCCAATATAAGGTCTTTAAAGATAACCTTAAGAACATAATTATCACTGTTTGCCATAGGGAATATGTACAATGAATCTAACCATACAAGTAAGTCGCGAGACGAGACGTAATAGTCAAGGCGGGCCATCAGGGCACCACGGTTAGGGTTAGATCCTCACTTTACCCTGCAAATATGACCATAGAGCAGACTCTCAAACTCAGGTGTGTCTATTTCTCCGATTTTAAAACTGCATTGTGAAAGTATTTATAATTTCATTGTGAGACCTAGGCCTTTTTTCCCTCTATTCAGGACTCTCAAACATAGGTTTGTCTCTTTCGCCTGTTTTAAAACTGCATTGTGAAAGTATTTAAAATTGCATTGTGAAACTTTTGCCTTTTTTTCCTCTATTCAAGACTCTCAAACTTAGGTGTGTCTCTTTCTCCTGTTTTAAAAACTGCATTGTGATTGTCCTTCTAATCTGAGTGTATGTCGTTCTTATCCAATGGTTCAAACTGTCTCGCCTCTCTTTGTCTCGTCTGCTTGCACCCTGCCCTGTGTCCTTCCCTAGTGTTCTCTCCTTCCCTTTCCCTTCCTCTTCGCTCCTATCCAAACCCTTTCTATGGTTCTCTCTGTCTCTCATATTTTCTCTAACTGCTTCTCTATCGACTATCCTGCTCTGCTCACTAAATCTGGTAGGAAGAAGTTTAAAAAGGACATCCTGGTCTCCAACCCAGGCCTCCCTATCGCAACACCTATACCAGTGCCTCCTCCAGGCAAACCTTCACTGACATCCTATTTGTCGTTCCCTCACCAGACCTATGGACCAAAAAAATTCAAGTGTATCCTTTCCTATGTGCCCTCCCTCTGGCTTCTTCTACACCTCCGCAGAGCGTACCTCTTATTTGTAACCCTCCCCGGAAGTCTTTCAAGGACAGCAACCTTCTCCATATTGCCACTCGTAACTCTCGTTCAGCTGTCAAACACTCCTCCAACATCTGCCGCCTTCTGGAGAGCTTGACATCAATGTCCTCGGTTTTACTGAGACATGGTTCACGGGCAGCTCTGCCACAAGCTTTTACACTCTCCTCCCTGATGGCTTCAATATCCTCTCCGCTCCAAGGTCCAACGTTCCGGAGGGGGTGTAGCCCTGATCTTCACTGAGAGAGTTCCTGCCTCTGTCATTACTACGTAGGGCTACTCCTCTTTTGAATGCCTCGTCTGCAGGCTCGCTCTCTCTCCTAGCCATTCTTTTACTGTGACTACTATCTACCGGCCACCTGGTCAGATCTCCTCTTTCCTCTCCGAGTGGGCAGACCTCTCCTCTTCCCACCTAATCTCGACCACTCAACTACTCCTTCTTGGAGATTTCAGCCTCCATCTGGATGCTTCTGGTCCTTCCTCTGGACTCTTTCGCAACCTTTGCGACTCTCTCTCACTCACTATTCTCCCCTCTGGTCTGACTCACTCTGCAGGGCACACTATGGATGTTCTGATCTCCTCAGACCTTCCCCTTTCTATACCTCTCACCACTCCTCTCTCCGGCACTGATCACATTCTCCTTTCCTCCCAGCTCACACTCTCTACCCCTCAGGCCAAGCCAACTCCATCACTGCCACACACCTTTACGGTCATCCGACCCATGAAGCATGTGTCAGTTGAGGCTATCTCTGCCACTTTCTCATCCCCTCTCCCCCGTTAGTTGACTCACACCCGGACACAGCCTTTCCATGCTCCACTCTGCTATATCTGATACTCTTGATGTTCTTGTTCCTGTCATGAGGATCCACCTGAAGCCCAAAGTCAAGTGCAACTCCTGGTATGACTCAGACCAAGTGCAGGGTGGCTGAGAGGAAATGCTGTGCTTCATGTATATCCTCTGAGAAACTGACCTGCTGCCTGCTCCAAAGGCAATACTGGATTTCTGCAGCATCTAACAACTCGGCTGAACTCTTCAAAATCTGCAAGGAACTGGCCAATACTGCGCAGTCTCTACTTCTCCTGCCCCTTCCCAGGCCCTCCTCCTTTCACCTTCCTCCCTTTACTCCCTGCTTTTCCTCTGGCCCTTCTTCGGCCACCTCTCCCGCCTCCTTCTCTGCCTTTCTCTTTCTCCCCAGACAAGGTTTCTAGACAAGTCCGATCTATGAAAGACTCATCAAAACAGGTTAATCCCTGTTCCTCCAAAGCCATCAAGGACCACATGGACTCCCTGGCTCCTGCCCTGGCCGACTTCTGCAACCACTCCTTTGCCACTGGAGTCTTCCCCTCCCCCTAAAGTACTCCCTTGTGCACCTTCTCCTTAAGAAACCCTCTGCCGACCCACCTTGTCCGGATAACTATCATCCAATTTCCATCACTCCTTTCCTGGGCAAACTCTTGGAAACGCTGGCTATCTCCCAGCTCAATCTTCACACTGAATCTGTTGGTTGTCTCATCAGTCTGGCTTCAGAGCTGCCAGAAGCATGAAAACTGATCTGCTGAACATCCATGAAGACCTGCTCTCCAACCTTGATTCCAACACCCCTTGTGTCCTTATCTTACTTGATCTCTCTTCCGCCTTTGACACGTTCAACCATGCCATCCTGCTCTACCCTCTCCCTGATAACCTGGGGATCAATGGTCAGGCCCTGGCTGGCTGACATCTTTCCTCTCTGATCGACCCTCCCATGTTCATCCTTGGTCCTTCCTCTCCTCGATCTCTATCTCTACCTGTGGTGTTCCCAAGGGGTTTAACCTCTCTCCCTGGCTGTTCAACCAATGCCTGGCACTTCTTACCCACCACTTTGCCCCAACTTTCAGTGCTCTGGGGATGATACTCAGGTTATTTTCAGGCTACCCTCAGCCACCTTCTCTCCCTCTCTCATCTCTGACTGTCTGTCCGCCATCCAGGAGTGTTGTGCCACCAATGATCTCATCTCTGCCTCAATGCCAGTAAGACTGAGATTCTCCTCATTGGCACACCCGCTCCCTCCTATCCTGTCACTCTCTGGCTGGCCTCTCTTGACCCCCTTCCCACTCCTACCTGTGAGGCCAAAAACCTCGGGGTCATCTTTGACTCCACACTCTCCTTCTCTCCTCACATCTCTGACGTCTCTAAGAAGTCTCACTACCAGCTGCGCCTCCTCAGAGGCATTCTTCCTTTCCTGTCCTTCCTGCAGAAGCTCACTGTCTCCACAGCTCTGGTTCCCTCTAGGCTGGACTATTGCAACAGCCTCTTTCAAATATGCCTCCTTCTACTCTCTGACCTCTGCAACTGATCCAGAACAGGACTGCAAGACTTGTCCTTGGCCTCAAGCCCAGGGATCGTATCTCTCCAGGACTGAGATCTCTGCACTGGCTCCCAGTGGCTGTGAGGATTAAGTTCAAAACCCTCTGCATTGTCCATAAGGCCTTCATTGTCTGTCTTCCTTCTGTTCCCCCTTCCTTGCCTTGTCGCACCTTGAAACACTTGTGTATAAGCATGCTATAAATGCCATATCATATCATATCATATATCATATCATCGGACCAGGTGACACTTCCTGGAATATCTCCACACGTCTGGCCATTCAACATAAAGATGTCGCAATCTTGTAATCCAGAAATCATTAGCACTGCTTGTTTTGTTAATGTGGCCCTTGAAATAATTAATCCACACTTGTCCATGTAATTCATGTTTAGGTACCCACATAATAATATATGGGGATCGGTCAAATCTATCTACATTTTGTCTATTAACGATATAATGGAACCTATGAAAGTTTTATCATTAATTCCCACAGAGTTCCAATAGAGATTGAACAGAATCAATATAGTCGAAGGAGCTGTGGGCTCGAGAACCCATAGTAGGATCAGCATTTGCGTGTAGGGTTTGGATTTATAAATTCACCCAGCAAGAAGTTGCTCCCCTATTTCACCAAAGTGAGGAGACCCGAAGAAGGTCTACCTGCAGATCTAGTTAAAAATAGGTTCAGCAAAAGTTCAAATCCATCACAGATAGGCTTATAGGCCAACCATGTCTCTTGTAGACATATTATGTCATATGCCCTAGGGTCGCAGCTATCCTCACTAAAGAGGCGTACAAAGCCTTTTGTGTTCCAGGATCCAATGTATAATGGTGTGAAGGCTTGTCCGGCTTGTTGTTACTGTTTGGATCTTTCAGGTAGTGAATCTGCTAGCCAAGACCAGTCTGTGACATGGTTGACGGAACTAGTAGTGTTGGAATTAACCGTACCTTTCTTCCTGTGTCCTCTGCACAGTCAATGGTTATTTTGAAACTGGACATCTCTATGTCAGAAGATACCTGGGATGACCTTGTTCCTTTTTTCCCAGTGTTCTGTGTGTGTATGGCACGTTCTTGACTTTTCATGTGAGAGCCATCCAAGGATCTTTTTGTGTTTGCATGGCAGGCAGGAGGCGAAACCTGCGAGGGAGCATGTACAATTTCTGACAGCTCAAAACCCAAAGGCAGAAGATCTAGAGCGGCGTCTAATAATGATCTTCTCACATTTGGCAAATATAAATGGAGGATTACTCAATCCAGTATGGACTCACTAACAAATTATTACGCTCACCTGGTATCCAAAGGGACGCCACCCAGCCGGGTTACAAGCTGGTATGCTTCTCAGCTTTGCCCAGATGTGGTCTGCAGGGAAGGTTCTGCCTGAAAATACAGGAGGACTGTGTTCAAGGCTGACTGACCGGGGTAAGTATCCTCCCTCCACCCCCGTATGATTTCAGCCCCTCTGGGGCCCTCTCCTCACCTTGTGGTACAGTTAGGCATGCTCTCCATCCTGCCTTCTTTGCAGGCTCACGTTGTCTTTCATGGGCGTGTGGGGTCCAGTTACTTCACTGACACCGGCCTGTTTGATATTGTTCAGGTAGGTCTTATTGCTGTTCTTTAGTTTTGTTGCTATCCTGCATGCCTTTCTTTGTTTAAAATGTCTCTTTTTTCTCCCTTAGGTATGTGGAGCTTCAACGCAGCGAACTGGCTTGGTTGAGCCCCGCTAGTAAATGATGGCGTATTAAGAGCGCTATGATGCAGTAAGTAAGCGCTATGCACAGCGCTGCAAAGTCTTGCCTTTGCTAACCTGTGTTTTCCTTCCTTGTAGGTTGCGGTGTTCTTCAGCGCGAGTAGAATGTCCGGAGTAGTGCCAGCCGAGAGGCGACCATCCAGGTAAGCCTTTTGAACAGTTCGTAACTTGCAAATGTCTCTACTGCTTTCTTTAATGTTGCCTCTATATTCCTCTTTTAGGTTGTTCTGTCCGGGAGGCGTGCAGATTCGAGGAAGCTGTTCTCAGTAGCTGCGAGTGGCTGAAGATGAAGACTGCAGGTAAGATACTGCTGCTAATGATGTTCCTTTTGTCACTTGCAGGTTCTGCTTCTCCGAGGTTCGAGGAAATAGCGTCACGTTGCAAGCTGCAAAGTAACTCAAAGTGTGTTGTCTTGCTCGGGTGTGGTTTAAATAGCCCCAACAAAATAGTCAAGGTAAAGTAATCCATAGGCTACCACACCCAAAACACGAGACCGCACAGCTTGGTTCCTTGGAACCAAGCTATGTGGAAGCCTCCATGTTGGCTGATAACACATTAAGTAGTTCCCAAGCACATGTTTTTCCTGGTGTATGAGCCTGGCGCCATAGGCGCCAGGAGCGGCCCCAAGAGGGTTTTGGAAAGGATGCTAGGTTCTAGAGGCCCGAGTCCTGACTCCACCTGGCCAATGGGTTTGCCAGAGGGGGTTTTGGGCGAGGGTCGTGACACAAATTCTATGATTTTCATATCAGTAGGGCTGAGGAATCTCAATTTTGGGTAGCAGTGAAATAACTTTAAGATGTTTTCATGTTTATAATTGGGCCATCAGTTTTAGGGATTACCATCTCCACTATCACTTGCATTTCTGGGAAACCCTCTCTTCCGGGTTTGTTCTAGGTTTGTTCATGGAGATAGCAGACAAACATCGCTCTTTATCAGAATTCTTCTTTACAGGGTGTATGTCCCTGTAGCTTGATTTGTTCGGTAATGCTGTTTTCTTTTATTCAAGTGTCAAGAAGGGACCTCTCATCCGTTCCGGGTTCATCTGTGTAAGATCGACTTGCTGCTGCTTAGAGATCACAATGAGATGCAGTTCTTTGTAAAGTTGCAGTGATTAGGGGGAGTGTTGCAATATTCCTTATGCACCTCATAGGTTAAGTGTATTAAGTTCTCCTCAATATCCAATTCTTCTCAATCAGAATGAGTGGATAAGTTCATCAGGATGAGCATGTCTTCATCAGTGCCATTCAGATATGATATTGTCTGTTTACAAGTGATCAGAGAGGCCATCGTTCTAGTATGTGGATTAAGACATTCCTTTTCTGAAATCTGACACCCTTGGAAAGTTAGTTGCCAAAAAATGCTCTAGACCCATTTGTGTTCAGTTTCTTTGTGGGCAGTGCATTTTTTGAATTCTTTGTTTGCTGCACAAGCTTCTGGGCAAGCTTCTGCTCCGAGTTTCCAGGTTTTTAGAAAATAGCGAAGGTCTTTGATTGTGTTGCTTTAGAGTTACAGGACAGAGTCTCGATTGGTTCAGAAACCAGAATCACTCTAGCCATGTCAAAGCTGCGATTATCTTTTGTAAATCTGGACCATTTCAAAATCTCCAGGATTGCAGACATCAGAGTCTTCTTGTCCTCGTCATCACCTCTGGCTAGATCAAACATCTTGATTGCCACTGGGATTTATTTATTTATTTATTTATCTATTTATTTATTTATTTATTTATTTAGTCATATTTGTTGAGCGTGCAGCAGCCCACAGAAATTGTGGCGCTTGTTACAGATAGAGAACAAAAACACATACAAGCATGATTATTGTACAATTGCAAAGGACAGTTTGTCATACATGTAGTAGCAGATGTTTTAGTTAAAGAGAGTAGTTTTGAGGTTTTTTCTAAAGGCAGGGAGATAAAGTTCTGCTCGTAAGGCAGCGGGGAGCTAGATATGGGAAGCTATGGCTAGACATGAGAAGCGTATCCCTCCTGCTTTGGCCTTATTAATATGCGGTACAGTGAGTTGGTTGGTGCAGCATAATCTGGTAGGCCTAGTGGAGACGGGTCTATGGGGTGTGTCTGAAAAATAGGGTGGTGCTGTGCGGTGGATTCATTTGTGTGTGGTCGTAAGAATCTTGAATGTGATACGTTCTTTGACAGGGAGCCAGAGAACGGACTGTCTTACTTGTGAGATGTGGTCTCCTTTTGAAATGCTTAGGGCTGCTCTTAGTGAATTATTTTGGGTGATTTGAAGTATGTCTATGTTTTTTAAGGAGGTGGCGGCTAAGAGAGCAATGCAATAGTCAAGCTTAGAACCTATGGTAGCTCTAGCTATTGAAAGACAATTTTCCTTAGTTAAGAATGGTTTGATGGCATTGATGAATTTGGTGCTTAAGGCAGAGGTGGAGACAATGGCGCTGACCTGCTTGTTCATGGACAGTGTTGCATCAATGTGGACACCTAGAGTTTTGACAGATAAGACTGGGATGATAGAGTTGTCAATGTTCAAGTTGGAGTAGAGACTATCTAACCTGGCTAGAGTAGACTCTTGGCCAAGAATGAGGATCCCAGTCTTATCCCTGTCAAGGCAAAGGCCATTAGTGGCCATCCAGGCTTGAATGGTGGCGTAGATTTGTTTTAGTGCTAGGGCGTCTTGGTGATAGGCGCCTGTTAGGGGTAGAATCACCTGGGTATCGCATGCATAATTAGTGTATGTGATCCCAAGTGCATCAAGTTTATCCAAAAGAGGCTTTGTGAAGAGATTGTACAGCGTAGGAGCAGTACAGGATCCCTGGGGCGACTGCAGTTTATGATGGTGGGTGCTGCATTAGATGTGTTTGAGAAAACATTCATAGCTCTTCCTTCTAAGAAGGAGGTGATCCAGGAAGTAGCTTGGTTGGAGAAATGTGCTGAGTGCGTGAGGTGTGCGGTGAGGGTTTTATGGTCCAGTAGTTTGAACACCGCTAAGAGGTCTAAGAGGAGAAGGAGGGCGGGCTTACCCATGTCCAAGATTTTGGTAATTTGATTTTTTAGATCCAACAGAGCTGTTTCGGTTCTGTGACCTTTATGGAATCCTGACTGTCTGTTTCCTAGGATGGAGATAGTTTCAAGGTAAAGTTGGATTTGGCTGTGAGCTACTTTGACTAATATTTTGAAAAGGAAGGGGACTGTTGTTATAGGTCGGTAGTTGTTGGGCTGAGCGGGGTCTAGTGTAGGCTTTTTCAGGAGAGTGCGCACCCAGGCCTCTTTAAGGCTGTCAGAGACAGTGGCAGTCTTAAAGGAGGCATTAATGAAGGCGGTAATGGCACAAGTGGCTCAGCGCAATCCTTGATGATCTTAGGAGGGCATACATCGCCTTTGCATTGCGATGGCTTCAAGTGTTTCAGGATGTCTATGACTTATGATTCTGAGACGTCATTAAAGGCAAATTTAGGGAAGTTGATAGTTTTGCTAATGGGCAAAGTTTGTGTAGGCTGGTTCAATTTTGGTAAGGTGTTGTAGTGGTCAAGAATTTTATTTTGTAGAAGATCTATTTAATTGTGCATGGCAGCTTGTATGCTAGTGCACCAAGCTTCATCTTTAACGATCTCATCAGTGGAGATAGGAGGAACTGAGAGTTCCATAAAGAGTTCTTTGGATTGAGAGTTCGCATTGGATATTCGACGATTGTAGGCTTGAGATTTGACATTAAAAACTGCATCTTTGTATTTTTTGCAAATAGTTTTGAACAATTCTTTATTGGCGTCACAGGGGTTAGCCTGCCTGTTTTTTTTTGCACCTGACGTTTGTTATTGGTTTGGGTTCAGAGTTCTTCTGTGAACCATGAATTTAAGTGGAATTACTTTTTTTTCTTTTTTTTCTTCTAGAGGTGCAATGGTGTTGATTTCATGAGTAAGGGTGTCCTTAAAAATATCTACTAGTATGTTTGGGTCTTGCAAGAAAGGTGGTGCTAAGCACGAGATGTCAAGAAGGGGTTGCATGTTGTCTGAGGTTAACTTTTTGGAGCTTCTTGCTAGGGTGGCAGGTTTATGTATAATGGTTTTAGTAAATGGTGCTGTTGGGATAGTGAATTGTATACATCTATGGTCTGACCGAGGGTTGACAGTGTTGGAGGTGATGGTGGAGTCACAATTGTGGTCGACCAACCAGTCAAAAATTCTGCCTTTGTGGTGGGTGGGGGCCATAATATTCTGTGAGAAGTCCAAGTCTGTAAGGTGCTTTAGGAATGAGATTGCAGCTTTATCATTGGGATCATTGAATCCTAAGTTGAGATCACCTAGGAGTATGGTTTTAGTAGTTTATTTAAAATATTTTTTCTGAGTAGGTGGGTGATTTGACCTTAGAAGTCTGCCAGGAGGCATGGAGGCCGGTAGAAAACATGTATGTTGATAGTGTTTTTGTCGGAGAGAGACAATTTAGCTGATAGGATGTCTGCATTACCATCCCAAGGGTGGAGTATAGGACTAAGATGGCAGGTATCTTTAAAGATTAGAGCTACCCCCTCCTATTTTACTGGGTCTATCCTTTCTGAGGATAGAGTAATCTGTGGGTAAGGCTAAAGTTATGGTTGGGCTAGATGCCTCATGTAGCCAAGTTTCAGTGATGGCTAATATGTCTAGGTCGTAGCTAGAGATGAGGTTGTTGATTTCCAGAGCATGAGCGGTGAGAGAATGGACACTGAGTAGTGCACCTTTGAGGTGTGGTGCAAGGAAGTTTCTTGTTGGGCGTGGTGGTTTGGATACTTTAGTCGTGGAGTTATGGGGTTTGGTAGATATAAGCTCTGATTCCTTATCAAGGCAAGGCTGTACCAAGATCACAAAAACTCCTAACTTACATTTTGGTGTATATCGTGGACAGCAGAGTAGCTTGGTCTTGCATTGTTTCTTTTAAATGTTGATATAATTTTGCAAACGGGTTAATTCTGATGCACAAAGCCACTGACATCATATTCTGAAGATGCTTAAGATCCATAGGGCCTCATTACGACCCAGGCGGTAAGTTATCGCCTGGGCCGTGACTTTACCACCATGGCGTAAACTACGTTTACGCCATGGTGGTTGGCGGACTTATCGCCCCATTCCGAGTTTGGCGGGGCGGTAAGTCCCCAATCCCCATTTACCCTTCCCCATTCCCATTTTTGCCCCATAGGGCATAATGGGAGTGGGGAAGGTGTTAATTACGCCACCGTAAATTACTGTGGCGTAATTAACTCCATGGTCCCTTAGCGCCATGGATTTTAACACCTGCTAAAAGCAGGTGTTAAAAGCGCCATGGCGCTAAGGGACCTCGTACTCAGGCGGTAAGGGTCGGCGCTGTTAACGCTGCCGTTAACCCCTTACCGCCTGGGTCGTAATGAGGCCCATAGAGTGTGTCAGTGGAACGGAATAGTCTCTCCGAACGTCTCTTCTTCTGTTCATTATGTCAGATTGCAAATCTAATGATGACAATGTTGAAGTTGATTGCGTATCGTCTTGGAAACCACTTTTGTTATTCATCAAGCCTGAGGGATTTGGCATCTCTGTAAAATGCGTTTTAAAAGACTCTGCGTTTTCCTCATCGGCCGGCGATACATTTAATTTTGTTGGCATTATTACATATATTACATCAAATCATCAGGGCATCAAGTTCAGATCCTTGAATATAAAATGTTCAGCCGTTGTTTGTGTCGAACTGTTGAACAATTCTTGATCGCCGTTGTAACCGGTACTTCTTTGTCTCGCCATAGTTGCGCTCAGGTCGGCTATGTCTTGAGCAATACAGGCGGCAAGTTTGGAATGCTGGTTCTCTAGCGACTTAGCAGACACCCGCTTGGTTGATGTGTGTAAGACAGGCTGGTGTGGCACAAAGCTACATTTTTCTGAAAACCCCAAGTTGCATATTCTGGTGACTCAGGTCAAGTTAACACCTCTTTTAAAAAATTAGATTACCTTCAATATCAAAGTCATCAATGAGACGTTCCCTCATATTGTCGTTCTCATTGCAGTGGTTGTTCAATGTTGAGCAGGGTTTAGGAGGCATCAACAGTTCAACTTTTGGGGTCTGTTGCATCTCCGAATTCCCACTAATCATGGTATTTATAGATAGTGGTGTTTTGGCCTGTGGCTCTTGAACATTCAAAGGCTTCTTTCACAGTGGATAAGGCCTGAACTGATGTTTCAGGAATGGCCTGTGTTCTGTCTGTCCACCTGAGTCTTTGTCCGGGCTTTCACTCGATTCCATAGTCAGATTTGGGGGGTGGTGGCTAACAGCATCGTACCTAAGTGATTATGGATCTCCAAAAGGGGGGGAATTAAGGTGAACACAGGCATGGCATTGCCCCTCCCCTCATCACTGATCGAGTAGCTGAGTCCCCTGTTTGTCTATTTACTTGAACAGGTGATAGCATGGCTGGGGGGGAGCGGGTTTGCTATTTTGGATTTTTACAAGTCCCACAGACTTGAACTGGAAGTTAGATACTGTGTAACAAGTAGTCGGACAACGTTCAATAAGGCGGTAATGATCACTGCCTTACCTTTCCAGTTCACTGAGCCGGGCTGGGCTGTTACACAATTTGATGTTTCTTACTGTTCCCGCAGAATGGCAGAGACTGGAAGCGCCCGACATGCCCGGTCAGCATGGGCTGCAAAGACTGCAGACTCCTCTGCAGCACAGCTCTGCAGTGTGCTCCACGCTGGGCTGTAGGTTTTGAGGGTTAACCCCTCCTCTGGAAAGCACAGAGAGCAAGAACAGACTCTGCCTCAGCAAAGACCGAAGACACCTTTGCAGTACAGCTCCATGGAAGACTCTGCACTGGGCTGTAGGTTTTGTAGGATAAACCCTCCTCTGGAAATCACAGAGAGCAAGAACAGACTCTCCCTCAGCAAAGATTGCAGACACCTCTGCAGCACAGCTCCTTGGCACACGCCATGCTGGGCTGTAGGTTTTGTAAGATAACTCCTCCTCTGGAAAGCACAGAGAGCAAGAACAGGCTCTCCCTCAGCAAAGACTGCAGACACCTCTGTAGCACAGCTCCGCTTTAATGTCAACACACTTATACAAAACACACACATAGACTCTTTCTCTCTCACAAGCACACACACTAGGGTGTCCATTGTGACATTTGCACTATGATTGTTGCCCCTAGAAGGTCTAATGGAATGTTTGCCATGTGATCATTGTTCACTGTGTGGTGGTGCACAGTGATGTTTGATCCTTTCTGATGTTTGCTCTGTGTCTAAAGGGAGCCTAAAGAGGGGGCAATTGTGATGCTGTGTACTTGTGCATGCAGAGGGGTCTGCTATGATATTTCTAGCAAGAGCTGATCCATTGTGGGAGTGCACTTTAATGTACTTTTGCCATCGCCTCTGTCTACCCTCACACTAACCCCTCAGCATTTAAATGTTCAGCTAGACACAATGGGCTTCATTACACGGTAGGCGGTAAGGGATTACCCTTACCGCCCTACTATGAGGTCCCTTAGCGGGTCCCTCCCCTAATGCCTGGTTTTACCAGGCGTTATGGAAGGGACCTGCTAAGGGACTTCAGAGCTAATAACGATACCGCAAATTGCGGTACCGTTATTAGCTCCTTCCCCATTCCCATTGAGCCCTATGGGGGCTCAAATGGGAATGGGGAATGGTTCACGGAATGGGGACTTACCGGGTCCTCCAGGGTCGTAATGACCCGGTAAGTCCCTATTCCGGGAACACGGACCCGGAATGCGGTAAGGGGGTAGCCATGGTGCAAATAGTGCCATGGCTACCGCCTACCGTGTAATGAGGCCCATTGAGTAAGCAACTCACAACTCACAGGTGAACTAACTGCCCCACCACCCAAATACACACACACCAGTACTGGGTAACACTATCGACCTGTGCAAAACAGTACACAGTCCTCCAGGAGTACACTGATACTCCTCTGGATACACAAATGACACATATCAAGCGCTGTTACCACAAATCACAAGGACCAGTCACTTCTGAACTGTACTCAACGCAACAGCAAAGCAGTTTTTCCATCCGTCCCTACTCATGAAACCCGTCCCGCCTTTCATGGGAGACAGCCACTCAGTATCCTGCTCCCTTCAAAGACACTCCATGCTGTTCATGGAAAACATCCCCTCTGTGCCCTGCTGCCTTCAAAGACACTCTTTACTATGCATGGATTTATCAACTTGGGGCGCTTCCTATTTCGGAACTGCTGTGCATAGCAGCCAGATACTGAGTGTTCCCCCTCTCCCTCAGCAAAGACTGCAGACACCTCTGTAGCACAGCTCCGCTTTTATGTCAACACACTTATACAAAACACACACATAGACTCTTTCTCTCTCACAAGCACACACACCGGGGTGTGCATTGTGACATTTGCACTATGATTGTTGCCCCTAGAAGGTCTAATGGAATGTTTGCCATGTGATCATTGTTCACTGTGTGGTGGTGCACAGTGATGTTTGATCCTTTCTGATGTTTGCTCTGTGTCTAAAGGGAGCCTAAAGAGGGGGCAATTGTGATGCTGTGTACTTGTGCATGCAGAGGGGTCTGCTATGATATTTCTAGCAAGAGCTGATCCATTGTGAGAGTGCACTTTAATGTACTTTTGCCATCTCCTCTGTCTACCCTCACACTAACCCCTCAGCATTTAAATTTTCAGCTAGACACATTGGGCTTCATTACACAGTAGGCGGTAAGGGATTACCGGCACCGGTAAGGGCACCAGTGCCGGTAATCCCTTACCGCCCTACTATGAGGTCCCTTAGCGGGTCCCTCCCCTAATGCCTGGTTTTACCAGGCGTTATGGAAGGGACCTGCTAAGGGACTTCAGAGCTAATAACGATACCGCAAATTGCGGTACCGTTATTAGCTCCTTCCCCATTCCCATTGAGCCCTATGGGGGCTCAAATGGGAATGGGGAATGGTTCACGGAATGGGGACTTACCGGGTCCTCCAGGGTCGTAATGACCCGGTAAGTCCCTATTCCGGGAACACGGACCCGGAATGCGGTAAGGGGGTAGCCATGGTGCAAATAGTGCCATGGCTACCGCCTACCGTGTAATGAGGCCCATTGAGTAAGCAACTCACAACTCACAGGTGAACTAACTGCCCCACCACCCAAATACACACACACCAGTACTGGGTAACACTATCGACCTGTGCAAAACAGTACACAGTCCTCCAGGAGTACACTGATACTCCTCTGGATACACAAATGACACATATCAAGCGCTGTTACCACAAATCACAAGGACCAGTCACTTCTGAACTGTACTCAACGCAACAGCAAAGCAGTTTTTCCATCCGTCCCTACTCATGAAACCCGTCCCGCCTTTCATGGGAGACAGCCACTCAGTATCCTGCTCCCTTCAAAGACACTCCATGCTGTTCATGGAAAACATCCCCTCTGTGCCCTGCTGCCTTCAAAGACACTCTTTACTATGCATGGATTTATCAACTTGGGGCGCTTCCTATTTCGGAACTGCTGTGCATAGCAGCCAGATACTGAGTGTTCCCCCTCTCCCTCAGCAAAGACTGCAGACACCTCTGTAGCACAGCTCCGCTTTTATGTCAACACACTTATACAAAACACACACATAGACTCTTTCTCTCTCACAAGCACACACACCGGGGTGTGCATTGTGACATTTGCACTATGATTGTTGCCCCTAGAAGGTCTAATGGAATGTTTGCCATGTGATCATTGTTCACTGTGTGGTGGTGCACAGTGATGTTTGATCCTTTCTGATGTTTGCTCTGTGTCTAAAGGGAGCCTAAAGAGGGGGCAATTGTGATGCTGTGTACTTGTGCATGCAGAGGGGTCTGCTATGATATTTCTAGCAAGAGCTGATCCATTGTGAGAGTGCACTTTAATGTACTTTTGCCATCTCCTCTGTCTACCCTCACACTAACCCCTCAGCATTTAAATTTTCAGCTAGACACATTGGGCTTCATTACACAGTAGGCGGTAAGGGATTACCGGCACCGGTAAGGGCACCAGTGCCGGTAATCCCTTACCGCCCTACTATGAGGTCCCTTAGCGGGTCCCTCCCATAATGACTGGTTTTACCAGGCGTTATGGAAGGGACCTGCTAAGGGACTTCAGAGCTAATAACGATACCGAAAATTGCGGTACCGTTATTAGCTCCTTCCCCATTCCCATTGAGCCCTATGGGGGCTCAAATGGGAATGGGGAATGGTTCACGGAATGGGGACTTACCGGGTCCTCCAGGGTCGGAATGACCAGGTAAGTCCCTATTCCGGGAACACGGACCCGGAATGCGGTAAGGGGGTAGCCATGGTGCTAACAGTGCCATGGCTACCGCCTACCGTGTAATGAGGCCCATTGAGTAAGCAACTCACAACTCACAGATGAACTAACTGCCCCACCACCCAAATACACACACACCAGTACTGGGTAACACTATCGACTTGTGCAAAACAGTACACAGTCCTCCAGGAGTACACTGATACTCCTCTGGATACACAAATGACACATATCAAGCGCTGTTACCACAAATCACAAGGACCAGTCACTTCTGAACTGTACTCAACGCAACAGCAAAGCAGTTTTTCCATCCGTCCTTACTCATGAAGCCCATCCCGCCTTTCATGGGAGGCAGCCACTCAGTATCCCGCTCCCTTCAAAGACACTCCATGCTGTTCATGGAAAACATCCCCTCTGTGCCCTGCTGCCTTCAAAGACACTCTTTACTATGCATGGATTGATCAACTTGGGACGCTTCCTATTTCGGAACTGCTGTGCATAGCAGCCAGATACTGAGTGTTCCCCCTCTCTTCAGTAGCGCCCTCTATTGTTCATATAAGGCAGCACTTCAGTGCTAATTTCCTTTATGATAGATTCTATACTGTGCATGGATGAACAACCTCAGTGTCCGCAACCTTCAGAGGTGCTCTATTTCGTGCGTAGGAGGCAAAAGCTCAGTCGTGCTCTCTTTCATTTCATGCAACAGCCACATGTATTTTCTTTCCTTTGCATGGCATAATTTGGCCTTGGACTTCTGCTTATATCCACAGTAATTTTCTACTATGGGCCTATTCACACTGATATTAATGCTACATATCGTGATCCATTCTTGTATGAAATGTATATTATATTAAAGTGATATTATAACCATATTTTTCTTTGTGTACTGAGGAGCAATGCTCTGTTATGCCATACTATTTTGTCAAGGGTTAAAAGATGGTGTGCCATCACTTCCCATAATGTCACTTTGGGGCATGGCCAAAAGACATCACTTCCTGTCCAATGTCACTTCTGCTACACCTGGCATTTGGTGAAATGACATCCCTGATTGTGCTTGTAGCAAATGGGGTTCTTTTGATGTATTTTTTGAACATTTCGGATCTGTGTTTTCAAAGTTCTTCTCGTACTGCAATGGACTTTCAGAGACATCTGCACAATGGGTGTTCAAATCTGCCCTGTGTGAAGCCTCTCGGTGTAAAGGTGGTGTGGCATCATACGACAATGGAGAGTCAGGAGTGGGATGAAATGGCACTCATCATCAGGGGGTCATTTATTCACCACTTACATAGGCAATCGATTAAATTGGTCTCTGCATATTAGCAGTGACTATCTTGGTGGGAAGGACAGCGGAGCCGAGATCAGATATCACATAAGATAGCTGCCAAGTGTGGTGGGGGGGCTCACCATGGACATCTGGTGCCCCCCTTGAGTGCCATGGATACTGACACTCCACAGGCCCAGTGCCTGTGGGGGTTGAGGGCCTGCCCTGGACATCGGGCAGGCCCCATGGTACTTTGGGACACCAGCACCATTGGGGGCTATGGGGGCACAGCCTGCCAGGCCCCTGACCATGCAGACCTCTCCCACTGTCCTGGCACTAGGGTCCCACGGCATCAGGGCCTGCAGACCTGTACCGCCATATGTAGGCCTGTAGCCTACATAGTAATGAGACACAGACGCAGGAGTTCCTCTTGTGCAGTCTCCAGCCGTTCTAACGCATGTGCCTTCAGGGCTCCTTTTTATTAGCTTGGGCCATGACAAAGTCATGGTCCATCTTAAAAGGGCAATACACGGGAGAGGGACACATCCACTTAAAGGGGAAACACACAACAGAGGGTCCACTACACCACATCCCTCCTTTTTCATTATGAACAAAACAACCAATAGTACAACATAACTAGTTTTCCCCCTCACCCGCTACAGAATGACATTACTTCAGATTCGGGGAACCACCTTCACACAGGATATGCTGTTGGGACACATATGGTCACACGTTCTTACCTACATATTACCTACTAACCCATCACCCTCAGGGGATGGTCACAGGTGCACACCCCCGGTGGATGGTTGGCAGTTGTACTGCATGTTACAAACCCTTTATTAACCTGGGGTATGGAATTGCAACCATTGCATGACCCCACAGACACCCCTGGTACCGTATAGCGCACCCCTACCAACTGCAAGGACACAGCTTCACATCACTGCCCTTTACTGAGACCACTTTAAGCATATAAATCATATGCAGGTTCACAGCATCAAACACATGTTTTCTGAGTCCGCTTGAAGCCGAGGGAGGACTGCAGGAAACCAGCTCATTCTCCATTTCCATCCGTCCGAGAGTTACTTCCCGGGTCCAGGTCAATTGATGGTACAGTTCACTGCACACACAATTGCCTACACAGCAAGGCACTTCCGCTCTGATGGTGGAGCCGTCCATCCTGCCCTGCTCCAGACCGGAGCACGCCATCATTCATACACTTCTCACCTTCTCCTAGCCTGGGTGCCAACTGGGGCTGTCCTTGTTAGTGCCCCAGCCCGGAGACTTCCTTCTCTTTGTCACCCCCGCCAAGCCCGGGATCTTCAATGGGGACCTTCTTGTTTCTAAGAGCTCCGACGGGGAGCATTCCTTTTCTTCTTTTCAGGGCTTCTACGGGAGCACAGTGGCTTTCACCCATGGCAGTCCGAGTCCGATATGGTGTGTGTCGTAGCACTCCATGGGTGCTGCCTCTCGTGTGAGTGTGGCCTCCTCTGCAGGCGGGAATGCCTCCTTTTGTACTCTCCTGATTAGCACGCATTGTTTACGATGTCTCTGCACGGCCCGGGCTGTTCAGAGGGCCATCACCGCTTCACCTCCAGCAGGGAGCATGTCTTCTCCGCTCGGCTCCTCCCAGAGTATGGTGGCAGTCACAGCAGGTGCCCGGGATCTTGCTGTGCTCACATCGTTGCTGGCTCTATGCCCATATAGCTATTCACAGCAAGTCAGGGAACTTAATTTTTGATATTTAGATTTCCTTTATTAGGCAGGCGGGCACATTAGCGTCCTGGTACCATCAACACAGTGAGAAGCCATACACGCATCCCAGCTAACAGGCTCAGTGCGATAAACTCCAATGACATCCATTGCCACCTTTTAAAAGGATGAAGAAAGTTCTTACATTCTATGAGGTAAGCTTAATACGAATTATGTTAGTTTTTCTTAGCAGCATTCGGCACACAAAGTTAACTATGTATAATGTACACCACAAATGTTTTGCAGAGAGGATTGTTAGAGCGGCTCTACAATGGAGGGATAGCTTTATGTAGGCAGTACGTGTAACAGGATTAGCAACGTGCGTTTCCATAGAAGTTCTCATACACCAACACGCAGAATCAGGCAGGTGCTTTCCAACTACAATGATGCAGGATGCAGCATCGCAATTTATATTAATCTATAACTGGATACTTATTGGCTGGATGTTAATTAATCTATTCAGGTTTTACCTACATGATTACATTTTAATGTTTCATAGATGCAAAGCTGCGTATACTTAGTCTATAAGAAACTGGATGCGGAAACTAGTAGGAAACTTTTCATACATTTCAACTCTAGAGATAATGGCGCTATTTTTTGTTTGATGATAATGGTAACATCACTTTGATGAATAAGTGACAAGGACAGACATGATTGCAGGTATTTACTCTACTTAGTATGGTAACTTGTGGAAATCAGTATGATGGGTTTATGTAAGTACTCCACATGATTGTTTTTTCTGGTTTGTGTTTTTTCTTTGTACTATAGAAATTCGCCCTGATGAAGGACCAAGTATGATTCCGAAATGCATTGGCATATCATTTCTGCTTCTCCTAAATTGATAAATTAAAGAAGTCACTTACAAAAGGATTTGTTTGGGATATCTTCTCTTTATTAATAGATGGTAGCCTAATTGCACAACTATTTATAATCTTTTCATCATCAAGATATAAATGAATTTAACATTTATCAGTAGTCTTTACTACAATTGGCGACCCAAGGTCTGATGACATTTTTTTTTCATCAGACATTACTGCAACTAACAGTGTTGCTGCCCCAGCTTTGAGCACCTCCTTACATTCTTGTTCTCCATCCGCTCCAACATGAAACACTCTTCTTCTTTCCCCCAACTCTGTGGCATAGTGCACCCTTTACCTTGCTGCCTACTCTCCCCTATTCATGAGCTTTAGGAAGGTCAATGTGTAGCACCATGATCCGTTCCACATCCCTTTCCAGGTGTCCACATGGCACCCGCCTTACTCCCCATGGACCAGGGAGACCTGTGCATTTACCGTTCTGCACTGATGTGAAGCTCTTTGCTAATTACTGCTGAGTCGGCATTTATAGCGCTGTCACGGAACGCACCTTCTCTTCACCGCCACGGGTCCACAGATCCTATGGAAGGCACCCTCCAGCTCCGACAAGGAGCTGCATTATTTATTTATTTTTCTTCCACCGCCAGGCCTGGGATCATAGTGGGGGCTCCGGTGGCGGTATCACTCAGGAAGGTGTTGCCACCTGCAGGCACTCACCTCCTGATCCTGAAGCAGGACGTTCCCTCTTTGAGGCTGCAGCCACACCATTTTCGGGTTTGCAGGCTGGCCCCTCTTCGTGGCTGCAACCACACCAATCCCCCCCCCCACGGCGGATGATGCACATCCTCCTCTGCTGCACACGCAGCTTCCTTTCTTCTGCGACAGGATGCCGCCTCACCGCAGGGTGGACCGGGCCTTCACTGCAACACATGTGGTGGGACGCTGACCAATCCTGGCAAGCGGTGGGGGTCGGGCTCTGCACTTCTCGCTCTCCTACCTTTACCAGAGTCCACAAGAACCACAGAGATTGCACTTCCTCATTGCCAGTGTGGGGTGGTGGCTCACCTTGGACATCCGGTGGTCCCCTCCTTGAGTGACATGGATACTGTCACTCCACAGGCCCAATGCCTGTGGGGGTTGGGGGCCTGCCCTGGACATCCGGCAGGCCCCATGGTACTTTGGGACACCAGCACCATTGGTGGATTGTGGGGGCACAGCCTGCCAGGCCCCTGACCATGCAGACCTCTGCCACCGTCCTGGCACGAGGGTCCCACGGCATCAGGGCCTGCAGGACAGTACCTCCACGTGTAGGCATGTAGCCTAGATAGTAATGAGACACAGACTCAGGAGTTCCTCTTGTGGAGTCTGCAGCCGTTCTAACGCACGTGCCTGCAGGGCTCCCTTTTATTAGCTTGGGCCATGACAAAGTCATGCCCATCTTAAAAGGGCAATACACGGGAGAGGGTCCACTACACTACATCAAGGAATGTAAAGGAGAAATACTGAGACCAAGAGCCATCTAAATGTGTGTGTTGCCTTTGAAATAAATGCCAACACAATCCCCTTTTATTTTAGGCAAATCTTGTTTATTAATTGGAAATAGTAACAAAATTGATTTATAATCAAAGCAAAAGTTCTACAAAAATGGAGGGAAGGCTAATTACAATTAGGATTCCTCAACAACAGTGCTGGAGGTCACTTTTGATGAAGCAAAGTGACAGCAAGTTCATGCCATCCCTGTTTGTTATAAATCGATGTGTCTCTTGAGATCAATCCAATTGATTGGCAGGTAAACACATTTTCTCTTGTGTCTCATTATGGTAAACTTCAACACAGTAACTGCTGAGATGGCAATGCAGAACTCCAAGAAACCAAGTAATTTTAAAAAAGTCGTGCTCATTGCCTGACATTACTCCTTGATAATTACACCTTATTAAAAAACATAAGTAAAGGTGCAGCTCATAACTGTTGCTGTGCATTTATTGGCTTTTAGCTCTTGCCATTTTTTATTCCTGGAATATATGTTCAATGTATGTTGTCTTTCTAAATGCAGCATGACACTTATACTATCAGAACACCGCCTACAGGACAATACATATAATAATTTAGCATTTATTTAGGACCACATAAAGTATCGAACTGTTTGACTTCTGGGACTTCTGTGATTTTAAATGGAAATGTGGGGTTTTGCTTGTTGGTGCAGAATTGTGCTTCCTATCCCCAATAACCACTACTCGGCGACATCATATAAAAAATAGTTCACCTCAGCCCTTGCAATATATTTGCAATTTCAATTCATTTACTGTATTAGGGCAAACCAGGTCTAATGTATATTGTGCATCTACAAAGAGAACAAACATGCCTGAAACCAAAGCATAACAAGTAGAACATCAATTGCAACCTGGGAACCCGCCTGGTGCCGTCCTGGTCGTCTGCCTCATTTGGTAAACACTGACTTTGGCAGATAGTTAGAGTTACAGATAAACCTTCCGTAGTGTCCATCTGCTCCCGAGGTTCAGATTTCCAGGCCTGACTTATGACACCCTCAACCAATATTTAAATACAATGGATGGGCCTCCTTACGAGTTTGGAGGTAACTCCAGCTGCCTCCTTTTCCGGGTTCCTGCAATGGGGACTTACCGGTCATTCCAACATAGGAGGACCCGGTAAGTCCTCCTTGCAGGAACCATTCCCATTCACATTTGAGCCCCCATAAAGCTTAATGGGAATGCGGATGGAGATAACAAAACAGGCACATTATGAGTGTCCCGTTGTTACCTCCTTCTTCCCCTCGCGGTACCCGGAAAGGACGCCTGATTTTACCAGGCGTCCAATCCGTGTCCCACGATGGGAACCTTGTAATCGGCCCTGACGGAATGAAGGGGGCCGTTCCCGTAATGACACATAGTAATCTTTGACTCAATTATGGGCGCTGGTTTCTAATATGAGTACATTTGCTGTGGGTTACATGTGAAGCATGTCAAAATGTTTTATGTAGGGGAAAACTAAAAACAAGGAATAATGATGAACCTATCCAAAAACGTGCATCAACTGTCACATTTATGGAGAGCCATTGGCTCAACTCAGTAATTAGGGTCCCTGGACTGGAACTCAATATAGATGATCTGGGCACACCTCAAGGGGCATTTCAAAGTGTGTCTACAAACCCAACGTATTGTAAATCCTTCGGATTGCATACACCAGGGTGACATCAGATATCAGTCTAAAAGTGGCTGTAATTATGCAAGGCCAATGGTAATTGTGTTAAGGGGACAAAACCTTTAAAACACGAGGGTTTAGCACCAGCTTAGCACATTCAAAATACTCTACTGTTGCTGAATGCAGAATGGCATTTTTGAAAAACAGTTTGGACTGTTGCAAAAAGTAAACAGAATAGGAAAAGTGAATTGATAATATAATAAAAGGGAGAGGATACATTTCAAAGGTGTAAAGATTCTTACACGTCCCACGGTAGCGGCCGAGTAGTTATGTTTAAGTTGCTCAACCATAGGAAGACCACTTTTTGAAAAGCTTATAACTTCACTCTCCCTGGATGAATTATCATCAAACTTTGCAAAAAAAGTACATGGCCCGCTCTGAATTTTTTGTTGAAGTTTGGTGAGGTTTTGTCCGGGGGTGCGGGGCAAAGTTATAGGGGGTGTCCCAATTCTTTTTCTCCAAAGACTGAATGGACAGAATCTTTGCGCACGCGTACAGCCCAAACCGTTGGATGGATTTTCAACAAATTTGCGGCAGTAGCAGCGGCTTGGTCCCAAAAGCATGCTTTTGTAAATTTGATGAAAATCCACCCACTACTGTAACGCTCACCTGATTCTCGCAGAGGCGCCGGTCTTGACTGGGCGACTACCGTATCTTCAAAGGTGATGTGTAGCACCCGGTTGGCTCTTTGGGCTGGACCTCTGTGCACTGTATGCCTGACGTGTAGAGTAAGATGTCTGCAGATAGAAAATATGGGGTTAATGAACTGGGGTTATTGGGGTGTCCCTATCTCTTTCCTCTTCTCCTCTCCTGTAGACCCCCAAAGGTTAACGCTCTCACCTTAGGTAAGTGAATGCCGAGCTCTCCATCTGCCTCGGGGCAGGGTGCTGTAACCAGTTTCTTCACTGGATAGGTAGCGCAGGCCTCTTGACTTCAGAGGACTGCTGTCCGTCGTTTACTGCACGAACGGTAAGTTTCGAGTCATTCAAATGTCTTTAAAGTCTTTAGTAATGATGTCTCTTGTTTTGCAGAGTTCCGGCGATGGCGGATGACGGGCTGAAGTGAGTTGAAGATGGAACCCGTGTGATGAATAGAAGCGCCTGGAAGCACGTAAGTAAGCGCTTGTTGCCTGCTTCACTATGCGCTCTAACTGTCTTTTTATTTTGCAGGTACGAGTTCGGAGCGGCTGCAGGGTGCCAGAATACCCACTGGATTAGATGTGGAAAGGAGTAATGGCACGTGAGTATTAAAGTTCCCCAATGTCTTTAAACGCACCTTGTTTTGTCTTTCAGATGCGGGATGCAGCGACAAAGGCCTCCGGAGCGTGCGAAGAGTAGGTAAGCCTTTGCCTTTCAGATGCCGGAATGCTAACCTGTTCTTTCTTGTCTTTATAGGTGTTGCTGAAGACTGGATTCAGGATGGTAAGCCTTTGCCTTTCAGATGCCGGAAAGCTAACCTGTTCTTTCTTGTCTTTATAGGTGTTGCTGAAGACTGGATTCAGGATGGTAAGCCTTTTTCCTTAGGCCCAGGACCGGATGCAGAAGACACGATGAGCGTTCTGCTGCAGAGGTTGCAGAATAACGCAAAGCAAGATTCATCCACCGGGTGTGGTTTAAATAGCCTCCTGTAGTGCTTAGGTGTCTCCTTCCACAGCCACGCCTAAGTAAGAAAAGAGTTCCTGGTAAGAAAAGAGTTCCTGCCTTCCAGAAGAGTTCCAGTGTTCTGAATCTAGGGAGTGGCTCCAGCCCCACCCAACAGGAAAAGTAGTTCCAAACAGAAGAGGATCAGAGGCGCAACTGGCAGGCAAGTAAGCAGCATGGTCTGCTGAAGGTAAGTCCACCCAAGCATTATGAGCCCGGCGCTTCCAGCGCTGGGACTGGGCATATTTATGAGCCTGGTGCCACTGGCGCCAGGACTGGGTCCAAAAGGTCCCAATTGGGACTGGTTGGCACTCGGAACCTGGGTTATGGATCTGCTTCCAAGGGAGTTGGGAAAACCCTGACCTTTTGGAAGCAGAGATCATGACAGTACCCCCCCTCAAGGCCCCTCCCAAACCGGGCTTCTCCGGGGGTTTTGGCTTGTCAGGAAATGTTCGGTGAAATCTTTTGATTAGGCGAGGAGCGTGGACATATTCAGCAGGTTCCCAGGATCTCTCTTGGGGGCCGTAGCCTTTCCAGTCAATTAGGTAGAATAGTTTAGATTTGGAGATCTTGGAGTCCAGAATGCTTTTGACTTCAAACTCGAGTTCTCCATCCACTAGGATAGGTTTTGGAGATTTGGTTAGTCGGGTTTGAGGTTGCACGGGTTTTAATAGAGAGACGTGGAAGACCGGATGTATCTTCATGTGCGGGGGCAAGTCCAACTTGACCGCTACTGGATTTACTATGGTAGTGATGGAATAGGGACCAAGGTATCTTGGGTTGAATGTGCGTGGCCCTTTTAGAGATAGATATTTGGTGGATAACCAGACTTGATCCCCTACTTGATAGTGAGGGGCTTCCTTCCGATGTTGATCTGCTCCTTTCTTGTATTGTTCTTTAGCCCTTTGAAGGTGAGAAACAGCTTCCTTAAAGGCTTGGGTGATTGTAGAATGCAGGTAGTCTACTGCTGGTGTTTCAAGATCTTGGAGGGGATCCAACTCCGAGGTTCGAGGGTGACTGCCGTACAAAAGAAAAAACGGGGTTTTCCCAGTTCCCGAATGGACAGAGTTATTGTAGGCATACTCGGCTACCCAAAGGATATCTTTCCATGTTTTTTCAGTTTGTTGCAGCATGCAGCGTAAATACTGTTCCAGAGTTTGATTGGTCCTCTCGGTTTGTCCATCAGTCTGAGGGTGGTGACTGGTCGATAGTCTCACATCAATTTGAGCCGACCGACAGCAACTTCGCCAAAAATGAGAAATAAATTGACTACCTCGATCCGAAATTAGAACCGAAGGAAAACCGTGCAGTCGGACGATGTTTTCGAGAAATTCTCGGGCCAGAGTTGCTGCTGTTGGCAAGCCTTTGAGCGGAATGAAATGCGCCATCTTGGAGAATAAGTCCACGATTACTAGAATCGTATTGTATCCGGAGCATGGAGGTAGATCGGTGATGAAGTCCATAGAAAGCGTATGCCAAGGGCGAGGTGGGATGTCAATAGGGCGTAAGAGGCCTGCTGGTCTTTCCTTTTGACTCTTGTTTTGGGCGCATACTCCACAGGACATTATAAAGTCTCTGATATCTTTTTTCCAAGACGGCCACCAGAAGTAGCGCTTGATCTTTTCTGAGGTCTTGGCTATACCGGGATGACCTTCCATTAAAGAGTTGTGATAACAAGAGATTACTTTTTTCTGTAAATCTGTGCTGGGTAGGTATAATCGTTCTTGGAAATACAATAAGTTGTCCTTTACTGCAAAGTCCTTTCCCTGCAGATGCCAATTCTGTATGTCTGCTGGAGTTACAAGTTGCCTGGCTTTATCCTTAACTTTCTCTATGGATTCTGTGGCGATTACACCCAGAATTCTTTGTTCGGGAATGATTGGTACAGGTTTAGGGTTGACCAAGTGTTCTTCCACTCCCATCCGAGAAAGGGCATCGGCTTTACCGTTCTTTGTACCAGGTCGATAGGTAATTATGAAGTCAAACTCGGCAAAGAATAATGCCCAACAGAGTTGTCTAGAGGATTGGGCTTTTGCGGTCTTCAAATATTGCAGGTTTCGGTGATCCGTAATCACAGTAACGGTGTGTCGGGCCCCCAGGAGATAATGCCGCCAAGCCTTAAAGGCAGACTTGATAGCCAGAAGTTCCTTGTCAGTAATCGTGTAATTGATTTCAGGAGGCGAGAATTTGCGGGACCAAAATGCCACGGGATGCAACTGATTGGTTACCGGGTCCTTTTGTGATAGAACTGCCCCCATGGCAAGGCTTGAAGCATCAGTTTCCACGATGTAGGGGAGTTCGGGGCGAGGGTGTTTTAAGATTGGTGCAGAGATAAATTTAGTCTTCAAATCCTGGAAAGCTTGTTCCGCCTCGGTAGACCATTCAAAACGTTTGTTTTTCTTTAACAAGGCAGTGATGGGCTGGACTATTCGAGAGAATTCGGGGATAAACCTGCGGTAAAAGTTAGCGAAGCCTAACATGCTTTGCACACCTTTTACGGAGGATGGTGATGGCCATTTGAGAACTGCATCGACCTTCTTTGAATCCATACGCACTCCGCCAGGTGATAATATGAATCCCAAGAATTCAACTTCAGTCACGTTGAAAACACATTTTTCCAACTTAGCGAAAAGTTTGTGTTGACGCAATCTTTCGAGGACCATTTTCACGTGTTTCCGATGTTCAGATTCCGATGAAGAATAAACGAGGATGTCGTCAATGTAAACAACAACACATACATCTATGAGCTCTCTGAGGACATCGTTCATAAAATATTGAAAGGCGGCCGGGGCATTGCAAAGTCCGAAGGGCATGACCTGATATTCAAATAGCCCATACTTGGTGCGGAAGGCCGTCTTCCATTCATCGCCCTCTTTTACTCGTACCAAGTGGTAAGCTCCTCTAAGATCCAGCTTTGTATATATGCATGCTTTTCTGACTTGGTCCAGGAGTTCAGGGATCAAAGGTAACGGATATCTATTCTTAACGGTGATCTGGTTCAGGGAGCGATAATCGATACAAGTTCTAAGGTCTCCTTCCTTTTTTGGAACGAAGAACAAAGCTGAAGAAGCAGGGGACTTGGAAGGACGAATAAACCCATTTGCCAGGTATTGATCCAGGTATTGTCGAAGGTGAAGGTTCTCAGGCTCGGTGAGGGCATAAATTCTACTACAAGGAGGAGTAGATCCAGGTATCAGGTCTATCTGGCAGTCATAAGACCTATGAGGAGGTAGAGAGTTAGCCTGATCCTTCCGGAAAACATCTTGGTATTCTAGGTATTCGGGAGGTAACTGGGGAGTCTCTGAAGAAATTGCGGCCAGTGCAACACCAGGTGGAGGGTGACAAGTAGAGACACATTCTGGAAACTGGACCGTTCTTGCTCGCCAATCGATCAGAGGATTGTGTTTCTCTAACCAAGGTATTCCTAGAATAATCTGAAACTGAGGCGCCTTGATCACATCGAACACGATCTTCTCATGGTGTCCATCTTGACTTACTAGCGTCACCTCTTGAGTGGTATGCGTTACTGGCCCGGAGGCTATCTCCGTACCATCCACCGTAGTAATGACGTCCTTTACAGCCTTGGGACAAAGAGTTAGATTCATCCTCAAAACCATTTCATGATCCACATAATTGCCGATGGCACCGCTGTCGACGTAAGCTTCAATTGCATGTAATCGATCCGGATTATCAGGGCTAATGAGGACCATAGGTATCACGAAATGCGAGGTCACGGAACTGGTTTTCACGCTCGGCAAGAGGACCTCTATTCTTGTCGGGCGAGGTCGTTTCCCTGCTCAGAGTTTGTAACTTTGGTAACTGCAGCTCCTACTGCCTTCTTGGCAGGTTTCACCGGACAGTCTCGAAGAAAGTGCCCTGAGTTTCCGCAATATAGGCATAATTGCAACTGTTTCCTCCTTTCCCGCTCCCTTTGTGTTAGAGGACCTTTCAGACCCCCTATTTGCATGGGTTCCCCGGAGTCTACTCCTTTGGAAGGAGTTGGCGGTTTGGAAAATACTCGAGCATCAAACTTGGAACGATCGGCCTTCCTGTTCTGCAGCCTGTGATCTATTTGAACGACCAAGTCTATATAATCCGAACAGTCTTGTGGGGGATTCACTACTTGGGCTAAAACGTCTTTGAGCTCTCCACGTAGACCTCTATAAAACAGCGTAATCCTTTTGTCCTCAGGCCATTGAGTTTCCACTATTAGTCTATTGAAAGATGCAATATAAGCCAAAAGGTCTTGATTACCCTGTCGCAACGAAAGAAGCTCATTGTCCAAGGCCTGCCCCTGTGAATGTCTTGCGAACAGTTTTTCCATACTAAGCTGAAAGGCTTGAAAATCATGGAGAACCGGATCATCTTGATTAACTAGAGGGATCGACCAGTCTGCCGCATTGCCACTAAGGTACGAAAGTACAAAAGCTACTTTTGCTTGATCAGTTGGAAAGGCTGCTGGCCGGCATAAGAAGTGCAACCGGCACTGATTGATAAATACTGCAAACCTCTTTGGGTCACCAGAAAATCGTTCGGGCGGAGCCAGAGGTACATTCCCAGGTAGGTTGATCTGCACTGGATTCATAGAGGATGTTGAAGGAAGATTTGCCCCTGATGCGGGTAACAGGGTCTGTCCGGCTTGTGACTTTAGCACTTGTCTAGCAAGATGGTCTGTTCTCTCCTTGGAAATAATTAGTTCCCTTCTTAGAGCATTCGTTTCCTGACGAGCTGCATGCACTTCTGCCCTTAGTTCCCCAAGTAACCGGGCTAGGGGGTCAGTATCCGAGGTTTCCATAGCGCCTGGGCGAGAGTTTTGCGGTAGGCTTTGCGTTCTGTAACGCTCACCTGATTCTTGCAGAGGCGCCGGTCTTGACTGGGCGACTACCGTATCTTCAAAGGTGATGTGTAGCACCCGGTTGGCTCTTTGGGCTGGACCTCTGTGCACTGTATGCCTGACGTGTAGAGTAAGATGTCTGCAGATAGAAAATATGGGGTTAATGAACTGGGGTTATTGGGGTGTGCCTATCTCTTTCCTCTTCTCCTCTCCTGTAGACCCCCAAAGGTTAACGCTCTCACCTTAGGTAAGTGAATGCCGAGCTCTCCATCTGCCTCGGGGCAGGGTGCTGTAACCAGTTTCTTCACTGGATAGGTAGCGCAGGCCTCTTGACTTCAGAGGACTGCTGTCCGTCGTTTACTGCACGAACTGTAAGTTTCGAGTCATTCAAATGTCTTTAAAGTCTTTAGTAATGATGTCTCTTGTTTTGCAGAGTTCCGGCGATGGCGGATGACGGGCTGAAGTGAGTTGAAGATGGAACCCGTGTGATGAATAGAAGCGCCTGGAAGCACGTAAGTAAGCGCTTGTTGCCTGCTTCACTATGCGCTCTAACTGTCTTTTTATTTTGCAGGTACGAGTTCGGAGCGGCTGCAGGGTGCCAGAATACCCACTGGATTAGATGTGGAAAGGAGTAATGGCACGTGAGTATTAAAGTTCCCCAATGTCTTTAAACGCACCTTGTTTTGTCTTTCAGATGCGGGATGCAGCGACGAAGGCCTCCGGAGCGTGCGAAGAGTAGGTAAGCCTTTGCCTTACAGATGCCGGAATGCTAACCTGTTCTTTCTTGTCTTTATAGGTGTTGCTGAAGACTGGATTCAGGATGGTAAGCCTTTGCCTTTCAGATGCCGGAAAGCTAACCTGTTCTTTCTTGTCTTTATAGGTGTTGCTGAAGACTGGATTCAGGATGGTAAGCCTTTTTCCTTAGGCCCAGGACCGGATGCAGAAGACACGATGAGCGTTCTGCTGCAGAGGTTGCAGAATAACGCAAAGCAAGATTCATCCACCGGGTGTGGTTTAAATAGCCTCCTGTAGTGCTTAGGTGTCTCCTTCCACAGCCACGCCTAAGTAAGAAAAGAGTTCCTGGTAAGAAAAGAGTTCCTGCCTTCCAGAAGAGTTCCAGTGTTCTGAATCTAGGGAGTGGCTCCAGCCCCACCCAACAGGAAAAGTAGTTCCAAACAGAAGAGGATCAGAGACTCAACTGGCAGGCAAGTAAGCAGCATGGTCTGCTGAAGGTAAGTCCACCCAAGCATTATGAGCCCGGCGCTTCCAGCGCTGGGACTGGGCATATTTATGAGCCTGGTGCCACTGGCGCCAGGACTGGGTCCAAAAGGTCCCAATTGGGACTGGTTGGCACTCGGAACCTGGGTTATGGATCTGCTTCCAAGGGAGTTGGGAAAACCCTGACCTTTTGGAAGCAGAGATCATGACAACTACTTTTTAAAAAAACAGGTAAAATGTACGTCTCCAAAAATTAGTGATATCTGGCTTCGCTCCGTGGTCCCATTTCCCTGTTCAGTCTGATTGGCCTAGAGTGTGGCGTGATGTCGGCAGACATTGGACGTGCCTGGTGGTTGGCTGGAGGGATGCGTGATGTGCGTCATCATTTTGGATAACTTTGTCATGTTGTATCCGAGGAGAGTGCAGTGCCGAAAGGGGCTGGAAAACATGCTTTGCAGCATCTGGTGGTGGGAAGAGGGGATGGGAAGGGTGGAGGAGTGAAAAGTGGTTGATATGACATATTTGTTTAGGTGAAAGAAGACGGTGGTGTGCGAGCGGTGTGGACAAGTACTGCAGCAATTTGCAGGTAGCTCCTCAGGTGACTACCTTCTGTGGTGACTGCAGGCAGGCTCAATTGGGGATGGGGAGTTGATTGCAGATAAAATGAGGATATTTTAGTGTTACCTGCTGTGTTGTGTCTGGTCAGCCCCCAGCACCTTGGGTACATGACTATGCCCACTGGTTGCAAGTAGGTTTCACATTGTTGGCTTGGGTGTGGTGATTGTTAGCATGTTCTACAATTTTAATGTGCATGGGTGGAGGTGATGGTGTCAACAGTCCTGGAGTGTGTCCACTGGGTGAAGTGTTGGAATACTGTGTGTCTAATAGTGGATAGGGTTCAAGTGGATGGTTGTATGTGGTTGGTTTGTGCCCATTGGCCAGATTACTGAGTATGTTGCTGTATTATGAGGTATTGGTTGTCAGAAGTTAATAGAGTCTGTTTGGTTGGAAGTAGTATAATAGTATGTGAACAGAAGTGGGTAAGGGTGCTAGAAGCTGTTTTATGTTTGTGGGTTCTGGTAACTGGCTAGATGTTTGCATTCATGGCCATATTATGTTCTGGGGGTTTGATAGGGGTGCCGGTGGCTGTGTTATGTTTGTGGGTTGTGGTAACTGGCCACATGTTTGCATGCAGAAATGCATGCGAACACTGTGATACTGGTATATGGTTTTGACAAATATGTTTACAGAGTGCATTTCTTTTTTTTCCTTCAATCGTTTGGGTAAGTTGGTATAACCATAACTTGCTCCATCGTACACACTTTTAAATTATGCATCTCTCCTAGGGTGGTCACCTTCACAGAATGGTTGTGGAGGACATTTTAGACTTGGTAGAGCACCAGAACTGAGCTGAAATGCAAGCTCTTCCATATGATATACATCGTTGCACTCATTACACATTAGGGAGTGACATGACATCATTTGCGTTTGCAATGATTTGCCCTTGATCAGACCCTTTGCTTAGGCAGTGAAGTAAGACATTGTAACATGAAAGGTTTTCCTTAGCATCACAAATGTAAAATATGGACAACGTATGCAGCTACCCACATATAGTTAAAGGTCTACTTGACATATCTATGCATAAAATGTTTTCTTTATAGAAATGCTTTGGAAAAAAAACCATATCCCATTACAACAAAAGGAGCATTTCACAATGACCTACCCTAGAAATATGCTCCAGCATGGAAGGTACAGTAGTACTAGACACACTACTGTATGAGAAAAAATGTACACTTCATTCTGTAAATGACAGTCTTACTTGAAAGACAACATGCTGCCCTGCCGCTCAGAGTTCACATTTCTTAAGGGAAGATAGTCCTTGCTAATATCTCCCTTGGTCCCTATGGATGTTTACCAGCTGCATTGCAATGCTCTCTTTACACAGAGCAACATCTACAAATGCTGCACATCCTGGGAGAGCTGCATGCCATACATCTTGGAAGAGCTCCCCTATCGCCTTTCTGCACTGGCGTTCAATTATCACATAGAAGTGTGAGCTCAGGGCACAAAAGGTTTTAATCAGGCAGGGGGTGAAGGCACATTCGGCATGTTTAGAGGTCCACAGAGTTTGCCAGCAAATCACCGGACAAAACCATCAATGCAGGTAAGTCCCGCAAAATACAGGATGGTTGGCCATCTTATTTATATTTTTGTTTTGTGTACTCTTTGAGATGCACAAAGAACGCGCTCAGTATTGCCATTTTGAGTTAATGTTATATGTGCATCGCTTGCACAAATTTTAAGTGAGGGCACGGCACTACATCACAACACTCACCTCCATAGCAGACAAAAGTTGCTGACTGTAGTTGCCCATGCACTCCTGCTATTTTCATAACGTTCATGGCCGGTGTAGCACAAAGTGCCATGTGAGGACCTAGGTCCGGAAAACAGGAACATAAAGGGAAGCTAAAACAGACATGCTCACACAGAGCATATGGTCCCTGTCTTGTGTTACATTGTTGGTCAGAGAATATTTGAATAATTTATGAACAACACTGTACTGTTGCAAGTGGTTTTATTTTTCATAGAATATTCACAACAAAGTGTAAGCTGCCTGAATTGACCACTTTCTTCATTTTGCGGGTAACTTCCTTCATAGTGTGCTGTCTGTGGTTTTCTGTACTTCTTTTGTCATCGGGTAAAGTAGCAAACGAATTAATTTATGTTCCTTGGTGGTTCGTGTGAGAGAACACACTTTCTTTTTAAGTTTGGAAAGGTGACAGTTGTTGTCTCTATTATGTCTTACATCATAAACGTTTAGATGTTGCTTCATATTGCCGGAACTGCAAATAGACATAAAGGGCCATAGCAGTCGTCCCAGATAACGATGAGCGAAAACACACCACTTAAGGTAATCTTGTAATGAATGTTCCACAATCCGTCTGTTGGCTTGTGGAAGGAGTAAAAAGGGCAGGAAGATAGAAGGTATCTGCGAACATTTAAGTAGCCGCTATCAGTGGCAGCATAAAGGACAAGGGCTGTGAGGGAAGGATGTCACAAAGGCCCCTAGGTGGCCGGGTCATGGCCCTTAGGGTGAGCTACTGTGTGTTATTGAGTATCGTTGGATGTTCACTCACAAGCTTGCTGTCTGTTTTGTGGGGACCACTCCGATTGCAGCACAATCCAGGAGAGTGGTAAATGCACATCAGGCCATTATTAATTTGAATACAATGAAGGTTTTATACAACTCTTAAGTGTTTGAAAGCTCATTATAAGTACAATACAGCCAATATTTCAGCACACGATTGAACATACAGTGTGATCTTACAGTGCAGGAGTTGCATTCACTTTCATTGTTTGGACTCTATATATAGGTTTCAGTGGGCTGCAGAACCATGTGAACAAAACAAGCAACAAGCATAGCAGTCATTTAGGCTGAATGCTGGAGACATGGCATTGTAACACAGCATGCTAGACTACTGTTATAAAACCCAGTACAATGCACACGGACAAAGTCTACGGGATGGTACGTTAATAATTATGCATACAGAAATGCATCCTACGGAATTGTAATCCCTATAAACATGTTATATAAAGTTGTACTTACATAACATCTGCAAATTCCATGGTTATAATGTGTCAATGGGAATGTGTTAAATTTCATCCAATGTCTGCACTTGGAGCTCTTGGAGCAATTCATGCGTACCGCTCAAGGCTATTTTACAATGAGCATTTGTCCTGTTGAAAGAGAGGTATGTTAGGTTTCAATTTTCGGGCCACCATGCGTCTAAAGAAAAATTCAGGTGGCAACATGTTACAATTTCATTGTGCATTTCCCTATGTAAGTAGTGCAGTTACGTAGAAGTTAGTATTACATACATGGAGAGATGATGGTACCTTACACATGGTGCAATGAATGCACAGATGACACAATATATAAATGTACATTTATGGGCCCTATGAACTATTTATATGTGCAGTGTGTTACAAATCAACAGTGTATGTTGGCAGACTGTGTGTACGATTGCTGCACATACGTGGGTGGCAGGGCCATCTTACGCACACGGAAATTTGTGACTCACATTCATGAAACAAAAGGAAATAATTTACAAGATTGTAAGTGGGGTATGGTTTTCAAATTGTGTCCCCATTACACATTACAAAAGTGAAACAGAAGTTTGAAATTTTAAGGAGTACAGCAGACTTTCAAATGTGGTTGCTGAGCTGTGCACCATATGCTCCACTCCACTGTGTGCTCTATATGTTCCGGTCAAATGGTGTACATAACAACAAAGATGAACTAATGGCCTAAACAATGCCAGGAGCATGCAAGGAGGCAAATCTTACAGAAGTTACGACAGTTACGTAAGAGATATGGATGCATTTTTGTGTTTGGGTTGTGGTGATCGTGAGGACTATTGGGTAGGTTACTGTACTAAAGTGTATTGATTGTGTCCAGTTATTACAGATTGGGTGAAGAGGGCATACAGCTTAGAGGTTGTCCATTGTATGGAAGTAATGTAATACTATGTGAACTGAAGTGGCTAAGGAGTAGGTGGCTGTGTTATATGTTGGGTTTGTGGTAAGTGGGTATATGTTTCTATGCATGGTTGTACTGTGCTGTGCTAGTTGTGGCCAGGGTCTACAATATTGAGTGCATGGCTGGAGACCGTAGAATGTACGGTGTACAGTGAAGAGTGTACACCGTGGGTACAAGCAGCACAATTTAATATAGCTGTACACTGAACATTGTGACATTGGTATGCGCATTGCAGAAATATGTGGACACATTACACTTTGGAGATTATAAATAAGTATGACACCAATAATTTTGTACTTACTGTTTCTATTGTGGAGGGTGTGCAGTTTTTGTGTACGGTATGTGAATTGTTGTAGTCATTGTTATTTCATTCTCTGTGGAAAAAGAAAACATAACATGTTAGAGCAGGTATTTAGATATATTGTAATTCATTACATTGCAGATATTTCCACAATCTGTGGACCCTCATAATTAGTACTTCATAAGTACTATGCTTTAAACAAGTGTACTGTGCAATCTGCACTGTTCCTGTGTTTCTTTGCGTAATCATTGGGTCTGTGGGAAAAAAACATTATCCACGCTGGATTAAAAAAAAAAAACTTCCAAATGTATTTACTTTTACGTTGCACAGTCCATTACAGTAATGTTTGCACTGATTATATCAATGTTTAAGGTGCACTGTTGCAGTAGGAGGAATTGCAACGGTGTACGATATCTGTTTGTACATGTTGGTAGTATGGTTGCCGTCATATAGCAGTTGGTGTATTCTAAATGTTTACCTGTTTCCTTTTTTAGCAGTATTTCTTTATGCATTTGGTTGCTGCTGATGTTTTGCAAGTATTGTGCCATTGCAGTGTGATATTGCAGAATTGTGAGGCAGTTACGTAGCAGTTGGCGTACTGTAACTTGTCATAGTCTGGATGTTTTAGAGGATATGTTTGTTGCACTGTGATTGCTGAAGGTTGAGTTCTAACTGTTTAGAGTTTCTCATTGTTATAGGGAATCTTTAGAAGCTTGTGCATGCTTGTTGGTAGTTTCAAATCTTTCACATCTTTCCACATTCTGAAGTGCTGGTGCACCATTATGGGTTTACGTAATTATATGTGCATATGTATTGAATTGGTATGGGTATTGTTAGACAGGTGGTGACTTATTTGCATAGTTGGTGGTTTCAGAGGTTATTGATGATAGTTTTAAACCCTCATACTTTGTTGTTTTTCTTTTAAGTACCATGTAGGAAACAACATTAGTGTGATTTTTGTACACTTCATGTTTTTCTGATTGTAAGCATTGGGCTCATTGGGGAAAAAACATTGTAAAACAGACACAGTGATGTATTTGTTGGATAGTTGCTGTATGCTAAGTTGGGCTAGTTCCACAGTAATTTCTTTGTGTGCAATTATGTAGTTACTGATGGGTGTTGGGGAGTAGGGTATACTAATTGTGTACATCAGTGAGTACATTATGGCTTCAAGAATATTAAGTAGGAATTTGCAAGTTTTGCTGGTAATCTGTGGTTTGGAGTAATGGAAGTATCATTGCATTCAAACCATGAACATTGCTTTCTAATGTATGCAGTATAGTGACCCCCACTGGTTGTGTCACCTGTGTGGTAGAGTATGGCTTCTGTTGCGAAGGTTTTCTTGCCAAGTGATACCTGTCTGTGTGTGACGGTAGTAAGCTTGCAGTTATTGTTGGTTCTATCTTCATTGTATCTCAAAAGCATTAATATTACGTATTGACTATGTAATTGTATATGTAAGGTTGAACTATTATCGGAAATTGCAAGAAGTACACAATATGCTATGGTTTGCATTTTGTACCAGTTGCTGAAATGGAATGAAATCACAGTAAGGTATAGATACAAAGACAAAGCGCTCATTAGGGAATTGTTCCTGAATGACATGGTTACAGAGGGAGCATGTATGTTTCTACATGTAGAAAATCTGAAAGCTTTCATTTATGGGTATGTTTTGGCACTCCAGTGTTTGCAGTAAGTACATTAGAAATTCCTGTGGAACTTCTTGTCTGTTTAACATGAATTTCACCATTCCAGCACAGCAGTCCAATTCCCGCCTTATTCATGTGACCCTGTAAGTGTGTTCAGGATTGTTTGCTGCTTTTCTGTGAAGGATTTGAATTTGTAATCACAACTGGTCCGAGGCGTTTAAATAAATGTTTTCAACAATTGCTGGCATTTGCAATAGAACATTGATTCCTACATTTGCAAAGCAATTTACACCGGTTGTACTGGAAAATCTGAATGGACCAGGCAGTTCTGTGTCTGAGTACTTTGATGGAAGTGTACCTAGTTTCTTTGAAGAGGTAAGTTTCTTTGTGTGTGGAGTTGGGTATGTGTTGTCATTTTCTGTACATTTTTCTGTGTTTTTGGTACTTGATGCAGTACGAGCTGATTTCAATTTCTTTGGTGGTACTGTTGGGAGATCCTTTAGAACTTCTGATTGTATGAATATTCTTTTAAAATATTTTTGTTTTTGAAGAACAGGGTACATTTTGAGATGGGGTGTGTAGAGTGCATGTAGTCTATTGTAATCTATGATGCAAGGAATGTCAGCACTCACTGCACTTGCATCAAAATTGACTTCAAGTCCTTCAAGTGTACATAGGCATGACAGTGCTACATAACTTATGCCTTTTTTAAAGACTATGCTGCCAATATCAATGAATGCTTGATCTAAGGTTAAACCTTGTTATTTATGAAGTCACTGCGTATGCTAGTGACAGAGAAAACTTTTCTCTCCGTACATACATGTCTTCAAAAGAAGGAATCGAGCTGTTGTGCGTCCTATCCTTTTAAACTTCTGAAAGTTTGCCAAACTGCATGTTAACAAACTGAATGCTGTTGTCACGTGGTTATGTCTGGAAGCCAACAACTGTACCAAGTCAAGTGCTCTACTAACAAAACCTTGCTCTACGTCAAGGTTCCGCTTTAGCATTACTCAACAGTTTACACATAATGTTAAGATTTTCTCCAACCAGCTGTGTTGGATATAGAGTTTTCAAAGGTATTTAGTCGTGCTATGGCTTGTTGACACATAGGTATATTCATACCGTGTACGTCCAGTTAGTCTGTGGAGTAAATTTGCACTAGTGGTTGCATTTCTTTTTTTAGCATTGTTTCATTTTATTGTGCACAGCTTGATAGAGTGGGCATTAAGGACATACAGTTGACATTTTTGTGTGCTAATTTTTCCATGACATCAGTAGCATATGTGTTATGGCCGTATAGCTCATGGATGCGTCCAGTATTTAGGGTAGACTGCGCTTCCTTCTATGGTACACCAATCCAAATGTTTTTAAAAATGTTGACATAGGTGAGGTCTGTAGAGTGACGTATGTTTTCAGTTAGTTCTCTGTATTGGAAATGTTGCCAGAGATTTACATTCCGATGCTTCCAAGAGTTTTACGGCAAGTTTGTGTCATAAGATTTTAAAGATAGGTTCACCTTTCACTGGTGTTAATTGAAGGAGATCTCTGAAACAAAAAATGGGGGGAACACAGGCTACCCCTCCCTTAGGCATAAATAAGGCAGGAAGACCTATTCAAAACAAACTAGTGACCTTTTTTTCGTTGCTTCATAATCTATATCGCCTTTTTGAACCTGGCCACCCTAAAACAAAAAAGGAGGCCTTTGCCCTTGTCTTTCCTTTTGGAGATCTCTGAAAAGCAATGACATGTTTCATCTAAAGAGATTTTCATAGTCTGTTTTGAAGACCTCTTGCAAGCTAAGGTGAATCAAAGCTAACATAAGGTTAGAAACCATGCTCACCTCATCTATTAGAGCATTTTCATTTGTTTCAAAACTCTTAGTAGCACCATATCAGCTTCTGCTAAAAGTTTGTAGTAGTCTAATTTGTTTTGGTGTTCTACCGGAAGGAGTAGCAATCAGTGAAAAGTGACACCACCTATGTTGTAGGCAGCTAAACCTGTGGGGGCGGTTACAACAGCTGAAAGGTTGTTGTTTGTTAATTGTTGGAGGACCTTACTGATAATTATTATTAAGAATGTTTTGCCTGAACCAGCTTTACCACTTACACATAGCAGAACAGGTTTGTAGTGTTCACAGGTACAAGTTTTAGTTTTGTGCTGTATATCATGTTCAATTTCTTTAGTTACCTCTAGAAAAATGGTACGCTGCTCATTGTTTTGTTGTGATTTTAGTAGAGCAAAATCTTCTGCAGATTGCTCATACAGACACATGGTGTTCTCTACTTCCATCGTGGCTAATTCTGCCTCATTTGCTATGAGTGGCTGTCCAAGTGGTTCATGGCATCCTGTCAAAGAAAGTTCAATGCTCTCAGTAGTGTCTACATTTAGTTGTGCTTGCAGTTCTTATTCTTGTTGGTGTTTATTGTCCAATATGGTTTTGTATCATGTTATGGTACTTTCACTAGAATTGAAAGCATCTTCCAAGGAGGCATGGTTGTCTAATAAATCTTCGTCTTTTCTCCATGGTTTGCAGTAGAGCCATGTAGTACAGTTTTTTGTGTTGAGGAGTTTTTAATGACAACTTCATATGATTAATCAGGCTGTATTTGATAGGTTTTACCAGCCTACCTTCACAACAATCGACTCTGTATAATCTGGATTAATGTTATTTTTGTATGAGAAGTTTTGGGCTATGTGGTACAGTCACATGGTTTTTAAAGTAATACTCCTGTTTGGGTAGTATATGCCCAATAAGTTGTTTTTCAAAATGTCCTGGATGTTGGAATCCTTTTGGCTATTGTTTCTATGTCTTAGTACGATTTCAGAACTCTTTTTCTGGATGCAGCAGGGTCAGGGCTCAGCCACACTATGTTTTCAGAGTTCCCATATAAGGCGGTGCCGATTAAACGGTCTGCAGCTTTGTAGCAGCCACATTCTCTATGGGACAGCAATTCTATGCCAAAGCTGTACAATTTCTGTGACAGTGTTTTATCAGATGATATGTCATCCTAGAGGTCTTTGAGCTCTCTTTTATCTGCTTTGGTTAAATAGGCTGTGACATATCGTGCACCTGCAGTGGAATTGTCTGCAATATTCTGTACATCTACATTTGCATTCCATAGGAGGGAAATTATTGCATTGTAATCATTGATGATGTACTTGATGCTTTGGTTCTTTTTATGCAGTATATGTTGTTAGGAGATTTCCCTTTCACATAGTGTCTAAGCAAAGACATGCAGCTGTTTACTTGCCCTCTTGGTGAAACTGGTCAAGGGAAACCAAAGCAGCATTTGGCGTAGTGTTTGCCTTTGTTTTTATATTTGCGCCAACAATACTTGCCACAATTGTGTCCTTGAAACTGCAAAATGTGTGCATGTAGATCACTATGTGTACTTTCTGAAGGGATTTTGCAAGTGACATATTTGTGAATGAACTGCAAAACAGTTGGATCACTGTCCTCACCATATTTAGGAACATTTTTAATCCACCCTCCTCTGGCTTGAAATTTTTTTCTCCAAAAGAAGTGTTCCACTTCTCTGAGGGTAGGAAGTGCTTTATTACAAATGAAGTGCAACATGGAAATGAAGCAATGATGGAAGTGCATTGATACATTTACAAGATAAAGAGAGCAGAGTTCTCCTGGTGTTTTCATGTCTATACCTGTTTTGATTTTGTTTGCTATGCGTAGGAAAGTGTGCAAGTCTTCCCATGCATACTCTGCACAACTTAAAGTAACAAACCATGTGGGTGGGCCAAGGTTGCATAGCATACAGGTACATCTGCGTACCCTCAGAACCAGTACTCTTTCATACCATGCATTTTTGCCAAGAGATTTGTAATACTTGACTGTAAACCTTTGTCTTTGTCTAGCAACTTTTGAAGTAGCTGTGTAGCAGACATGTTTTGAAAATGGGAATCTGTTTCCATAACATAGCATTGCTAGTTCACTTTCAAAGAGAAGGTGGAATATGTATTACACGTTTTATCTAAATCTAGGGTCTTCACAATACAATTGTGAAGAGCAGTATTCTGATGCTGTTATTTCCTAACTTTGTTTACTTCCACTAGTTGCTGCCAAATATTTTTGTCTTTTGTATGTACACCATTTACCAGGATAATCAACGATTGTTCTATTGGCCTTTGCACTCGTAGCGTGTCTACATTTTCTTTGAGATCTAATGGTAAATAAACTACTTTGCCACAAATGCCTCTTAGTAATTTGGTGCAAGGCAATTTTGCAGTTTTTGGTTGAAGTCGTATTATTGCTTGAAATGGGTCTACTGTTTGGATTATAATGCTCTGATACAAATTAAGCCATTTGAGTGTGTTCGGCAGTCAAAATATTTCCAAATTATTACTGGTTATTGTCAAGTGTTGCAGTGCAGTATGTGCACAGTATAGAGGTGTTATCAATTTCGTATTTGTTTTCTGCTATAAGGTAGAGAGCTAATTGAAACCATTGGGATTCCTCATTGTCTTCTATTTTGTGCATTATATCTATAGTTTTTGTGCTCTTTGTATAGAAAGTTCTGCGACAACACACACATACTTGGTTTGGCACTTCACAAGCTTTTGAACTTTCGTATTTCTTTTTTGTATGTGTGACATAGAAAGTTGACATCTGCAAAGTTGTTGCTATTGTTTTCTGAAAGTGCTGTAGTTTGTAAGTGTTCTTCAGTTCCAAAATATTTTATTTGGATTTGCTTTATTTGTTTGAGCAGCTGTTTGGCTGTACCGTGTAGGAGAATATCATTTAAATGTTCCAGTGCTAAAGCTGGACTTTTTGCATAGTACAGTTTGTAAACGAGATTTCTTACAGTAGAATGGTGTGTTACTAACATTTTGATATGGTGGAAGGTGCTTTTGCAAGCAGGTCCAGAAATACAAGCTAAGGAATGTCCTCGTAGTCCTGTGTATTTGCGCACTGGACAGAAGTCCATAGTTTGTAGTATTTTAATTTTTCCTTTGTCGCTGGCTTTCACATAGTGATTGAGGAACTGCTGCAAAGATTTGATAGAGTTTTGGTGAATGTTACACATTGATGTGCAAGGCCATTTGTAGATGGGGCATATTGGTTCGGTGGTATGGAGAGTGGAATCTAAGTTTGATGGGGATATTTATGAAAGCAATGTTTCTTCTTCCATTCTGAAATTGTCTACCTTTTCATACCCTCATCCACTGCTATGTATGGTAATTTGGTTTGTTTGCTCTTGTTTGCATGATTCTTCATTGAAGTATGGCTCTGTGCTGGTGGTGTGACTCCACTCACCTGTACAGATGTTGTCAAAGGTATCTATGCTGATAATGCATTTGTTTCAAAGTAGTGGTTGTTGTTTACAAATACATTTTGTTAGTGGTTTCATTCTGATTAAAATAATGTAAAGAATTTCCATTTGAGTAGCATTGTATTGTCTACAAGAGTTTCCAGGATTACTTTTCTGCAGTAAGTTTTAAGGATTGAGCGTAATTTCTACCCCTTATTTATCAGGTTATGAAGGACACTGTGGTGGAACTATTTTTGTAAAATATTTTTTTGGGAATGCTTCCTTGTGGTGACATTATCATTTGTATGTGCCTGGTAGCAGTAGTGAGAGTTTCACTTTTTTTAGTACATTACTTTAATTTCTACATTTTTACAGAGGAATTACAGTTTCCTTACTTCCGGTGCCGCATTATCCTCGGCTCAAGACTGGCAGTGTTAACCAAACCTATGGCGCACATCATGCTTCCCTCCAGCCAACCACCGGGTGCGTCCAATGTCCGCCAACATCACGCCACACTCCAGCGCAATCAGACTTTTAACTGCAGAGCAAACAGGGAAATGGGACCCAGAGCCAGATATCCCAAATCTTTTGATACGTACATTTGACCTGCTTTTATAAGAAGTACAGGGCTAATTATCACCAAATTCACAAAAGCACACTTTCTGGACCAAGACGCCCTTCCTGCTGCAAATTTGGTGAAAATCGATCCAGCTGTTTGGCCTGTAGGCCTGCACAGTTTTTCTCCATTCAGTGTGTGGAAAAAAAAAGTTTTTTTGGGACACTCCCTATAACTTTCGCCCCCTCCACGAAACGTCACTCAACTTCCCAGAAAAATTCAGAGTGCACCATATGGTTTTTTGCAAAGTTTTATAAAAATGTGTCCAGGGACAGCGAAGTTCTAAGCCACCCAACAAGTGGTCTTCCTATGAGATGAGCAACTTAAACATAACTACACGCCCGCTACGGCGGGCCGTGTAATGTGGAGGAAATAAATTAAAAAAGTATAAAATTCCTCTGCCTGGTCCTTGTCTGCTTTCAACCCAGAAAGTAGTACAGCCCTAAATATCTCTAGAGGTTTCAACAATAATGGAACCTCAAAGCGCCCAAAATTTGACAGTTCCAGTACTGACAAAATGCACTGCTCTAACAAAACAGCTCACCTAGCTGCTTCTGATCTGCAGAACCCCATGCTAGCAGAGCATCACATTTGAACTGGGCCATATGATTGTCTCAGGCACCAATGGAAAAGTGGCCCACAGTTGCAAGGCTTTTCCATCTTTTTTGTGCCAGACTTTTTCAATATTAGGCAAGTGCCCGTTTTTGATAAAATGTGATGCAACTTGTGCATTTTGCACAGTATGTACTCAGAAACAATGGGCAACTACTAGCTAAACGGCTAATGAAAAATCTTGCTACCTTTTTTGTATTGGTTTGCAAACAAATTAAAAAAACTGTACATTTCCAAACCAATGGCAGAAAGTATCTACATTTGTTGGTAGCTGTTTGTACAGTGCAAAGTTGCTAGGGGGCTGTGATTTCCCCTAAATGCAGTAAGAGCATCTCCAAGTTTGCAACACTGCCCTCTGCCAAACTACTCACCACACCCAGATACCTGACTGACCAATCCGTTAGCCTCCACAGTCCCATTGACATGCCTTCCATCTTGAAAAACCCCAGATGAGGCATGTGCATTCCTGCAAATACAGAGCTATCCGCAGACATATCGTACTGTATATGAGCGTGGGGGGACACATTTCAAGCAGGTTAGCAGATTTCATCTGCAATCAAACACCTTCTCTTTTTTTTGTTTTTTAGGGGGATTTTCCTTTTTTCTCCTCCTTACATTCACATTCTTACAGGAACCTCTTCAAAGATTCCTGTAGATTGTAAAACAAAATTCCATTTCTAATGGTGCAAAGAAATGCCATTAGCATGGAAAAAGTACACATTTCTAGGATTAAGTATGTCATTGTCACAGTAGAACATTCCAGCTGCACACAAAAATTTAACCGGCGGCGAAAAAATGACATTTGGATAATCCCATACTCTACTTGAGGGTATACATAAAAAAAAGGACCGTGGCAGTGGGGAAAATCCACTTCACTGCTTTCAGAGTTGATGCAACAAACGTGCACAAGGCATGTAACCCAAATGCAAAGCCCCCTAATGCACGACGATAACGTGAACAGTAGCGACAGCGGCCACATGTCTGCAAAGTGAAACCACAGCACTGTAGCTGCACACACTCACAGCCCACCACAAACCCTGCACTCCTTCAGGGCATACCTGTGCAGATCTTGCACAAAGGCATCACCCACAAGCAAAACAGTGCCTCTTGTGATCTCTGCTACCCTCACTACACATAGCTATGAAAAAAAAGTGTTACCACCCCTTCCAGTGAGGCACACCCTGACCACCTGATTGGATACTCCCTACAGTTCCATTTTCATGCACAGCATGCTGACAAGAGCAGGCTGTGGCACGTGCACTTCCTCAACTATTGTAAGGACTGCACCCTAGTAAGGCAGGGGCAGTGCCTCTTCCGTTTCCACTACTCTTTTGCCAGCACTCCCTCATAGAGTACTGTTAAATAGTTACACACTCATCCACCAATCACATACAAGACCTCAGCATCTAACAATATTGTTTCTAAGCAACATGCAATATGTACTGCAATCCACTCACAGTACAAGCCTAGTGTGATTGTAAAGCACCTGCAGTAGAAAGTTCTGTAAAAGTATACAAAATGTATGCATCCAGATTAATGCACATCACCACCCACCACTAGAATATATTGTATACAGTACTTTTTCACATCTGGTATATGTGCCTCTAAGCTACTCAGGAAACATGCATTCATTTCTCCTATCATCTACCATCAAATACCACTTGCAATGGTATTGGCTTTTAAATGTTCGTTAACCCATATCAACCGTTGCAATATCTAAATAGTTAATCTCTTCTTTTCTTCTGGCAATTGTACAACTGTTGTCCGCACTAACATATCTCGCATAATATTTGGAAAATGGTCGTACCAAAGCACCAAAGGACCACCGAATGCACTCTACCGATCCAAACCAACTACATACATTGCATGCATGAGAACAGGGTACCTGCCACTTACCTTGCACACTGCACAGAGTATGACATTATGTATAAAAGAAGAAAAAAATATCTGTGGATCCATAACACTAGAAACTAAATGTGGATACATGAAACCAATAAGTTAAATAATTGTTCCACTCATATAGAAAGCATATATACGCAGAAAAGTTAATGACATTTCACACACAAAACATTTTCCTTTGCAAGCTGAACACCTTTCTGAAACTATTTCTCACCCTTCTACAAGTACAAATGACTCATTTGCAAAGTAAATACTCATACAGCAATGCACACACTTGCCAAACTGCACATCGTACAACACACTCACAAGTGAAGCTTTTGCCCCCTCACCAACAGTACTAATGCCAAGTTCTGATTCATATGCAAAGCCATCCCATCATACATGCACACTAAGTCTTCATGCCAACACATCCCGACCCTTTTAAGTACTGTAGTCTGCAAATGCACTCAGTATGCCATTAAGAAACATATTTTCTTACTATATTCTTTCACAGTTGCCATAAGCACCTGGAAGGCAGTGGTGTTTCACCTTGAAAGTACGACCCAGAGTAAACATCAATGTGTAACAGGCTGCACACCTCTATCAAGCCACTGCAGCAGTTCCTCAACCACCATATAAAAGCCAACAAGAAAGGACAAATTAATATACTACAAACTCTTAACTCCTGTCCAGTGCAGAAATACACAGGAGTACCAGGACATTTGGTTAGCTGCATTTCTGAACCTCCTTGCAAAAGTATCTTCCACCATATGAAATTGGCAGCAGCACACTATTGTAGTGTAACAATCGTGTTTCTAAAGTCTACTAATAATACTCAAACACAAAACTACCTGGTCCATTCCAATTTTTCAATACAAGTGGTGCACATTACTATGCAAATGTAACAATTAACGATGTATTACACATGCCAGCAAATGTTTTAAACAGTTCTGTAAACAGCTCTCACCACTTGTGTTTACAAATGGTACTCCTGCACAAAAGTGCTGCAAATAATCCTACAAAAAGGTATAGAATCTCAGGATTAAGACAGGAATTGTATACCCATACATGAAATCTTTGAGACTTCCTACATGTGGCAACACACATGCACTCTCTGCAATCATGTCATTCCAGAACTAGTCCTGAACAAACTCTTTCTCTATGTATCTCGGCCTAACTGAGATTCCATGGCATTTTAGCAAGTGGCACAAAATGCAAACCATACCATATTGTGTAGTCCTTGCAATTCCGGTATCCGTTCCACCTTACATATAAAATCAAAAGGCAATACGTGATATGAATGCTTTCAACATGTAATGCAGATGGAAACAAAAATAACTGCACACTTACAACCTTCACACACTGACAGGTACCCCTTGCCAACAAAACCTTCCCACCAATGGCCATAATCTACCACACAGGCAACACAACCAGTTCAGTTCACTATAAAGCAGACATTGGAAATCAAGTAAAATCAGTAAATGAGTTTTTGTTTTTAATTTTAGCTGAATTTAATCAACTTTTTTCAATTTACAATACAAACAATACTTATTTCAATTTACATTTTACAAATTAATTTTCAATATAAAAGCAATATAAACAAATACAATTTTAAGATAATACCATTGTTCAATGTTATACCTATCTTGTGGTAAAAGGGATGATAGTTTTCTAATTGTAGTAATTCAAACTTCAAATGTTTTCAATTTGACAATGGTTCATTATCATTTTCATTCAAACATAGAGATTTAAGAAAATTCACTGTGGCTATTCTTAAACTCATATTGGGTGAGCTGATAATGAAAGCCCATTTAAGTTTAGGTCTCACATTTGCAATTAAAAACATATGTTTCTCAAAAAAACGTATTTCTCAAACAGACAAAATCTACAAAAATTCTCCACCTCACTGATTTTCCTAGGCAGCGCTAGGACATCACGCGTAAGCCACAGGTTGAATCGCAGTCTTAAAATAGCCAAAAGTATTTGCGGGGAAGGGGCTTTAATTAAATAAGGTTCTCCAATCCCAATTTTCTTATCACCAAAACATTGGTTATTAAAGTGTTTGTATTGAAGACATTTTGCACGTGTATTAAACAAATCTTGCAAAAACATTTTCTTTTTGGCTCTTTCAGGGTTTGTGATTAAAGGTTCCAGAGTTATATGTGCCGTGGCCATACGTTGATAGACATATTTGATCCATTTTTGAATGAACACATGAGTAGTTGAAAACATATAAGATGATAGAACTGTGAGAATTGTTTCAACCTTAATGTAAACAATACATTTACAAAATAAGGCACATAGTTGCCAGTGATATTTTGCCTGTCGAGAAATTAGACCGAGCTCATATCTCAGCCACGGACCTGGGGTGTATTCAGGAACATTTAAAAGAAAATCAGAGGTAATAATGAGGTTTGTTTCCAACCCATACAATAAAGTGGGCAACATTTTTTGTCGCCAGAAAAGTAAGCAGCGTTAATTGTAAATTTGCCATATTTGTATAGAATGAGTCTTGTCTGAGATATGGCGGAGGATAGTTTATTTCGTAAAGTGAGAAACTGTAATTCGAATGAGGAATTCCCATCGAAAGGCAAGCCTAAAAACGTATAATTAGGCACGATGAGTAGATTGGTATCTTTAATTCTCCATTCGAATTTGTTTCTAGTAGTACATTTTGGATTATAAACTACTATTTGTGATTTTTTTAGATTCATAGTAAGTTAATTGTCATCAAAATAATTGGTTAATGCAGATAATAGCTTTTTTAGCCCTGTTGGAGTTTTTGAAATTAAAACAAGGTCATCTGCATACCACAAGGCTTGAATTGCCACTGTGTTCAGTTTTGGTGAATCAGAAGGTGTGGTCACAAAAACGTCTCTTACATCATGGATATAAAAGTTGAATAGGGCTGCAAGAAAGGATACAGCACTGCTTCAACTCTCTTGATGTTTTTATCACAGCTGAAAGTAAGCCCAGGATAGAAAGTCTAACCTGTGATGAAGTGGAAGAATGTAACATGAAAATGATGTCAATAAGGCTTGATGGATATTTTTCTCTAATTAATTTTTCAATCAATTAAACTCGAGAGATCGGAACAAAAGCAGCATTCAGATCAATGAATGCAAAGAACAATGAGGTTTTTGTATAGTGTGCTTGTTCTTTCAAGGCTTTGAGCGACATTAAATTGACTGCTATACCCATTCCCTCCAGAAAGCCTGTTTGATTTCTGTCCTGATGCTTATTAATTTGTGACTACTTATTAAGGTCTCTCAGCACTAAACGGGAGAAGAGCATTCCAGGAGAGTCCAATAGGGCAATCGGACGGTAATTTGAAGGCATTCCTCGATCACCCTTCTTAAAAATTGTAACTATAAGGGATGAGCGCCATGAGTCCGGTATCTTTTGAGATCTGAGAATATGTTGGAAGATATTTTGGATGTTGTTTCAGCATGTAATTTGTGAGGCCATCGCGCCCCGCAGCAAGTGAAGACAATGACTTAAGTATGAGTTCCTCGATTATAGATTCAGAACATTCTAAACTTCATGGTGAATCAGATCTGAGTTTATATTGGTATTGATCAAAGGACTTGTCCGCATATAACTCTGAGAAATGTGTTACCCACTGATGTTCTGGGATACCATTTAACTGTGATTGTATTTGATTATTTCCTGATTTTTCGTTTAATAGTTGCCAAATTTGTGAGGAACTTTTATTATTTATAGCGCAAAGAAACGTTTCGGCATCTTGTTGGAACATATTTCCCTTATCAGCTCTTAACCATTGTCTCTACCGACATTTAATCGATTTTCATACATGTATTCTGTCGGCTACAGGAAGTTGATTTGAGCATCTCAGTTCTCTTCGATATATGCTTTTTGCTTGCTGGACTTGAAAATCAAATACATCCGTATGTTTCATCATGGTTGAATTCTTGGGAACATAGACATTTCTAAACAAAGTCAAAGCTCCCACATATGATTGAAAGTGAGACCATGTTTGTACTCCATATATGTTTTAATGATGATAAACTATTGAGAGTCCATATGAAGTGGGATTTAGCATTGTTAATGACGAGAGATTGAGTCATCCATTGTTGATTTTGCTCATTGGTAAAGTCACTCCAAGACCACGTTGTCGTTAGCATATGATGATCGCTCTCTGTTTGGGTTGTTATTTCAAACTTTTTTGCCAGCATAAATAATTTTTTGGAAAGATATATATAATCAATGGTACTCTTAGATGAACCCCTGTGCCATGTTGATTGTGATGGAACATCTCCTGGTAGAGATCCATTTGCCATTCTTATATTTACATCTTTCATGAAATTATTCCACTTCACCACTTCTTGCATTTTTTTCCCTTTTGTTTATTTAATACAGTCAAGATTAAGGTCTCCAACCACAATTATTGATGTAATTTCACAGGTTTTTGCAATTAGTTCGAACAGCATAGATGAATCTCTGTAGAAGGTCTTGTCCGAAATGGCCACAGGATTTCTGTACAGATTAATAAGCGCTAAAACTTCGGGGCCATTTATAATTCTGACAAGTTGGATAAAATTATTAGGACATGTCCAGGGATGTAATTTTAGGCCTGAACTGATATTGACTGCAACTAAAAGGCCAGCCATGGGGCGACCTTTCTGCTCTGGTATTGCCGATAGAAGGGCTATGTCAAGATCATTCCACGCTGGAGTTGCTGTTATCCATGTCTCCTGTAATGCTACTGTAACAGCTTCGTTCAGGATTGAATTTGGTCCCCATTGTAGATGGCTATTTCCTCTTGTGTTCCAACTTGTGAGCGTGATGGAAGTTGCTTTATTGGGCTCTTGAGGTAATGGTTATGTTTGCGTAATGATATCACTTCCCATCTGGATTTTATTTTGTCCCAGGTCACAATATGAACATTGGCATTCTGGTTGATTGATTTTTTATTTTTTTATGTATGTTGATCTGCTGGTTTTACCAGATTTGTGCGTTCAGGATCTTGGGCTAGAAGGAAAGCTCTTCTAAACAGCTCCATTTCAGCTCGCCACAATGTGTTCAAAACTAAGCCTGATTTCGTCCACAAGCATTCAATTGATAAATTCACATCGCATATAAACACAACTTGATCGATGTCTGCAGATGTAATGTCCTCTAATTCATTGATGTCATTGAATATATTTAGGACACTTGTTCTCGATAGATCATATTGTTGATGAGAGGCTGCACGACATTTCAATACCAACGTATGATGTTGGGCAAATTTGTTCTGTTTAATATCTGGTTTTTGATTTTTATGCTTACAATCCTCCACTGAGTCATAATGATTGGATTCTTTCATCGTGACAGTTTTCTGATAAAGCTGCTCTGATGCAGGAGTTCTCAGTTGCGGTTGATGATTTCTAGAGGACCCGGCAGATTTTGTATTAACTCCTGTTTGTCTATCTTCATTTATAAAGGTTACAGTCTTCATTTCTTTTTCACGCTGAAGGAGATAGTTTTCCACTGCCATTTTAATTGAAGTGGATTGAGTATTTGTGGTTTCTATGTTTTCATTTTCTTTTGAAGCTGAGGCCGAAAGATACCCTGTGGTTATTTGTTTAGGTCTTTCAGGAAGTACGTTCGACTTCAGTTTCATTTGACAGTCAGAATTGTTAGATATTTGTTGCTGTTAGCCCTGCTTCCTTTCCTGAGGCGGCGATCTTTTAATCTATAGCCCGTTGTGCAAGATAGGTTTCAACAGCTGCTTTGATCTGCTCATCTAAATTTGTTGTCACTTTTGTTTGAATTAAAGGCACAGCAAGTAGGTCGAATGAGGATACTTGTTTCGATTGAGCAGGAAGTACAACTCGATTTAATCCATGCGTAATGTCAATTTCATCAATCTCTAGTGCTGTTACTAGTTGGTTTAATGATTCACCGGTTGAGATGGGAGTGTTTCCTTTTGTTGTGAAACGGTAGATCCCGTAACTTCATTTAAGGATGACTTTTTTTTTGATGTTCTTGTGAGGCTTTTGTGAGATCAATCAACTGCATACGTAAATGTTGATTAATTGATTTATTAGGTTTATTGCTAGTTTAATAGGGCTTCATTATAAGATGTCTTGCCCGCCCTTTATTACGGGTACGTTTATTGAAGACTTCGTAAGCCCCTTTAATCAACTTCTGCGGATCCGCAGCCGGTTGATTCTCTACACTTATTCAAGATGAATTGGGGTCCACTGTGATAGCTGCATCACTTTCAATCGGGCGAATAACATGGTCAAAAACTGGTAGAGCTGATAGAGCTTGAATTGTCGTACTTGTTGCAGGTTGCATCATCTCCGCAATTGGTTTGCCAGTATTTTTCGTAAATTGATTAATTAATGTTCCTGAAGAGGGAGAAAGAACGGTGTGAGGATGAGATTCGATCCACATCGCTATCTGTTCTACTTTAGCAGACTGTTGGTTAATTTTTTGTTTGAGTCCTTCAAATAATTTAAGTAGGCTCTGTATTGTCGAGTTTACTGCTACCAAGGTAACTTCAATTAAGCCTTGGTTAGCTGAAGATTTTAGTTGTTCTTTGGAAGAGGTTTGATGTCTTGGTGTTGGTAGAATGTAGGATGCAGCGAGAGAAATAGAGGAGTCCATTGAGCAGCGCTAGCGATAATCAGGGGATACTGTTCGAGGGGAGGATACTACACCTCTGCTACTGGCATGAATTGAGATTTCTGAAAAAACTTCTTCATTTTCCTCAATTCCAGAGGTCTCCTCGATTTGAGTCATCTGAGTCCTATGATCTTTATCTTTGTCTTTTTCAGCTATCTTTAAAGCTTGCAAAATGGTGGTGTAAGACACATGGCATTCTTCTGGCTTCTGAATCTCTTCAAGGCTCACTGGAGTTAGCTTGGGGATATCAGGTTGTTCAACAGTAGCCAAAGAGTCTTTTTCAGCAGTTTTTAAAGGGGGACAGAAACTGCGAATATCTTTACTAGGAAATGGAATTCTGAGCCTCGGAGTAAGAGTGATAGATTTACTTATAGAAGCTTGTTTTATTTTTTCCGTTGATTTAGGTCAATTAGAATTTTAAGGTATACCCGAGGGTGTACCTGGGGGTGTTCCTGGTTGCCTAACTGCACCGGGCATGCTAGATTTTAGTGTATAGGGCTGCATACTTATAAGTAACCTTGCACCTTAATATGAATAACCAGGAGTCAGTTTTAACAACAAAATTAACACCTTGAATAGGTTACAATAAATAGCAATACACAACAGTACAACAATACAGGCAGTTAGGCAATATTTAGAAAGTCATATGAGCCCATAAATCAAAAAAGAAGAATCCCCCACCGCGGCTCTGCTGCTCAGCGGCAAAGCGGGACTTGAGGGGACTTGCTTGGGTGCGTGCGCGCGGTGCGTGCACGCGGTGCGTGCGCATGCAAGATTATATAGGCACCGCCTCCAAAAGGTGCACAGCAAGCCTAAACAATAGAAGAATATACGTTTAGTATATAAGTTCAGCACGAATGTGCTTATATTAATGTCAATATGAAGGTGTTCACCTTGTGGGAGATGAAGTCCAAGAAAAAGCATTCCAAGCGTCCAAGGCACAGGAGGAGCACAGGAACAGAACAGCACAGCGTGGCACAGCAAAGCAGGACTTGAGGGGACTTGCTTGGGTGTGCTATAAAGTAGTTATAAAGTAATGTGTTTCCTTTCATGAACAAGAGGGACTGAAATGCCCTTGCTGAAAAGCACTACAGTGCGTAAAATGGCCATACCACCCCTGTATGCACAGCCATCGTGCACACACAGTGAGCCAACTAACACTGTTCAGTTGTAAGACTCTAAACAAAGAGATAGCAGATAGGACCCGTAAATGTACCTTTATATACTGTAGCAGCTGTACATTCATTGCATCATGTGGAAGGTAGTAGCTTCTCTCCATGTAGGTAAATGTATGTTGTACGTAACCGCAACTGTATGTGGGCGGCTGTGTACATTTTGCATATTTAAATGTATGATGCAGAGCAACTCCTTTCATGTCACAATAGCTTACTGCACTGCCTAAAGTAAGGGTCTCTTCAGGGGCTAACCACAGCAAATGCAAGTAGTGGTATATTGCTCCCTAATGTGGAAAACGTACTGTAACCTACACCATATAGAAGTGTATGCTTAACAGCTCACTTCTACTGCTCTAGCAAGTCTAAAATGTCCTTCACAGCCATTCTGTAAAGGTGACCACCCTCGGAAAGATGCACGGATGTAACTGTGGACGAAGCAGCAACATATTGTTATAACAACTTACCCAAAGGAGTGAAGGTGAAAAAGAAATGACTCCATAAACATACTTGTGGCATCCACATACCAGTATAACATTGTTGGCATGCATGGCTGCATTAGGATGCGGTGGGTGTGGCCAAGGCATAACCTCTTGCAGGTATGGCCTACAGCCTATGGCTTTCGGCAATGCATCCAAGAGCCTAGCCTTGGCCAAACCCACTGCAGCGTAACACAGCTATGCATGCCAGCCTGTGGCAGGTACCACAACCCAGAAACATAACAGACACCGGCAGTCCCACCCAACCCGCACAACATAATGCAGCCATGCATGCAAACATGTAGCCAGGTACCAGAACCCACAAACATAACACAGCCTCTGGCACCCCTACCGACTTCCATTCAGATAGCATTCTACTACTTCCAACCAAACCACACAATCTTCACATCACTCTATTGACTACAAAGAACCGCTACAGCATAATACAATTCAATACTGAGTAATCTGCACAATGGCGACAACCCAACCACATAAACCATCCACAGGAACCCTATACACTTCTGTAAACACAATATTTGAACACTTCACCCAGTGGACACACTACAGGACTGTTCACTCCACCATCTCCAGCCATGCACCCAAAACTGGAGATCGTGCTAACAATCACCACACCCATGCATCCAACAATGTGTACAATGCTGACAAACCACACACAAGGCAACAATGTAAAATGTACTTGCAACCAATGGACATACCTTTCGGTGCAAGGCCTGCAGCCATGCATCCAAGGCCTGCCACCATGCATCCAAGGCACCAGGAGCTTAACACACACAACAAAGCATACTACACCCTATGTACAAATGTTCATGTCATGTGCTATGCACTCGCCATCTGCAATTGAGTCTGCCAGTACCAACCAACAATGTGTACAATCCTGACAAACCACACACCCAAGACAACAATGTGAAACATATTTGCTACCAATGGACATACTTTTTATTGCAAGGCCTGCAGCCATGTATACAAGGCCTGCGCCCCTGCATTCAAGGCACTAGGAGCTTATTACACACAACAAAGCATACTACACCCTATGTAAATATGCAGATGTCATGTGCTATGCACTCACCATCTGCAATTGAGCCTGCCAGTAGTAACATAAGAAAGAGGTCGCCTCAGGACCTATGTAGCTGTAACAAAGGCTACCAGCATTCACCACACAAGGTACTTGCCTAAGGACGTACCCGCAAATTGCTGCACTAGGCACTGATACTGCTGCCACACCACCATCTTCTTTCACCTAATGAAATATATCACATGATTCACTTCTCACTCCCTACCCTTTCCATCCCCTCTTCCAAACACCAGATGCTGCAAAGCATGTATTGCAGCCCCTTTTGGGGCCGCACTGTACTCGGATAGAACATTGCGGCTTTACCGAAAATTATGACACACATCACGCTTCCCTCCAGCCAACCACCGGGCGCGTCCAATGTTTGCCGACATCACACCACACTCCAGCCCAATCTGACTTGTGACCGCGGGGCGAACAGGGAAATGGGACCGCGGAGCGGAGATAGATATCACTAATTTTTTTAGACATACATTAATTTAAAAAAGGACAGAACTGATTATTACAAAATTTAAAAAAGCAAGTTTGTGTCCATTCAGTCTATGGCACCAACATTTTTTTGGGACCCCCCTATAACTTTGGCCCCCCTGGACAAAACCTCACCAAACTTCCCAAAGACATTCAAAGTGGCCCATATAATTTCTCTGAAAAGTTTGGGTAGGATTCGTCCACAGAGAGTGAAGTTATAAGCACCCCAAAAGCAACTTAAACATAACTACACGGCCAATGAGGTGATTGGACCCTAAGCACAGTAGTGTAATAACATATGAGAAGGTTAGATCTAAAAATATAGTATCTTTTGAATTTTTATTTCCTGAATGTCAGTGTGGAAAACTACCAGGCCTACAAATGTCAGTAAAGAAAAAAAAGGGAGCCAGGCATGTGATGTCATGGGTGTTAGTCCTTGCAGTGTACAGTGGTGGCGCGAGTTATGGATGCTTAGCTTACCATAACTGGTGAATTTCTGGAGTTTTTCGGTTTTGCTTGTAAGCATAATATGGATAGGTTGTTATTAGTGCAAAGTAACTGTAATGTTCCTTTAAAAAAGTTATAGCGTTGCATTTGATTCAAATGAACAATACAATCCTTTTAACACAATGTTTTCACTGAAAAAAAAAATATATATATATATATATATGTCTTTAAAATGTCCCCATGGCTATTAAATTGCTGTCTGAAACCTACACCTCAGTTTTTAAGTACTCACAGTTTTCTGTACTTTGCTGGCCCTTGTAGAAGAAGAATAAATCCATTTTGCAAACAGGGTTATGTGCTTTCAAATTCAATGTAAACCAATGCCAACTAATCCTTATTGAGGGAAACTTTTACCATTGCGTACCAGTGTGACACTGCAAATGGCTCATTGAATTAGTGATAGTTCCTTTGATGGCTCCTTTGATGGCTCCAACTATTACTAGGATAACTGTTGTAAATATGCAGCAAATGCATGCCCACACATGCTGACCACTCTGAATGTGTACATTGATCAGACCAGGACCAATCCATCCTCACACAGCTGCTTTGCTGACTCTAGCTCAGCTTGGTCAGATCACACATCGCTGTGATGGCAGTGATACATTATTATGTCTGCCCTATCAACTTCTGATGGTACTTCCTGTGCCTTCCATGATATCATGATTCTATTCCAGAGAGGGAGCCTAAGAAACGAAGGCAGCAGGTGAACAAATTACCCACTCCCGATTCAGGGAGGTAGTGATGGAAATGAATGATACAGGATTCTTTTGAGGCACTGCAATTGGAATGCGTACACTTCAAATCCTTTAACAACGATTCATTGGAGGGCAAATCCGGTGCGAGCAGCAGTGGTAATCCCAGCTCCAATTGTGTATTTTAATGTTGCTGCACTTAAAAATCTCGTAGTTGGATCGTGTGAACGAGCTGGTAGACCCACGAGTGGCATGCTAATGCCTGTCTCAGCCCTTACATCCATCACTGTGGGAAGCCCTGTCATACTACCACAGATGACAGTGGGTGTGATTCATTGGTCGAGCGCCTGAAACCCATTTGTTATAAACCACAATGGTCTTCACCGGCTCCCAGGAAAGCTAGATGAGGCACGGGTTCATTTAATTGAATGAGCAGGTCGGGCATCACTGATCCCCCCAGGCTCTCTTGGACAAGCAGGTTCAGGCCGACCTCTGGATAAATTAAAGTTGTCTGTGACTATTGTCAGTGGATCACTCAGCTTGTGCATCGATGAAGAACACAGCTTGTTGTGATGATTAGTGTGATTTGCAGGACACATTGATCACTGACACTTCTAACTCACCTTGCAGGCCCAAGTTCCTCCTGGGGCTATGCCTGTCTGAGGGTGGCATGAACATCAATTTCCCAGTAGAACCTCCCTGGGTTCCAATTGGGGCTGTCACAGGGAGACCATTCCCTTAATCTCCCTAAGGTCAGACCCCGATCATCACCATTGCTGGATCCATGGATTTTGAAGAGAGGCTTAGTGCCAATGCCTCCTTGCCTCCCTGTTTCCCCCCTTGAGGGAAGGGAGAGTTAGGCACACAGATTGCACCGGGTGATGGTGGTGGCAAGACATCCCAACACACAATCCCCTACCACAGGACAGCTTGCTGTGCTGCGTGTGGATGTCTGCAATGTTTCAGGGCTGACTGCATGGAACGGGCCTGGGGCACAGGCTCACAACCACATCTGTCAGGCACCCTCTCTCCAGGAGGGCTTTGACTGAGGCGCAATACTGGGGCGACCCCACAAAAACCCACAGCTTGAGGCCAGCAGCACAAGCTGTGGCTCTGAGAGTACAGCCTCAAATCAGACTTGGCTACCCACTGAAAGTAAGCATCTCAGTAGGCAGAGGTAAAGAAACTAATCAGGGTTCCCTCAGTGACAGTGAACAAAGAGGGAAGTGCCCAGTGTTGAATCCACATCCAGAGATTTGTGCAGGAATTGTGATGTTCAGAAGACCGACTTCCCAGCATCACTCAGGGTGTCTGAGGCTTTCTGTTCGGGGCCCACAACGTGGATGATGTTAGGCTGGTAGTGACCCCCGCAATGCCATGATCAAGTGTTCTCTGATTTGTGTGCTTGTGATTACAGCCCAAAGAAGGTGCTACATTCTATCTAAGGCTAAGTATGGGTACGAGACCGATAGACAAAATGTATCAAGGGAAGGTTGAAAAGTACTTTGAAGAGAGATTTGAAGAGGGCATAAAACCATTGCGAGGTAAACGGGTGGGTTTTCAACACAGTGGGCAGGTTGGTCACCCATAACAGTGGATCCCCTGGAGGAATGCATCCCAGTCACATCCGGTCCTCAAAGGATGCATTTCCTCTATGGAGGTGGACCGTGGTTGGCTCCAACTCAGCTGGAAATGCCCCAGAGGCAGGAGGCTCTCCGCTCTGACAGAGAGCATTACATCCCACTGGGAACAGTTTTGCTGTGTTCACAGAGGCGAGTGACATTGACCACCAGCACACCTTCCTCCTGCAACCAGGGCAGAGTCAGGGGATGGACCCCGCTGCTAGCGATGTGACTGTTGACTGGGGTGGACTGTCATCAGTGTATCCCGAGCATGTTGCACTGCTGGGTCGGGAGGCACACAAAGGGCAACAGGGGTCTGCATCAATGTTGGTTACTCACCTGATGCATTTTGAAACACAGACCAAGGAGTCTATCACATGCGCGAGTCAGAGAGCCAAACATTTGAGGGCTATATGAAGGTGAGGGTTGGTTTACAGCAATTGAGGTGGGATCCTGTTGTGCTGTGAACACCACTGCCACCTGTGAGTTGCTCTGGTGGGGAGGTGGAGCATGAGTATGTGGGATATGACCCTAAAGATGGTGAAATAAGCCTAGGCTGGGCAAAACCAAAGGGTATTCTGGTGAAGGTCCGTAGCTTTCCTGTCATGCAAATCAGTAATCCAAAGTAGTCGACTAATCAAACCATCTAATGTTTGGTTCCCTCTGGAGTTTCCCTCAGAATAGCTGCACTCAGGCACCCCCATTTTATCTGGTGAAGTAAATGAGTAGAGGTCTTGCGGCCAAAATAATCTCAAACTATTCTCAGGCTTAATTTGGGTTAGGACCCCAGCTGACTAGCATGAAGCCGGGCATCAAATACCAGTGCATGGTGTGCCACATTCGGTATGCAGAATTGGTGCTTCAGGATGAACCGAATGCGAGGTTAAGGTACATTATGCCAATGTTCATCAGGCCCCAACAAATGTGTTGGTTGATGTAGACGGCATAGGTGGCTATGGAAGACATAATTTGCTTGTTTACCAACTGACCTGCTGAATCAACTAGACCATTCAATTGATGGTCCGGGAGCATCAGCAACATACCCAGCCACTTATGGTGCTGAGAACTGCAGGGGAAAAGCCGAGTTAGAGGGTAGCTGCAGTGTGCACAGAAGCCTGGGGTGAGTGCCCGGGTGGAGCATCCACAGGTGCAGATCTTGGTGGTAGTAGCACATATTCAATCAAGAACTTTGAAGGCCAAAGTGGAGGAGTGTACCATGTGAACAGCTGTTGAACATTGGTCGGTCGTTCCTAAGAGATTGGCAAGAACATTTCGGAAGGGACAAACATTGCCCTCTGTTGCCCTCAACCAATTGAAAGGGAGTCGGATTCAGATCCCAAAACCCAGAGTGGCATAGATGGCCACCCTTGCGACATTGATTGCGGAAACACACAAGTTCCCAGACAATCTGGACTGTGCCCTGTAGAGAGTTACATTTTCTTTATGAAGGACAGGGTACCTTGGAATGGGTTTTCTCCAAGAGAAGAACATGAGCCTTGGAAAGCATCCTGGTTCGGTTGGTGTAGGATGAGCTCTCGCTGGTCACTGATAATCCAGGGCAGATTGTGCAAATCTCGCACAGGCCCCTACCCTTATTTATTTATTTATTTATTCATTTATTACACGCCCAGACCCGGGGGTATCACGGCGTGGTAACAGACAGTTTAGCAGTTAGTCATACACACGGAGAGTGTGTATAATACATTATTACAGCAAGCAGAATAATTAAACAATACAATCAATGACATTATTTACAGAGAGGACAAGTGAGCTTTGTGCTAATATTGGTTGAATAACCACATTTTTAGCAATTTTTTGAAGCCGGGAGCAATGTCTCTATTTTAATGAGGATGGGGAGGGAATCCCAGTGTTTGGGTGCTAGGACCTGGAAGCTGCAACCGCCCGCTCTAGTATTTATACCTGGGAGTCACTAAAAGTAAATTATCGTTAGACCTTGGAATTCTAATCGACTCTTTTTTCTGGAGGGCATTGTTGAGGTAGATCGGGGGTTTCTTGGAGAGGACTTTGTGAGTGATGCAGAGGGTTTTAAAAATGATTCTGGCTTTAATTGGTAACCAGTGGGCCTCCTTCCTTATCTTAGTGATGTATTAAACATTTTTATCCCTAAGGCTGCTCTTAAGGCTTTGTTTTGAATCAATTGCAGTTTGCTGAGATTGGTTTTAGAGGTCCCTAGTAATAACACATTGCAGTAATCCAACTTGGATAGTACCAACGCCCTGGCCAGGGTGAGGCAGCTGGTCAGAGTCAGAAATTGTCTACTTAATGCTATGAGTTTGGATGTGTACGCTGAAGTGGAGGAGAGCGTACTGATATATTTAGTCATGGTGAGGATGGCGTCACCTAATGTTTTTACTTGCTTGAGTACTGGGATAAGAGTGCCATCAATATTGATTGAAGAGTAGTTCGGGTTGAGAGCAGCAATTTTGGAAGGGGAGCCCACGATGAGAACTTAGTTGAGGCAAAGACTATTTAGCGCCATCCAGTTTTGAATGCTGGAATACATTTTATTGATGGCCACAGTGTCTTGGTCATAGTTTCCTGAGATGGGTATGAGGATCTGGATGTCATCCTCGAAGTTAGTATAGATGACACCCATATCGTCTACTGCCGAGAAGAGAAGTTTAGTATAGGCAATATAAAGGGTGTGAGAAAGACATGGGGCCTCATTACAACCCTGGCGTTGGACCATGGTGCTATTAGCACCATGGTCCATGCCGGATTCCGCCATGGTGGATGGCGGATTTACCACCCCATTCGAAGGTTAGCGGGGCAGTAAATCCCAATTCACCATGGCCCCTTCCCCATACCCATTTTTGGCCCATAGGGCTCAATGGGAATTGGGAAGGCGCTAATTACCGTAATTAGCACCAAGGTCCCTTAGCGGGTTGGACTTTAACGCCTGCAAAAAGCAGGCGTTAAAGTGTGAATCGGGCGTTAAGGGTTTAACGGCGCCGCAGCCTTTTACGGCGCCGTTAACCCCTTAACGCCAGGGTTGTAATGAGGCCCATGATCCTTGTTGTACTCCAATTCGGACTGGGATGGGATCGGCAGCTACTTTGCCTATGGCAACTCTAGAGGTGCGTTCGGCAAGAAAGGATTTCACCCACATAGCGGCGCCGATGGAGAAATGGAAATCCTTGGCTAATGAGGTGCACAGTTTGTCATGGTCCACGAGGTGAAATGCGGCAGACAGGTCTAACAGCAGGAGAATGCAGAGTTGCCCAGAATCTCTGATCGTGTCCATTTGGATCTTAAAATCCAGGAGGGCCGTTTCCGTACTATGGTTGGGCCTGAAACCTGATTGTCTGATTCCGAGAAGATGATTCTGTTCCAGATGCGTTTGTATTTGCGTGTACGCTATTTTATCGATGATTTTGAGTAGAAAATAGACCGTTGTTATCGGGCAATAATTCGTGGGAACTGTGGGGTCTAGAGATTTTTTTTTAGGAGTGGGGTGACCCACGTTTCTTTGATGCTGATTGGTACTGTATTGGTACTGAAGGAGGAATTGACAAAGTTAGTTATGGTGGGGGGAGGGAGGAAGCACATGCTTTGACTAATTTAACTGGAACATTATCCCCTTTACAATTGGATGCTTTTAGCTTGGTAATGGTGTCAAACACTATTTCTTGAGATACTGGTGTAAAATAGAATAGTGAATTGGTATTATCATTCACAGTACGGGTGGGGTTAGTGGCTAGAACAATTTTGTCTGCTAATGAGAGTGTTTTGGTATTTATTTTATTTTGTAGTATGATAATTTTGGAGGCGAATGCATCTTGAATAGTGGTGCACCATTCTTTGCTAGAGTTAGTGTGAGTCACTGTTGGGATGGGATTGCCTAATTCTCTAAGGATTGAAAACAGTTCTTTGGAGTCTGATGCAGCATTGCTGATGCGTGTGTTGTAGGAGTTGGCTTTATGAGAGATGATGGCTGTTTTATAGCTTCTACTAGCGTCCTTGAAAGCTTTGGATGAGTCGGGTGTAGGGTGTTTGTTATGGGCATGTCCAAAATCATGGTTTGGTTTTTCTTAGGGTGGCTAGTTCATCTCCACAGCAGGGCTTAGTTTAGATTAGTTTAGTTTAGTTTAGTTTAGTTTAGTTTAGTTTAGTTTAGTTTAGTTTAGTTTATTTATAACGTGCACCAGGGACCCGGAGGCATATGGCACACATAGAAACATGTGCATAAAACACACATTTATGGCAAAGCACACCATGAATGCAAACAACAAATAACATTGATTTAATCCATTAAAATTGTAAGATTCAAGGTGGATGGTACATTTCCCAGATTTTCACAGCGTCTCAGAAAGGATGGGAGATTGATACGACCACAGCCAATGACAGTACAGTCTGAGAGCCATTCATGGGGGACTACTCCTTGATTTTTAAACTCCACAAAAATGTTATATCCTGGGTTCTAATGCAGCTCCTCCCAGCTTTATGATATGATATGATGTGTGTTTAGGTGCAACAAGAAAAGGAGGGGGAAACAAAGGGAAGAGAAAATAACAATCTTACTAGACCTTGTGTCATTCAGAACATGCAAGTGTGGGGAGGAGGGAAGGGGAGACGTGCCAGGGGGAGGGGAAAGGGGGAGTGCAGTTACTCACAAGTGTAGCCAGGGGGTGTCTCTTAAGTGCAGAGAGAAGGGGCTGTAGAGTTTCAGATACAGACCCTTAAGTGCTGGGCAGCCCGGAGGCAGTGCAAGGGCAACTGGACATGCAGGAGCCTGGGCCAGAGTTCAGAGGGTGACCAGGTGACCAGTTCACAGAGCAGTCAGGTGCACCAGCAGGGTAGAGGAAGAGAAAAAGCAGAAGAAAAAAGGAAGATCTTGAGTTGCTTATGAACCGGAGGTGGTTCTGCTCATGTTTGAGAGAGGTAGGGAGGCTATTCCAGAGGGAGGCCCCAGCCGAGGAGAAATATCTGCCCACAACTCTCTGTTTGGAGAAGCATCTGACCCTCAGAGTTGGAGGAGGATGAGTGAATAGCTTGAGAAAGAAAAAGTTTTGGAAGAGAATGTTGGAGGTAGAGCAGTCCCATGCCCAGTAAGCCTTGTGGATGATGCAGAGGGTCTTGAAGTTGATCCTGCAGCAATGGGGAGCCAGTGAAGAGAGTTCAGAGCTGGAGAGATACGATCCCTGGGCTTGAGGCCAAGGACCAATCTTACAGTCCTGTTCTGGATAAGTTGCAATGGTTGAAGTGTAGAGGCAGGAAGATTTAGAAAGAGACTGTTTTAATAGTCCAGCCGAGAGACAACCAGCGCTCTTGAGACTGTGAGCTTCTGGGGGAAAGTGAGAAAAGGAAGAATACCTCTGAGGAGGTGCAGCTGATAGTTTGACTTCTTAGAGACAGCAGAGATGTGAGGAGAGAAGGAGAGAAGGAGAGGGTGGAGTTGAAGATGACACCAAGGCTCTAAGCCTCACAGGAAAGAGCAGGAAGAGGGCCCATTGTGGGTGGCCAGATAGAAAAGAGGAGAAGAGGGAGAGGGTGTCCCAATGAGGAGGATCTCGGTCTTACTGGCATTAATACAGAGATCATTGGCGGCACACCATTCCTGAATTGTGGCTAGACAGTCTGATATGATAGAAGAAGCAGAGGTGGCTGAGGGTAGCCTGAAAGAGAGCTGAGTGTCATCCATATAACATTGCAAATTGGAGCAGAAAGCAGTGATGCAGTGGGCAAGAGGTGCCAGGTAGTGGTTGAAGAGCCAGGGAGAGAGGTTAGACCCCAGGGAAACAACACGAGTAGAGAGAGAGAGATAGAAGAGAGCAAAGACCCCAATTGGACCTGAGAGGGTAGGTCGGTGAGAAAGGAGGTCAACCAGGCCAGGGCCTGATCAGTAATATCAAGGCTGTCACAGAGACGATTGTGCAGGATGGCATGGTTGACTGTGTCAAAAGCAGAGGATAGATCAAAGAGAATGAGGACAGAAGGGAGATTAGAGTCATGTTTGGAGAGCAAGTCTTCACAGGAGTTCAGGAGAGCAGTTTCCATGCGTCTGGCAGCTCTGAAAACAGACTGGTGGTCATGGAGGCAACTAACAGATTCAGTATTTAGATTAAGCAGGGAGATGGGCAGCTTTTCCAAGAGTTTGCCCAGGAAAGGTGTGATGGAGATTAGGGTATAGGGAGCCGGAGAAGACGGGGGTGCACAAGAGAGTGCTTAAGGGGGAGGGGAAAGTTCTAGTGGCAAAGGAGAGATTACAAACATCATCTAAGGCTAGAGCAAGGGTGTCAATGTACTCCTTGAATGTTCTGGATGAGCAGGGGAGAACATTACCAAGCCACAACGTTATTCTGCATGGCTTCTCTCAGCTCACGTATTTCTGGTTTGTTCACATTCACTAGATTTCTATGGTCCATAGCCAGACACTTTAAACATAGGTCTGCAATCTCTGGCAAAACAGCCTTTCAGATACGTCTGTCTCTGGTGACCAAGGGTAAAGTCAGATGATTAGTGACAGAACTATGTGGCAACAAGTTTGAACTATTAAAGTTTGAATTGCCAGCAAACGTGGTAAACTCAGAGGTGTGGATTCCGTGTGGTGTGATGTTGCTTGCAGGAGATGCACCGTTTTCAGTCAGTAAACTCCTGATTGGTTTCAAATCTGTTTGGCAACTATCCTCTGCCTTATTGGCATCAGCCTGCAATGTATAGTGATCAGTTTGACAGCACCTATCCTCCCCTCTCTAGCTCACTAGCATCTATCTGTAGCAGACCAGGATCTGTTTGACAGCCCCTATTCACTCTCTCTAACTGAGGAATGATGTTGTCGAAGGAGTCTACCCCGGCTTGAAAGCCAAGGATATTATCAAATTTAGCCAGATCAGAAATAATTATTTCCTTGGTAGATTCCACTTTCCATCAGCCTCCATTTGCTTCTCACCCATGCTAGCATTGTAGAATGCTTCAGTGACGACGTTATCCATGCTCTTAGAAGGGGAATGCATTGCTTTATCTATAGATAAAGAAAGGCAGTCACTATTCCCTATGTGAGGTTCAGGAATGCCCTCTTCAAGCTGGCCTGGATGCTCTAGTTGGGGGAACTCTTTCTCAACTCAACATTTTGGTGTTCCTTGCAGTTGTAAAGTCTTTTTCACCATCCTGGCCAGTAGTAAATAAATCTGTTAGATGTAAGGGGAACATCGCCCAACAGTTCTTTTCTCTCATTTTGAGAGCCTCTGGTCAGGACATCTCTCATACGACAGTCACCTACCGATAAAGGACTAGCCCTCTGTTCTATGGGGACTGAGCTGGAGAGACAATTATTGTGTCTTTATGCCTAGGGGTTTCCATAGTCCTCGAGTTGGTGGATTTAATAGTAATGGAACATGCATCTGCCACTCTCAATATGGGTCTCAGAGTTTCTGCTTTAGTAATTGGCATACTGAGATGAGTGAATGCATATAGTAGCAGAAAGAAGAATATAGTAGCAGAAAGCAGGAACAACAAATAGTTCATATTCCCTACTGCCAGTGATAAAAATTGAGTAGGAAAATATAATGATAATATTTACTCAGAGCGAGCCAACACAAGCAGCAGCCAAACTAGCCAAGCACTACAGATGCTACTGATAAACGGCACGCCATGCACTGTAGACAAGTCCAACTCTGTGTCCTTATACCCTTGCCAATTTGCATAGTGCATCCTGCCTCGTGCCTGCTAAGGCGTTTTCCCAGGAAACAAAACATCCAGTACTCACAAGCATCCGGTTACTCTCCCGACACCCAAACCCACTTTGCGCTGAGAAAGCAGAAACCAGACTGGGAGCCAGGATCTGAAAGCTGGCTGTGCTTCCTGTGCCCTTGGGTAAACTGGTGTCAGGCACCCAGCGGTCACTACGACAGCTCCAAACGAGTGACTACAAAGCGGTTAGAGAAAGGAACCCAACACCATCAAGCCTGCACTGCATAGTGGCAGCTTCCGACAGTGACCTGAACCAAGAGAGCACAGGTATAAACGTAAAAAGTAAAGTAAGAGTAACAATAGCAGAAGATGTAGCTAAAATGTAACTTCATCCCAAAATCCTCTACATATCTGACAGCAGAAAGATGCAGCATGAGTCAAATATTTGCACTACATAAATGTTGCAATTAATACATACATATATTTAGTAATAATAAGGCATGTTTTATATAGCACTACACACCCATAAGCCTCAGAGCCCTTAAAAACCGAAAACACTATTATCCCATAGAGTGGTACTTAATGTATCGACCTTTGATGGATGAAAGCCTGAGTTGACCCTTTGGCAATTTGAACCTGCCACAGTAGACTGCACACAGATATCAGGGCCGAGGTCTTAGCTTACCTTACGATCTGACCAGCATATGAAAACATGTTTACTCCCTCCTCTGAGTCTCGCCACTTAGTACTATGGGCCTCATTACGACCCAGGCGTTAAAATCCATGGCGCTAAGGGACCATGGAGTTAATTACGCCACCGTAATTAACGGTGGCGTAATTAACGCCTTCCCCACTCCCATTATGCCCTATGGGGCAAAAATGGGAATGGGGAAGGGTAAATGGGGATTGGGGACTTACCGCCCCGCCAAGGTCAGAATGGGGCGGTAAGTCCGCCAACCACCATGGCGTAAACGTAGTTTACGCCATGGTGGTAAAGTCACGGCCCAGGCGGTAACTTGGGTCGTAATGAGGCCCAATGACCCAATTGCTTACGTCCACATTTCACACCATGCACACAAGCAAAGAGGAGACCATGAGGCAGTGAGGATGGTGTAGGTACTGGAGTTGAACACCTCTGTCAAAGACTAGCATTGAAGTAACCCTCTCGCAAAAGAAGAAGAGTCTTCCCCTTCCGGGGGCCACTTAAATACTCTCAATAGCCAAGCCTGTAGGAAAGTGATTCTTTTAATATCAAAATGCCCTTATCTATCGCTCTATTGTCTATCGCTCTACTGAATACAAGACCGAATACTATCAGATAACACGATGTTCTAAATAAAATATATAACAGATGTAATGCAGCATTGGAATGTATGTACAGTAAAACAACCATTTTGCACTATATGAAAATACATCTAACTTCTTCTAATGTTCATCAAATAATACTCGTTGATGTGTTGAAAATCATTACAGGGGAGGATATTTAAAATGAATTGTATTTGTAGTAGTGGCTTAATGTGTCTTTGAAACATGGGTATTCTCTTTAGATATAATCAAACGTCTTACCTTGCTGAAACGATAATCCAAAGCAATTAAATTAATGATTTCAATGTGCTTGTATTTGCCAAGAAATAACAATGTAACACTTTTTCAGCACTTTCTGGTTCAAAGATTATGTGTACTGAAGGGATTCATGTACGTTATTTTTAAGAATTAATATACAGTACTGCACATAATAAAGTCATTTTGGATTCACATGGGAGAACCTACTTTTGCGACTGTGCAGCCTTAATGTGTTTACATTATTCAAGAAGCACTCTAATACTTCTATTAAATGTCTCCAATCCAAAAATGATGCTTTAATATATCAGATAAAGAACGAGTATGTTGTACACATATATGCCAAGCAATATGCAATGCCTCATGAAATGCAGAACTTTGGGAAGCATCTGGAATACAGTGAAGAGATCTAAACATGCTCCCAACAATATTCAGAAACTCAAAAGCTGTCAGTTAATTTTTTTTGCGGCTTAACATGAAGGTAATTTTGGCATGGCTTTGCAATGAGAAGAACACATACAAGATGTACTGATTCATGGAATTTGTGCGCCGAAAAACGGGGATTTGTGCGCCATTCTGCCCGCAAATCCCCATATGTTAAACAGGGATTTGCGGGCAGAATGGCGCACAAATCCCCGTTTTTCGCCGCACAAATTCCATGAATGAGTGATACATCAGTGGAGAAATAAGTCATTTTGAAAATACACTTGTCCTTTTCATGTGGTAGAAAGTTCATACAATGCTTCAAACACGACTGATTCTGGTATGTTTTTCTTTTTCCATTTTATACAATTAAAAGTATGTTCGTCTTTCCAATGTCTCATCAACAGTGTCCAACCTTGGAGTTCTGTTACTGCCAATACATCCACTAAGAAGCAAGTAAACTATTTTGTACTCATTTTCTCCGTTCCTGGGACATAAAAGTGCTGCTTTTGAATAAAGGTGTAAATGTGTAATATCCACGCAAAAGAAGGAATAAAGTGTTTCAAAAAAGAAACTCAGCAGTGGAATGGTGAAACATGCGATATTTCCAAATATCATCGTTTCCAATTGCTTTACCATTGCAGAAAAACTTGTAATCACGAACTTTGTGTATGGCCAGCAGCAGATGCATGTGTTAGAGAGCAAGTCAGATTTACCACCATATCTACTTCAAACGAAACTAGTGTTACTCTCCCCAGGAGCCATTTGTCCTGTCTATGATCATATTTTCCATTTTTAATCTTCACAAACCGAGAATTCGCACATGACCACTTATTTTCCTCTAAAAGGATATATGTAGCAATCATGATATGCCATACGTGTCGGAAATGTCTGGATTCATAATGACATTCTTCAATACACTGATTCCTACCTTTTCCAAATCAGGGTTCTACAAACATAAACAATACAATATGGGCCTCATTACAAGTATGGCGGTAAGGCAAAAACGGCACCGGTATCGCTACCGGCACCGTTGCTACCGTACCACCATACTAGGAGTTCTGCTCTTGGGTACCCTTGCAGCCACCAGGTCTGACCTGGTGGCCCTACCATCACCCGAGAGCAGAACATGATGGTAGCACCGGTACCTTTATTAAGGGTACAGGTGCTACCACCCTCCCCATTCCCATTCAGCCCTATGGGGCTGAAATGGGAATGGGGATGTACTGGGCCGGCACCCCGCGAAAGGGAAATTACCGGGTCCGGGTGGGCCGGAATAGCCCAGTAATTTCCCATTTGCGGGTGTCAGATCCGGATGCAAGTTAGTAGGTAGCCTTGCCAGTAAAACCGGCAAGGCTACCTCCAACCTCGTAATGAGGCCAAATATTTTGTCTCTGAGGATAACATGCAGCAATCATGGTATACCATGTTTATAAGAAATACCTGGTTTGCTTACTCATATTCTGCATTACAATTAGCTGTACTCTTCTTTGACACAGTCCTGACCAAAGTAATGTTAATGTTCATGTTCTTCTATAGCCCCGTATCACTAGAGGTATCCTGACGCTGAGAGCAGAAAGAAAAACAGACAAAGGAAGAAAAAGTGAAAAGCTGACAACAAACTCAAAACAAAGCCAAAAACAAAGCAAATGGTGGCCACCTCTGAGGAGGACCAAGATGATGGTTAGTTTCCTGTAACAAGTATGTAGGAAGTAGGCAATCACTGTGGATGCAGACAAAATAAAGAGCATACACTCCAGTTGACCCTCTTTCCTGTTGAGCAGACATTTTCCCAGAATTAAAGTTCAACAGACAAACATGGTGGAAGGAAGCAAATGAGGGCTCTGATGAGGATGATTAGTACTCAGTGTAATGAAGGTTAAAGATGTATATTGCATGAATTATTTCCTTGTCCTTTTCTCATCACAATCCAACAGAGAATGGAGATACAGCAACAAACAAAATACTGTGGGCATGATTATGTGTTTGGCCTTTGCCAATTTTGACAGACATGCGTAGCATTACCACATGTAGTGCATACGCAGTACGGTGAAGGGCCGTCATGATTCTGTGTCGTGAGGACCCTTCTGTTATGTTCCATTGTGTAGTCCATAGGAATCTATTGACAACAAAGAGTGTTACTGTATGTGGTAATAGTGCATGTGTTCATATTTTTATGGGAAGGAAATTGCTTCCACCCAAAAGCAGATGGAAAACAAGAGTTGCAGTAATGAATGGTAAAGCATCTGGGACCCATTAATGAAGGATGCTTTACCACTACCGGTAAACTTGTAATCTGGGCCTTTTCTACAACATCAGGGGTTACAATTCATATTTAACTATTCCCTACTGCCAGCAACACAAATTGAGTAGCAAAATATAATTATATTTGCCTGCAGCAAGCCGACACAAGCAGCAGCCAACCTGGCCATGCCCTATAGATGCTACTGATAAGTGGCATGCCACGCACTGCAGACAAGTCCAACTCTGTGTCCTTTTACCTTATGCAATTCGCATATTGCATCGTACCTCTCGCTTGCTAAGGGGTTTTCCCAGGAACCAAAACATCTAGTACTCACAAGCGTCCGTTTACTCCCCTGAGATGCACACCAACTGCAGGCTGAGAAAGCGGAAGTCAGACTGGGGGCCAGGATCTGAAAGCTGGCTGTGCCTCCTGTGCCCTCGGCTAAACTGGTGTTAGGCACCCTGTGGTCATGTTGGCAGCTCCAAACGAGTGACTATGAAGAGGCTAGAGGATGGAATCCAGCACCATCAAGCTGCAGCGCATAGCGGACGCTTCCGACAGTGATCTGATCCAAGAGAGCACAGGTATGAATGTATGAAGTAAGAGTAAAGATAGTAGAAGATGTAGCTAAAATGTAACTTCATCCCAAATCCTCTAAATATCTAACAGCAGCAAGATGCTCCTCGAGTCAAATACGTGCACTATATAAATGTTGCAATGCATACATACATATATTTAGTAATGCAGTAAAAAAAACTTTGTTAAAGGGACGACGTTATGGTTAAGTTGCTCTACAAAAAACCTAAGAAATTCAGTAAAAAAACGTTGTTAAAGGGACGTTATGGTCAAGTTGCTCTATTAACAACCTATGAAATTCAGTAAAAAAACGTTGTTAAAGTGCACGGTGGTGGTGCGAGTTATGGTTGCTTAGCTTACCCTAACTGATGAATTTCAGGGGTTTTTCGGTTTTAATTGGAACCATAACATCCATTTAACAAAGATTTTTTACTGAATTTCATAGGTTTTTAGTAGAGCAATTTAAACATCCCTTTAACAACGTTTTTTTACTAAATTTAAGTTTTTTTTTTACTGAATTTCATTGGTTTTTAGTAGAGCAACTTAACCATAACATCCCTTTAACACAGTTTTTTTTAACTGAATTTCATAGGTTTTTAGTAGTGCAACCTAACCTAAGAACCCTTTAACAAAGTTCTTTCACTGAATTACATGGCCACAGGAGTGGCCATGTAGTTATGGTTAAGTTGGTGTTTCCATAAGAAGAGCACTTTTTGGGCCCAAAAAGTATATGGCCCACTCTGAATTTTTTTGCAAAAAAGTATATGGCCCACTCTGAATTTTTTTGCAAAGTTTGGTGAGGATTCGTCCAGGGGGGAAAAGCTATAGGGGGGGTCCCAAAACTTGTTTTTTCCCATAGACATACGCCTACAGCCCAAACCGCTAGACGGATTTACACCAAATTTGCGGCAGGAGCGGCGGCTTGGTCCCGAAAGCGTGCTTTGCTTTATTTGGTGTAAATCCGTCCAGTAGTTTTTTAAAAAAATGACAAAAATGTAAGTGAAAAAAATTTGTGATATCTGTGTTTGCTTCGCGGACACACTTCCCTGTTCGCTCCGCGGACAGGACAGTGATTGGCCAAGCAGATTGCGTGATGTCCGCGGACATCTGACATGCTCTCTCATTGGATGCGGTGAAAGCGTGCAGTGCATCTGGCTTCAGAGACGCCCGCCATCTTTGTTCCTCGCATGAGAGGCTTTGTCAGCAGGAGCGGGATCTGCCGCCTGCACAGTAAGTCCGCCCGTGTCTGTCTCCTGTTCCTCCCACCCCCGCTCATGCCACGTGTGTCCTTCTTGTCCCCCCACCCCCACTCATGCTCCATGTCTCCCCTGTTCCTCCAGCCCCCCGCTCATGCCATCTGCACACGGTGGCCAGCGGAGGGCCGAGGAGCGGGATCTGCCGTCTGCACATGAACACCGTGTGTCTCTCTCCCTCCCCCCACCCCCTGCTCATGCCCCATGTGTCTCTCTCCCTCCCCCCCATCCTCCGCTCATGCCCCGTGTGTCTCTCTCACTCCCCCTACCCCCGCTCATGCCCCATGTGTCTCTCCCCCTCCTGCCCACCCCCCGCTCATGCCCTGTGTGTCTCTCCCCCTCCCGCCCACCCCCTGTTCATGCCCCGTGTGTCTCTCTCACTCCCCCCTACCCCTGCTCATGCCCCATGTGTCTCTCCCCCTCCTGCCCACCCCCCGCTCATGCCCTGTGTGTCTCTCCCCCTCCCGCCCACCCCCCGCTCATGCCCCGTGTGTCTCTCTCACTCCCCCCTACCCCTGCTCATGCCCCATGTGTCTCTCTCCCTCCCCCCCACCCCCCGCTCATGCACAGTGTGTCTCTCTCCCTCCCCCACCCCCCGCTCATGCCCTGTGTGTCTCTCTCACTCCCCCCACCCCCGCTCATGCCACGTGTTTCCTTCTTGTCCCCCCCACTCATGCTCCGTGTCTCCCCTGTTCCTCCAGCCCCCCGCCCACGCCATCGGCACACGCTGGCCAGCGGAGGGCCGAGGAGCGGGATCTGCCGCCTTCACACGAACGCCGTGTGTCTCTCTCCCTCCCCCCACCCCCTGCTCATGCCCCATGTGTCTCTCTCCCTCCCCCCCACCCCCCGCTCATGCCCCGTGTGTCTCTCTCACTCCCCCCTACCCCCGCTCATGCCCCATGTGTCTCTCCCCCTCCTGCCCACCCCCCGCTCATGCCCTGTGTGTCTCTCCCCCTCCCGCCCACCCCCCGTTCATGCCCGTGTGTCTCTCTCACTACCCCCCACCCCCACTCATGCCCCGTGTGTCTCTCCCCCTCCCGCCCACCCCCCGCTCATGCATGCCCCATGTGTCTCTCCCCCTCCCACCCACCCCCGCTCATGCCCCGTGTGTCTCTCCGACTCCCGCCCACCCCCCGCTCATGCCCCGTGTGTCTGTCTCTCTCCCTCCCGCTCATGCCCCGTGTGTCTATCGCTCCCTCCCGCCGACCCCCTGCTCATTAAATGTGTGTCTATCCCTCCTGCCACCCATCCCCCCACTCATGCCCCGTGTGTCTATCCCTCCCGCCGCCCACCCCCCCCGCTCATGCCCTGTGTGTCTCTCTCCCTCCCCCCACCCCCCGCTCATGCCCCATGTGTCATTCTCCCTCCCCCCCACCCCCGCTCATGCCCCGTGTGTCTGTCCCCCTCCCACCCACCCCCCGCTCATGCCCCGCATGTCTCTCTCCCCCCCACCCCCGCTCACGCCCTTTGTGTCTCTCCCCCTCTCGCCTACCCCCGCTCATGCCCCGTGTCTCTATCCCTCCCAACGCCCACCCCCCGCTCATGCCCCGTGTCTCTATCCCTCCCGCCGCCCACCACCCCGCGCTCATGCCCCGTGTCTCTATCCCTCCCGCCGCCCACCACCCCGCGCTCATGCCCCGTGTCTCTATACCTCCCGCCGCCCACCCCCCGCTCATGCCCCGTGTCTCTATCCCTCCCGCCGCCCACCCCCGCTCATGCCCCGTGTCTCTATCCCTCCCGCCGACCACCCCCCGCTCATGCCCCGTGTCTCTATCCCTCCCTCCTGCCCACCCCCCGCTCATGTCCTGTGTCTGTCTCCTGTTTCCCCCACCCGCTCATGACCCGTGTCTGTCTCCTGTTTCCACCCACCCGCTCATGCCCCGTGTCTGTCTCCTGTTCCCCCACCCGCTCATGCCCTGTCGGTACACCCTGTTTCGGCATTGCCGGTTCGCCGACGGGATGTTTTGGCGTGCCGCACACCAGTGCACATCGCCTGCTGTTTAGGGAAACGTTCAGTGCCGTGCACTGAAAATGCGCCGCTCAATGCACTGCACTGAACGTTTCCCTAAACAGCAGGCGATGTGCACTGGGGTGCGGCGCACAGAGCAGAATTGATCTGTCGGGCTCACGAAGGTGGGGGCTGTGCTGCTCGGAGCAGACTGCTCCGAGCAGCACAGCCTCCACCTTCGCGGGCCCGGCTGTGTACTCTGCGTGGCTGTGGTGCCTGCATGAAGAACTCGCAGAACATTTATGTGCGGCCAGTTCGGCGCGGGCTGCCGCGCCGTGCTGAACCGGCTCCTGCGCCGAACAGGCCACGCCAAAGCATCCCGCGCCGAACCGGCCACCCCGAAATGTCATGCTCCATGGCCCGTGTCTGTCTCCTGTACCCCCCCACCACCCGCTCATGCCCCGTGTCTGTCTCCTGTTCCCCCCACCCCCCGCTCATGCCCCATGTCTGTCTCCTGTACCCCCCCACGCCCCGCTCATGCCCTGTGTCTTTCTCCTATTGCCCCCCCACCCCCCTGCTCATGCCCAGTGTCTGTCTCCTGTTCCCCCACCCCCCGCTCATGCCCCGTGTCTGTCTCCTGTTCCCCCCACCCCCCGCTCATGCCCCGTGTCTGTCTCCTGTTCTCCCCACCCCCCGTTCATGCCCCCTGTCTCTCTCCTGTTGCCCCCCCACCCCCTGGTCATTCCCCGTGTCTGTCTCCTGTACCCCCCCACCCCCTGCTCATGCCCCGTGTCTTCCTCCTGTTCCCACCCACCCCTTCCCCCGTGTCTTCCTCTTGTCACCCCCTCCTGTGATGCCCCTTGTTGACCTCTTGTTCCCCCCACCCCCCGCTCATGCCCCGTGTCTCCCTTCTTCCCCTCCACCCCCCGCTCATGCCCGTGTCTGCACTGTTGGAACAGGGCAGACACAGGACATCAGTGGGGGTGAGGGCCCCATATTGCCCTACCCCCGCTCATGCCCTGTGTCTCTCCTGTTCACCCCCGCTCATGCTCCGTGTCTGTCTCCCTCCTTTTCCCCCAATTCATGGCTCGTGTCTCCCCTGTTCACCCCCACCCCGCTCATGCCCCGTGTCTCCCTTCTTTCCCGCTCATGCCCCGTGTCTCCCTTCTTTCCACCCCCTGCTCATGCCCCATGTCTCCCTCGTGTTACCCACCACTCATGCCCCGTGTCTCTCTCCTGTTCTCCCCACCCTCCGCTCATGCCCCGTGTCTCTCTCCTGTTGCCCCCCCACCCCCTGGTCATTCCCCGTGTCTGTCTCCTGTAGCCCCCACCCCCTGCTCATGCCCCGTGTCTTCCTCCTGTTCCCTCCCACCCCCTGCCCCGTGTCTTCCTCTTGTCACCCCCTCCTATGATGCCCCTTGTTGACCTCTTGTTCCCCCCACCCCCGCACATGCCCCCTGTCTCCATTCTTCCCCCCCACCACCCCGCTCATGCCCTGTCTTCCTTTCCCCCCCACTCCCCGCTCATGCCCCGTGTCTCCCTTCTCCCCCCCACCCCCCGCTCATGCCCCGTGTCTGCACTGTTGGAACAGGGCAGACACAGGGCATGAGTGGGGGTGAGGGCCCCATATTGCCCTACCCCCGCTCATGCCCCGTGTCTCTCCTGTTCACCCCCGCTCATGCTCCGTGTCTGTCTCCCTCCTTTTCCCCCGCTCATGGCCCGTGTCTCCCCTGTTCACCCCCACCCCCGCTCATGCCCCGTGTCTCCCTTCTTTCCCGCTTATGCCCCGTGTCTCCCTTCTTTCCACCCCCTGCTCATGCCCCGTGTCTCCCTCGTGTTACCCCCCACTCATGCCCCGTGTCTCTCTCCTGGTCTTCCCGACCCCCTGCCGATGCCCTGTTGTGTTCTCTTTATACACCCTGCCTTCCCTTTCCCTGGTGTCCATCATCTTGGTAAAAGATTTTCCTTCCTACACCGGGACGCCTGCCTGCGGTGTCCTGGTTTGGAAGAAAAATCGTTTTTTTACCACCACGGGTTCCCACTTTGAGAACCGTGGATGCTAGTGGTCTTCCTCCATTGAAAAGGACGTTATGGTTACGTTGCACTAATAAAAACCTATGAAATTCAGTAAAAAAACTGTGTTAAAGGGACGTTATGGTTAAGTTGCGCTACTAATAACCTATGAAATTCAATAAAAAAAACTTTGTTAAAGGGACATTGTGGTTAAGTTGCGCTACTAAAAACCAATGAAATTCAGTAAAAAAACTTTGTTAAAGGGACGTTATGGTTCAAAGTAAAACCAAAAAAAACCTGAAATTGGTAAGATAAGCAACCATAACTTGCGCCACCGTGCACTGTTAACACTAACACCCAGGATATCAAAGATGACATCCCAAATGGGCCTGCAGAGGGGAACAGGCGTGAGGATGCAGATGAGAGTGATGAAGAGGATGAAGAGGATGAGGTAGCGGACGTTCCTACTACTAACACTCATTGTGAATCTTGGGTGTGGAGATTATTTACCACTCTTGATGGAGTACCAAAAGCATGTGCATACAAGGAGTGCTGCACTCAGTGCCAGATGGTGCTGAGGCGTGGCAAGCCTGGTTTGTATAGATATGGTACTACATCAATGAAGCGACACCTAGGTCGTTCACCGGTAGGGCTATTTGTAAGGTTGTACCTTGTGATAAATGTAGCAGGTTGAGTTCCCATGCAGCATCCTCCGTTTCCGCTCCTGCCACCATAAGAGACACTCCTGCGGGACAGCGCATCCCTCCAGCTGCCTCGCAGGCCATACGTGATGCTGTTGACCCTTCCCTTTTGAGGTTCACAGTATTGTGCATGTACTGAGACGCAGTACTCTGCAGGGGGAAGAACAGTCAAAGTGCTTTTGAGGCTGCAGTCAAAGAGGATGAGATGGACTGCCCACTACCTGAATAAGGCCCCCCTGCATATTTTTCTCTCCACCTGCCCTTTCTTATCCCTGTGGTTGGTGTCCCTTCCTTACCCTCCTTTCCCCTCCTTTCCTTAGAATAAATTGTAACAGCTCGGACTTCCTCGGACCCAGCGCTTCACCCAGATGAGCCCAGCTGACCTGAGCTCCCCGCAATGGCACCATGTGGATCTCGGCCAATCATGGAGCACCGCCCTTGTGCAAATCATAGTGTCTAGTCCCCGCCACCCAATACCCACAACTATGTGCCCCCTATAGCTTCCCTCACTGATGACCTTATTTTGTAATAAATATGAATGGGCCTCATTAGAAGGTTGGAGGTAACCATGCCGCTTTTAGCAGCATGATTGCCTCCATACCGCAATCCGGGCCCAGGGTTCCTCGAATGAGGAATTACCGGGCCATCGCAACCTGGTCCATCCCCATTCCCATTCGAACCCCCATAGGGCTCAATGGGAATGGGGATGGAGCTAACAACGGGCCCGTTAGTGACGGGCCCATTGTTAACTCCCTGGTCCCCTCGTGGGACCCGGTAAGGACGCCTGGTGTTTCCAGGCGCCCATTGCGTGTCCCGCGAGGAGACCTCGTAATAGGGCGGAACGGGTTTACCGGCACTGGCACCTTTACCGGTGCCGATAAATCCATTCCGCCAACCTTATAGTGAGGTCCAATGTCTTTCTATTGTCCGGCAGAGTGCTCTTGGAGTCTGAAGAGTTCTCTGCTTGCCCATTTATTGGTTTAGATCAACTTCTACCTTTTGAATTCACCCACACTTGGTCTTGTTCTAATTCCCATTTGGGGTGTGTTCATTATTGACTATAACTGGGGAGTTTTAAATGCCTTATTGGGGGACACTCACTTTCAGCGCATAACACTGGGACAGCCCTTCTACCCTTTCCACTTCACTCTCTGCACCATTCCCTCATTGGCTACTGTTTAGCAGTCACACAATCATCCACCAATCACATCCAAGAACTCTACATCTAACTCCATTATCACAATTCAGCACTTTAGATGTACTGTGGATCACTCTGAGTACAATTGGGCTGTGCCTGGAAAGCACTCACAGCAACTACTAGTAAACTCTCCACATTTCTACTTGCAGATTTATGCACATCCACATGCATGAACACAAACTACAGGTATGAATATTTTCTGCACAGTACATGTATAGCTCTTGTATGAATGCATATACACAGAGCAACTGCCACTTACCCTGTGTAACCTGTAAAACCAATTTACTGTCATTTCTCCCATCTGATATGATCAAGTGTCACTTGCAAACCTGTCTACTCTCCAAATATTTATTTACACACACAACAATCTAAGAAAGTGCAATTTCATGTTAAAAAATGAGAGAAACAGTATAATTGTGGAAAAAGGCTGTGTAGTGTGTTATAAAATGAAACGCAGCAAGGATGAGTACATGCATCTTTATTCTTGCACACAGATAAGCAATATCATTTAAAAGGTTCCCACCTGAAACAACACCACTGCCTCTACATCAGATCCTTCTGCTTTATTTCCCACACCTTCACAAATGCATACATTGCATGCTTTTTTGTACAGTTTCTGCCATTTAGCATGTAAAAAAAAGAAAAAACCATATGATTATTTTTCCTAACATCCAATAACACTGCCTTAAGAAACCAAGTGTGGTCTGTGCGCTTACTATTGTGCGCATTTGTAACGCACATTCAACTAACAGATTCTAAGTAAAATATAGAGGATGCACATAGGCAAAGGAAAGCTTATGTACATACTATGCTCAAATATCAGAAAGCACTACTACTGCAAAAACAAAGAAATCAATGTCTACATTAACAACAGAGCTATTAACACACATGTTTACTAACGTCTTTCTTTTACAATTGCAGTGAAGACCTTTCTCCTGAAAAGCAGCAGCGTCTGAAGTACAAAAAAGAATTTAGAAGAAGCCTACTCTTTCCATACAAAAAAGTAAGTGCAATACTACCATAATGTTCTAACTGTTGCTAAAACACAGTAGAATTCTAGTATTGAAGAACAAACAATTTTATTAACCCTGTAACATTGGATTCAATATTAGTGCATCCCCTCACCAGCTGCATACCTTGCATTGTCATCTGAACCCCAGTATAGTAACACACAAATACAAGAATATCCTTCCCAACCTGATGTAGCTGCCCATTGCACAATCAAACACCTCCACATCCATCCTTACCATCATACTCAGACACTCATGCACAAAGCACACATACACTGCACAACAGGCCAACCCACACTTTCATTTTCTCCAACAGACCCCAAAGAATGCCAACCAAAATCAACTCCGTAAAAAACAACGCAAAAGTAAACAATATCAAAATAAAATTCTACAAAATAAGCATCTACCTCTAGCAGAATCTGTACAAAAAGTTCAAACAAAACAGGTAATGCAGTCATTAAGCGAAACAAAACAAGCTTCCAGTACAGAATATTTGCCTCCTTTTTTAAAATGTAAAACGAAACAGAAAGTGATTAGCAAGTCTTCAGCTACCACTACTGCTAACACTGCACTTTTAAATCTTGATGTAGTAGCAAGTAAGCATACCAAAAAAAGTCCTTCAGGACCTTATAAAAACAGGAGAGAAAACACACACAGCCCTTTAAACCTACCGTAGAAAATTAATCCTAGAAGGTCTGATAGCCAGTGGAGTCCTTCTCAAAAGGAAATTATTTACTTTAGTTTTAAACAGAATGAAACCACTTACAACACTAAGTGTTAAACTACAAAAAAAGACCGCAATAAACAGAATATCAAAAAAATAGCTTCTCAAACATCTGTGGAGGTGAATGGAGTCACACCACAAGCACAGAACCATAGTTCATTGAAGAAGCATTCAAACAAAAGCAAACAAGCCCAATTGCCATACATAGCAGTGGACGAGGGTATGGACAACTTAATAATAACATTATGGAATAAGAAACACTGCCCACAAAAATATCCCCAGAAAAGTCAGTATCAACTCTCGATTCCACTGAACCAGTCTTCAAATGGCTGTGCACATCAATGTGTAACATTGCCAAAAAATCTTTCAAATCTTTATACCACTTCCTCAATCAGTATGTGAAATGCAAAGACAAATTCAAAATGAGACCTGTTCGTCTGCTGAGCCTGGAGGAGCAGGAGCTCCCTCCATCTACTGCTGGAGCAGTAGTCAGCCATGCACTGATGCCCTCGAGCCCTGCCTAACTCCAGGTATGCCACAGCCTCCCTCAGGTGCATTTTGAAAAGCAGAGCGCGAGTGTGCCTTTTTTAGGCAACTCACGGCGGATTATTATTAATATATCCGCGCCGCACTTGCTTTGCCCAGTGGGCCTTTTCTACCCAGGATTTGCCCCTTATTGCACTCGGAGTGCATCCAGACACCATTGGGACCCACGAGGACTGCACCACTCCAAGATGGCCGACCGTCACCGCCTCAACCCTCTACTCGGCCCCACAGCCCTGCAGGCATCGTGATTGGCTCCTCTCCCCTACTTGAGAGCCAACCACAAGCCGGCAGGCTTGGAGCTGGCCCACCACGAAGGCACACACAAAGGCACTGTGCCTGTCTCCAGCCTGTCTACACCGTCGAGCCTAGAGCCACGACCCCCTGCCCTCCAGCTTACAGGGTAAGCATACTGCCCCCCTTCCACAACCTACTCCTAACCCTCTAGCCAGAGACCTTGAACTGTTTCCATCCATCACGGACCCGGCGTACATGCACCTCCAAACATTTCTACGTCCAAGGTCCCAATTGCACCGTTGTGCTCTCGAACTGCAACATAATGTTTCAGTGCTTAATATGTATCTACTTAACCACCTACCATCCACTACTCCTGCGCAACCAAAATTAACCTCCACTGCGGCTTCTCGCACTGCACAAGCATAAGTACCCAACCCACTCTTGCCTCATATTAGCAGCATGTTTTTTTTTCACCTGTTTGCTGCCCTGGCCCTGCCTTGCTGTATGCTGCCACTTGATAACTGCATCTGCATTACGGTCGCCCAGAGACCACTGTGATATTGTGTAATGCCTTATGGTCGCTTGGAGACCACTGTGATATTGTGTAGTGCCTTATGGTCGCTTAGAGACCAATGTGATATTGTGTAGTGCCTTATGGTCGCTTAGAGACCACTGTTATATTGGGCCTCATTACGACCCTGGCGGTAAGGGGTTAACGCCAGCATTAGCTGCGCCGACCCCTTACCGCCAATTACGAGGTCCCTTAGCGCCATGGCGCTATTAACACCTGCTTTTAGCAGGTGTTAAAATCCATGGCGCTAAGGGACCATGTTGTTAATTACGCCACCGTAATTTACGGTGGCGTAATTAACGCCTTCCCCACTCCCATTATGCACTATGGGGCAAAAATGGGAATGGGGAAGGGTAAATGGGGATTGGGGACTTACCGCCCCGCCGACCTCGGAATGGGGCGGTAAGTCCGCCAACCACCATGGCGTAAACGTAGTTTACGCCATGGTGGTAAAGTCACGGCCCAGGCGGTAACTTACCGCCTGGGTCGTAATGAGGCCCATTGTGTAGTGCCTTATGGTCGCTTAGAGACCAATGTGATATTGTGTAGTGCCTTATGGTCGCCCAGAGACCACTGTGATATTGTGTAGTGCCTTATGGTCACTTAGAGACCAATGTGATATTGTGTAGTGCCTTATGGTCGCCCAGAGACCACTGTGATATTGTGTAGTGCCTTATGGTCGCTTAGAGACAAATGTGATATTGTGTAGTGCCTTATGGTCGCCCATAGACCACTGTGATATTATGTAGTGCCTTATGGTCGCCCAGAGACCACTGTGATAATGTGTAGTGCCTTATGGTTGCCCAGAGACCACTGTGATATTGTGTAGTGCCTTATGGTCGCCTAGAGACCACTGTGATATTGTGTTGCGCCTTATGGTCGCTTAGAGACCTTAACCCACCAGCTCTCGCTAACCTATCTCAACATGTACACCTGCCACACATTGTACCTCCTCACAGGTCTAGTCTACACCTTACTGACCAGCACTATTTACTACTCCGTGCCCACAGGGCAACCCAACAGCCATATCATGGAACTCAGACACACCACCACACACGCTACTCCTCCCGAGATCATACTCAGGCAGCACAGACTCAGAACACGCACACTCCCTCTAGCTTTCCTCTCCGCACCCATGCAGGTAACACCGAGGAACTCACGCCTAGGCTCTCGCACTCACGCTAAGACCTGCTGCCCACCATACACTATTACCCGCAAGCACCTTAACAGGTCTCCGACGCTCGCTCCAACCTCACATGACCAATGTGAAGTCAGACATCACTTGACTAATAAGCCTACTCACGCTACCAAAAAGCTTATCCCTATTACCAACTTCAAGCCACCTCAACCAAAAAAGCTCCAACACCTTAAATGTGCTCTATTAAATGTTCGCTCACTCAACGCCCACGCTTTAGAAGTCAATAACATTATTACCAACCAAGACCTAGACATGTTAGCCATAACAGAAACATGGTTGCACCCTGCCTCTGGCCCGACTATCAGCTTAGCTGTACCATCAGGTTACTCGATCTTAAGACAGGCCAGATTAAGTAAAATGGGAGGTGGAGTCGCACTAATCTTTAAAGACACCCTAGCCTTAAGACAGACTCCCACCACAGGGGAAGACTCCATTGACATCCTCTCAGCCAAACTTACCCTCTCCCCCAAAGACACAGTAAACATTCATGTCATATATAGACCCCCAGGCCCCGCCAATAATTTCAAAGGCATAGTCAACCATCTTCTTGGAAAAAACATCAAACAAACTTCCAAAACATTGTTTCTAGGAGACCTAAACCTTGGATATAATGATAAACCTGACAAAGAAGCGACCACTCTCGCCAGAAACCTCACAGATCTAGGATTCACACAGATAGTTACTGCCCCGACCCATAATAAAGGCCGTATCTTAGACTGGGTGGCTGATCACAACTGTGGCTCCACCCTCAACTCCAACACAGCCCTTCCTTGGTCTGATCACAACTGCCTTCAATTCTGCATCCCCATATCCTCCTACTCCAAACCTCTTATACCAGCACCGGCCATGCTAGCCAGAAGTGCCAAAAAACTTACAGCAGACAATATACGTCCCCTTCTCAACATCCCTTGCCTAGCACCCCCGTTCTCCTGCGACCCCAGCATTCTAGCAGAGATCTTCAAAGACACCCTCACCCATGCCATCAATGCTGCAGCCCCTTTGGAAAACAAAAAAGAAAAAAAATTGTTTCACTCCAACTCATGGTTCACGGAGGACTTACTAAATCTTCGCCAATGCAAGCGCCAAGCCCACAAAACATGACAGGCCAATCCCTGTGATGCCACCAAAGTAGACTTTCTCAGTATCTCTAAAAAATACAAAAATGCCATACTCAAGGCGAAATCTGAAACCTACAATAAACGTATCATGGAAGCCAACTCCCACTCAAAAGAGCTTTTCACCATCTTTAAAGAGCTCACTATCCCCCCAATCTGCACAGATGAGATTGTTAAGGATGAGGCTTGGTGCAATAACATTCAAACAGCAATGTTAAATAAAATAGAACTTCTTCAAAATAGAATAGCAGAACACTTTAAGGCTCTGCACCCCCAACAGACCCTCTCCGTCAATACCGCCAAAGATAAGCACACCTCCAAATTCGATTTCTCCCCAATCACAGAGTCGGATACTCTCCACATCCTCAAACAGTGCAAACCATCTCAATGCAAAGGAGATATATGCCCCCCCAACATCATTAAAGAGTGTGCGGCACCCCTCGCACCAATCATCACAGCATTCATTAACGCCTCATTCAAGACGGGCAAAGTCCCTGACAGCCTTAAAGAGGCGTGGGTACGCCCACTCTTAAAGAAACCAACCCTGGTCCCTGCCCAACCTAATAATTATCGGGCCATTACTACAGTTCCATTTCTCCTAAAAATCCTAGATAAAGCTGCACACATGCAGATCCAGGCCTACCTGGAAAACAACTCTGTCCTAGGTAAAAGGCAGTCCGAATTCCGCAAAGGTCATGGCACTGAAACCGCCTTACTAGATCTGAAGAATCAAATTACCCTGATCTTAGACAAAGGCAAGCCGGCCCTTCTGCTCCTCCTAGACCTCCCGGCGGCATTTGATTTAGTCGATCACGCCATCCTCACGAACCATCTCACTCAGGCTGCACATTTCTCCAAACAAGCCACAAATTGGATCACCTCCTTCCTCGAAGGTAGAGTGATGAAAGTGTTTTCCAATACAGCCAACGCAGAGCCTACCACCATCAGGTATGGAGTCCCTCCGGGCTCATGTACGGCTCCCACCCTCTATAATCTTTTTACCAAACCTCTCTTTGATAAACTGGACGCACTTGGGATCACATACACCAACTACGATGACGATACCCAAGTACTCCTCCCGCTCACAGGACTCTACCACCAGGATGCAGCCACCCTCCAGAATATATACGCCACCATCCAAGCATGGATGGCCACGAACGGTCTATGCCTTGACGGAGATAAGACCGAAATTCTCATCCTTGGCCAAAAATCCACTCTCACGAACCTCGACCCACTCTTCACCAACTTCTGCATAGACAATTGTGTCATCCCAGTTCTACCTTCTGTTAAAACACTAGGAGTCCACATTGACGCATCACTCTCCATGGACAAGCAAGTCAACTCCAGTGTCTCTGCTTCCGCCCTGAACACTAAGCTCATTAATGCAATCAAACCTTTCCTAACTAAAGATAATTGCCTATCCATTGCCAGAGCCACCATTGGAGCCAAACTAGATTATTGTAATGCGCTATTGGCTGGCACCTCCAACTCCAATCTCAATAAACTTCAAACAACACAAAATAATGCACTAAGAGCAGCCCTCAGTATACCTAAAAGGGACCACATTGCGCAAGCCTGAAGGGAAGCACACTGGCTACCCGTTAAAGAGCGCATTACATTCAAAATACTTACCACCGCACACAAATGTATTAACCTGTCTGCACCTTCATACCTGTCTGACACGCTAGTCAGATCTCACTCCACTAGACCAACGAGACAATGCCACACCAACCAACTTAGGGTCCCACGCATCAAACGAGCTAGAGCAGGTGGAATAAGCTTCCCCTACATCGCCCCTAAGCTATGGAATGCACTACCCTGCATGCTCAGAGCAGAATCCTCTCTCACTGCCTTCCGAAAAAAACTAAAAACTACCTTGTTCAACTAACTCCTCCAACGTCATGCCTTCTGACCCTCTCCTCCTCCTCTCCTCTCTTCTCCTCCCCTCCTGTAGCTACTACTTTTCTCTTGCAACTAAGTAATGACTTTTCTGTATGTATAACAAGTCATGTTCATATCTGTAACAAGCTCCACGATGCCCTCTGGGCTGCCTGTGCGCTTAACAAATGTGAATAAATAAATAAATAAAATAAATAAAACTACTACAAAATATGGACGCCTGTCCAGTGCGCAAATACACAGGACTACAAGGACATTCATTAGCCTGCATTTCTGGACCTATTTGCAAAAGCACCTTCCATCATATCAATATTATATCAACACATCATTCAACTATAAGAAATCTGGTCCATAAACTGTACTACGCCAAACCTACTGCTTTAATACTAGCCAAATTAAATAATAATCTTCTACAAGGTACAGCCAAACAACTACTCGAAGAAATAGAGCATATCCAAAGAAATTATTTTGGAAGTGAAAGCCACTTACAAAATGCAATAGCTTTACAACAAACTAGCAACAACTGTACAAATGTCAACCTTCTACTGCACACATACAAAAAAGAAATACTAAAGTTATAAAGTACATCCGCTGAAGAATCAAACCATGTGTGTGTGTATTTCTGCAAGACAAAAACTGTAGACATAGTGTACAAAATAGACGACAATGCAGAGTCCAAATGGTTCCAATTAGCTCTCTATCTTATAGCAGAAAACAAATACAAAATTATTGACCCCTTAATACTTTGCATTTACTGCACAGTAAAACGTGACAACAACCGAACACCTTCACGTGCTATCACAAATAACTTGGAATTATTCCCACTACCAAAACTCCTGCAACAACTCAACTTATAAGAGACCATCATAATTCAAACAGTGCACCCATTTCAAGCAATAATACGCCTTCAACAAAAAACAGCAAAATTACCTCCCTCTGAATTAGTGAAAGGCATTCGTAGCAAAGTAGTTTATTTGCCATTAGATCTCAAAGAAAATGTAAACACTCTAGGAGTGTAACAGCCAATAGATCAATCTTTATTTGTCTTAGTAAATGGCGTACCTACAAAAGACAAACAAATTTGGAAACAACTTGTGGACTTACGGAAAGTTAGAAAAGCCATGCAATATCTGAAAGACAACAATGCATACTACAAATAAATTAATATTGAAGAAAACCTGGGGGAAACCCCTGAAATAATTAGAGTCATCAGAAAATTGTCCATTTTAACTTCTAGATCCTGCTAGAGTATCCAATATATTAGACCATTATACAATTCATCCATTACACTCTAAAGACATCATAGATAATGCACTGGAAACATACCAAATGCGACAAGCCAAATGATCTCCAATCAGCATATGGGAAAAAAGTATAGAAGCACATGCCTTTCCTCTACTCTTTCTTACTGGAAAAGTGAGGAAGGTACGATGATAGACCCGCACAAATAAAAGCTTCAGAATACTGCTCTTTACGGATGTATTATTCAGACCCCAGATTCAGACAAAACATGGAATACATATTCCACCTTCTCTTTGAAAGTGAACTAGCTACTCTATGCTATGGAGATGCACACACATTAGAATCAGGTACCCATTTCCAAAATATGTCAGCTACGCAATTACTACACAAAGTGCAAGAAAAAAATGATATTTTACAGGCAAGCATTACAAATCTTTTAGCAAACATGAGTGGTACAAAAGAATACTGGTTCCGACGTCACAGAGATGTACGCTGTATGATAAGAAACCTTGGCCCAAACACTTGGTTTGTGAAATTACGTTGTGCAGAATATGCATGGGAAGATTTACACAATTTCCTACACATAGCAAACAAAAACAAAACAAACACAGATATAAAAACACCAGAAGAACTCTAGATCCTGAAAATGTATCAAGATATTTCCATCATCGTTATGCTACAATTCATTTGTAATAAAACTGCTCCTCCCCTCGGATAAGTGCAACACTTCTTTTGGAGAAAAGAATACCAAGCCAGAGAAGCACCACACATCCACATGCTTTTATGGATTAAAGATGCTCCTAATTTTGGTCAGGACAGTGATTTTTTTTATCCAAAAATATGTCACTTGTGAAATCCCTTCACAAACAACACATAGTGACCTTCATGCACAAATTTTACAATTACAAAGACAAAAATGTGGGAAATATTGTCGTCACAAATATAAAAACAAAGGGAAATACTACACCAAATGCCGCTTTGGTTTCCCTAGACCAGTTTCAACAACAGGTCGAGTAAACAACTTCATGTCTTCAGTTAGACATAGTGTCAAATGTAAATCACCTAAGAACATATATTACATAAAAAGAACAGAAGAATCAAAATACATCAATGATTACAATGCAATCATTGCCTTCCTATGTAATGCAAACATTGATGTGCAGTACATTACAGACAATTCCACTGCAGTTGCACGTTATGTCACAGCCTACTTAACCAAAGCAGAAAAAACAGAGCTCCAAGTCCTCTGCGATGACATATCATCTGACAAAATAATATCACAGAAATTGTACATCTTAGGCATAAAAATGCTCTCCCATAGAGAATTTGGCTGCTATAAAGCTGAAGACTGTTTAACCGGTACTGCCTTGTATGGAAAATCTGAAGATATAGTATGGCAAAGTCTTGGTCCTGGTAAATCTAGAAAAAGAGTTCTGAAATCGTATGAGGACATAGAAACAATAGCCAGAAATGATCCCAACAGCCAAGAAATATTGAAAAACAATTTACTAGACACATACTAACCAAACAGGAGTACCACTTTGGAAACCATCCGCCTGATTCATGGAATTATTTGCGTGAAAAAACACAGATTTGCCCGAAAATCCCCATACTTCAAACAGGGATTTTTGGGCAGAAAGACGCGCAAATCAGCGTTTTTCATGCAAATAATTCCATGAATCATGCTGCATGTGTCTATACCACGTAGCCCAAAACCTCACAACCAAAAATAATATTAAACCATATGAAAAGAAAGGTAGGTACAGAGTGGCAAATTTTGAAGGCAGCTTAGTGAAACTTACCAAATGCAGCTTAATTAATCACATAAAATTGTCATTAAAAACTCCTCAACATTACATGCCTCTGCTACAACTTTTTAAACCATGGATAAAAGAAGAAGACTTCCTAGATACCTATGACTCCTATGAAGACGCTTTCAAAGCAAATGAAAGCACTATAACAGATGTAAATGTTACACAGTACCAAACAATGTTGCACAATAAACAGCAGCACGAAGAAGAACTCCAGGCACAACTAGATGTGGACACTCCTGACAGTAGTCAACCTTCTGTAACAGGAAGCCAACAACCTCTTGGACAGCCACTGGTAGCAAATGAGACAGAATTAGCCATGACAGAAGTAGAAAACACCAAGTGTCAGTATGAGCAATCTACAGAAAACATTGTTGTACTGAAATCACAACTAAACAATGAGCAGCGTAGCATTTTCCAAGAAGTAACAAAATAAATTGAACATGGTGTGCAACATGAAAGTAAAAACTCCAGGTATGCCACAGCCTCCCTCAGGTGCATTTTGAAAAGCAGAGCGCGAGTGTGCCTTTTTTAGGCAACTCACGGCGGATTATTATTAATATATCCGTGCCGCACTTGCTTTGCCCAGTGGGCCTTTTCTACCCAGGATTTGCCCCTTATTGCACTCGGAGTGCATCCAGACACCATTGGGACCCACGAGGTCTGCACCACTCCAAGATGGCCGACCGTCACCGCCTCAACCCTCTACTTGGCCCCACAGCCCTGCAGGCATCGTGATTGGCTCCTCTCCCCTACTTGGGAGCCAACCACAAGCCAGCAGGCTTGGAGCCGGCCCACCACGAAGACAAACACAAAGGCACACACAAAGGCACTGTGCCTGTCTCCAGCCTGTCTACACCGTCGAGCCTAGAGCCACGACCCCCTGCCCTCCAGCTTACAGGGTAAGCATTCTGCCCCCCTTCCACAACCTACTCCTAACCCTCTAGCCAGAGACCTTGAACTGTTTCCATCCATCACGGACCCGGCGTACATGCACCTCCAAACATTGCTACATCCAAGGTCCCACTTGCACCGTTGTGCTCTCGAACTGCAACATAATGTTTCAGTGCTTAATGTGTATCTACTTAACCACCTACCATCCACTACTCCTGCGCAACCATAATTAACCTCCACTGCGGCTTCTCACACTGCACAAGCATAAGTACCCAACCCACTCTTGCCTCATATTAGCAACATGTTTTTTTCACCTGTTTGCTGCCCTGGCCCTGCCTTGCTGTATGCTGCCACTTGATAACTGCATCTGCATTACGGTCGCCCAGAGACCACTGTGATATTGTGTAATGCCTTATGGTCGCTTAGAGACCACTGTGATATTGTGTAGTGCCTTATGGTCGCTTAGAGACCAATGTGATATTGTGTAGTGCCTTATGGTCGCTTAGAGACCACTGTGATATTGTGTAGTGCCTTATGGTCGCTTAGAGACCAATGTGATATTATGTAGTGCCTTATGGTCGCCCAGAGATCACTGTGATATTGTGTAGTGCCTTATGGTCGCTTAGAGACAAATGTGATATTGTGTAGTGCCTTATGGTCGCCCATAGACCACTGTGATATTGTGTAGTGCCTTATGGTAGCCCAGAGACCACTGTGATATTGTGTAGTGCCTTATGGTCGCCCAGAGACCACTGTGATATTGTGTAGTGCCTTATGGTCGCCTAGAGACCACTGTGATATTGTGTTGTGCCTTATGGTCGCTTAGAGACCTTAACCCACCAGCTCTCGCTAACTTAACTCAACATGTACACCTGCCACACATTGTACCTCCTCACAGGTCTAGTCTACACCTTACTGACCAGCACTATTGACTACTCCGTGCCCACAGGGCAACCCAACAGCCATATCATGGAACTCAGACACACTACCACACACGCTACTCCTCCCGAGATCATGCTCAGACAGCACAGACTCAGAACACCCACACTCCCTCTAGCTTTCCTCTCCACACCGATGCAGGTAACACGGAGGAACTCACGCCTAGGCTCTCGCACTCACGCTAAGACCTGCTGCCCACCATACACTATTACCCGCAAGCACCTTAACAGGTCTCCGACGCTCGCTCCAACCTCATATGACCAATGTGAAGTCAGACATCACTTGACTAATAAGCCTACTCACTCTACCAAAAAGCTTATCCCTATTGCCAACCTCAAGCCACCTCAACCAAAAAAGCTCCAACACCTTAAATGTGCTCTATTAAATGTTCGCTCACTCAACGCCCACGCTTTAGAAGTCAATAACATTATTACCAACCAAGACCTAGACATGTTAGCCATAATTGAAAAAACATGGTTGCACCCTGCCTCTGGCCCGACTATCAGCTTAGCTGTACCATCAGGTTACTCGATTTTAAGACAGGACAGATTAACTAAAATGGGAGGTGGAGTCACACTAATCTTTAAAGACACCCTAGCCTTAAAACAGACTCCCACCACAGGGGAAGACTCCATTGACATCCTCTCAGCCAAACTTACCCTCTCCCCCAAAGACACAGTAAACATTCATGTCATATATAGACCCCCAGGCCCCGCCAATAATTTCAAAGGCATAGTCAACCATCTTCTTGGATAAAACATCAAACAAACTTCCAAAACATTGTTTCTAGGAGACCTAAACCTTGGATATAATGATAAACTTGACAAAGAAGCCACTACTCTCGCCAGAAACCTCACAGATCTAGGATTCACACAGATAGTTACTGCCCCGACCCATAATAAAGGCCGTATCTTAGACTGGGTGGCTGATCACAACTGTGGCTCCACCCTCAACTCCAACACAGCCCTTCCTTGGTCTGATCACAACTGCCTTCAATTCTGCATCCCCATATCCTCCTACTCCAAACCTCTTATACCAGCACCGGCCATGCTAGCCAGAAGTGCCCAAAAACTTACAGCAGACAATATACGTCCCCTTCTCAACATCCCTTGCCTAGCACCCCCGTTCTCCTGCGACCCCAGAATTCTAGCAGAGATCTTCAAAGACACCCTCACCCATGCAGCCCCTTTGGAAAACAAAAAAGAAAAAAAATTGTTTCACTCCAACTCATGGTTCATGGAGGACTTACTAAATCTTCGCCAATGCAAGCGCCAAGCCCTCAAAACATGGCAGGCCAATCCCTGTGATGCCACCAAAGTAGACTTTCTCAGTATCTCTAAAAAATACAAAAATGCCATACTCAAGGCGAAATCAGAAACCTACAATAAACGTATCATGGAAGCCAACTCCCACTCAAAAGAGCTTTTCACCATCTTTAAAGAGCTCACTATCCCCCCAATCTGCACAGATGAGATTGTTAAGGCTGAGGCTTGGCGCAATAACATTCAAACAGCAATGTTAAATAAAATAGACCTTCTTCAAAATAAAATAGCAGAACACTTTAAGGCTCTGCACCCCCAACAGACCCTCTCCGTCAATACCGCCAAAGATAAGCACACCTCCAAATTCGATTTCTCCCCAATCACTGAGTCGGATACTCTCCACATCCTCAAACAGCGCAAACCATCTCAATGCAAAGGAGATATATGCCCCCCAACATCATTAAAGAGTGTGCGGCACCCCTCGCACCAATCATCACAGCATTCATTAACGCCTCATTCAAGACGGGCAAAGTCCCTGACAGCCTTAAAGAGGCGTGGGTATGCCCACTCTTAAAGAAACCAACCCTGGTCCCTGCCCAACCTAATAATTATCGGGTCATTACTACGGTTCCATTTCTCCTAAAAATCCTAGATAAAGCTGCACACATGCAGATCCAGGCCTACCTTGAAAACAACTCTGTCCTAGGTAAAAGGCAGTCCGAATTCCGCAAAGGTCATGGCACTGAAACCGCCTTACTAGATCTGAAGAATCAAATTATCCTGATCTTTGACAAAGGCAAGCCGGCCCTTCTGCTCCTCCTAGACCTCCCGGCGGCATTTGATTTAGTCGATCACGCCATCCTCACGAACCATCTCACTCAGGCCGCATATTTCTCCAAACAAGCCACAAATTGGATCACCTCCTTCCTCGAAGGTAGAGTGATGAAAGTGTTTTCCAATACAGCCAACGCAGAGCCTACCACCATCAGATATGGAGTCCGTCTGGGCTCATGTACGGCTCCCACCCTGTATAATCTTTTTACCAAACCTCCCTTTGATAAACTGGACGCACTTGGGATCACATACACCAACTACGATGACAATACCCAAGTACTCCTCCCGCTCACAGGACTCTACCACCAGGATGCAGCCACCCTCCAGAATATATTCACCACCATCCAAGCATGGATGGCCACGAACGGTCTATGTCTTAACGGAGATAAGACCGAAATTCTCATCCTTGGCCAAAAATCCACTCTCACGAACCTCGACCCACTCTTCACCAACTTCTGCATAGACAATTGTGTCATCCCAGTTCTACCTTCTGTTAAAACACTAGGAGTCCACATTGACGCATCACTCTCCATGGACAAGCAAGTCAACTCCAGTGTCTCTGCCTCCGCCCTGAACACTAAGCTCATTAATGCAATCAAACCTTTCCTAATTAAAGATAATTGCCTATCCATTGCCAGAGCCACCATTGGAGCCAAACCAGATTATTGTAATGCGCTATTGGCTGGCACCTCCAACTCCAATCTCAATAAACTCCAAACAACACAAAATAATGCACTAAGAGCAGCCCTCAGTATACCTAAAAGGGACCACATTGCGCAAGCCTGAAGGGAAGCACACTGGCTACCTGTTAAAGAGCGCATTACATTCAAAATACTTACCACCGCACACAAATGTATTAACCTGTCTGCACCTTCATACCTGTCTGACACGCTAGTCAGATCTCACTCCACTAGACCAATGAGACAATGCCACACCAACCAACTTATGGTCCCACACATCAAACGAGCTAGAGCAGGTGGAATAAGCTTCCCCTACATCGCCCCTAAGCTATGGAACGCACTACCCTGCACGCTCAGAGCAGAAACCTCTCTCACTGCCTTCCGAAAAAAACTGAAAACTACCTTGTTCAACTAACTCCTCCAACGTCATGCCTTCTGACCCTCTCCTCCTCCTCTCCTCTCTTCTCCTCCCCTCCTGTAGCTACTACTTTTCTCTTGCAACTAAGTAATGACTTTTCTGTATGTATAACAAGTCATGTTCATATCTGTAACAAGCGCCACGATGCCCTCTGGGCTGCCTGTGCGCTTAACAAATGTGAATAAATAAATAAATAAAATAAATAAAACTACTACAAAATATGGACGCCTGTCCAGTGCGCAAATACACAGGACTACAAGGACATTCATTAGCCTGCATTTCTGGACCTATTTGCAAAAGCACCTTCCATCATATCAATATTATATCAACACATCATTCAACTATAAGAAATCGGGTCCATAAACTGTACTACGCCAAACCTACTGCTTTAATACTAGCCAAATTAAATAATAATCTTCTACAAGGTACAGCCAAACAACCACTCGAAGAAATAGAGCATATCCAAAGAAATTATTTTGGAAGTGAAAGCCACTTACAAAATGCAATAGCTTTACAACAAACTAGCAACAACTGTACAAATATCAACCTTCTACTGCACACATACAAAAAAGAAATACTAAAGTTATAAAGTACATCTGCTGAAGAATCAAACCATGTGTGTGTGTATTTCTGCAAGACAAAAACTGTAGACATAGTGTACAAAATAGAAGACAATGCAGAGTCCAAATGGTTCTAATTAGCTCTCTATCTTATAGCAGAAAACAAATACAAAATTACTGACCCCTTAATACTTTGCATTTACTGCACAGTAAAACGTGACAACAACCGAAAACCCTTCACGTGCTATCACAAATAACTTAGAATTATTCCCACTACCAAAACTCCTGCAACAACTCAACTTATAAGAGACCATCATAATTCAAACAGTGCACCCATTTCAAGCAATAATACGCCTTCAACAAAAAACAGCAACATTACCTCCCTCTGAATTAGTGAAAGGCATTCGTAGCAAAGTAGTTTATTTGCCATTAGATCTCAAAGAAAATGTAAACACTCTAGGAGTGTAACAGCCAATAGATCAATCTTTATTTGTCTTAGTAAATGGCGTACCTACAAAAGACAAACAAATTTGGAAACAACTTGTGGACTTACGGAAAGTTAGACAAGCCGTGCAATATCTGAAAGACAACAATGCATACTACAAATAAATTAATATTGAAGAAAACCTGGGGGAAACCCCTGAAATAATTAGAGTCATCAGAAAATTACCCATTTTAACTTCTAGATCCTGCTACAGTATCCAATATATTAGACCATTATACAATTCATCCATTACACTCTAAAGACATCATAGATAATGCACTGGAAACATACCAAATGCGACAAGCCAAATGATCTCCAATCAGCATATGGGAAAAAAGTATAGAAGCACATGCCTTTCCTCTACTCTTTCCTACTGGAAAAGTGAGGAAGGTACGATGATAGACCCACACAAATAAAAGCTTCAGAATACTGCTCTTTACGGATGTATTATTCAGACACCAGATTCAGACAAAAAATGGAATACATATTCCACCTTCTCTTTGAAAGTGAACTAGCTACTCTATGCTATAGAGTTGCACACACATTAGAATAAGGTACCCATTTTCAAAATATGTCAGCTACGCAATTACTACACAAAGTGCAAGAAAAAAATGATATTTTACAGTCAAGCATTACAAATCTTTTAGCAAACATGCGTGGTACAAAAGAATACTGGTTCCGACGTCACGGAGATGTACGCTGTATGATAAGAAACCTTGGCCCAAACACTTGGTTTGTGAAATTAAGTTGTGCAGAATATGCATGGGAAGATTTACACAATTTCCTACACATAGCAAACAAAAACAAAAAAAAAACACAGATATAAAAACACCAGAAGAACTCTAGATCCTGTAAATGTATCAAGATATTTCCATCATCGTTATGCTACAATTCATTTGTAATAAAACTGTTCCTCCCCTCGGATAAGTGCAACACTTCTTTTGGAGAAAAGAATACCAAGCCAGAGAAGCAACACACATCCACATGCTTTTATGGATTAAAGATGCTCCTAATTTTGGTCAGGACAGTGATTTTTTTTATCCAAAAATATGTCACTTGTGAAATCCCTTCACAAACAACACATAGTGACCTTCATGCACAAATTTTACAATTACAAAGACAAAAATGTGGGAAATATTGTCGTCACAAATATAAAAACAAAGGGAAATACTACACCAAATGCCGCTTTGGTTTCCCTAGACCAGTTTCAACAACAGGTCGAGTAAACAACTTCATGTCTTCAGTTAGACATAGTGTCACAGGTAAATCACCTAAGAACATATATTACATAAAAAGAACAGAAGAATCAAAATACATCAATGATTACAATGCAATCATTGCCTTCCTATGTAATGCAAACATTGATGTGCAGTACATTACAGACAATTCCACTGCAGTTGCACGGTATGTCACAGCCTACTTAACCAAAGCAGAAAAAACAGAGCTCCAAGTCCTCTGCGATGACATATCATCTGACAAAATAATATCACAGAAATTGTACATCCTAGGCATAAAAATGCTCTCCCATAGAGAATTTAGCTGCTATAAAGCTGAAGACTGTTTAACCGGTACTGCCTTGTATGGAAAATCTGAAGATATAGTATGGCAAAGTCTTGGTCCTGGTAAATCTAGAAAAAGAGTTCTGAAATCGTGTGAGGACATAGAAACAATAGCCAGAAATGATCCCAACAGCCAAGAAATATTGAAAAACAATTTACTAGACACATACTAACCAAACAGGAGTACCACTTTGGAAACCATCCGCCTGATTCATGGAATTATTTGCGTGAAAAAACACAGATTTGCCCGAAAATCCCCATACTTCAAACAGGGATTTTTGGGCAGAAAGACGCGCAAATCAGCGTTTTTCATGCAAATAATTCCATGAATCATGCTGCATGTGTCTATACCACGTAGCCCACAACCTCACATACAAAAATAATATTAAACCATATGAAAAGAAAGGTAGGTACAGAGTGGCAAATTTTGAAGGCAGCTTAGTGAAACTTACCAAATGCAGCTTAATTAATCACATAAAATTGTCATTAAAAACTCCTCAACATTACATGCCTCTGCTACAACTTTTTAAACCATGGATAAAAGAAGAAGACTTTCTAGATACCTATGACTCCTATGAAGACGCTTTCAAAGCAAATGAAAGCACTATAACAGATGTAAATGTTACACAGTACCAAACAATGTTGCACAATAAACAGCAGCACGAAGGAGAACTCCAGGCACAACTAGATGTGGACAATCCTGACAGTAGTCAACCTTCTGTAACAGGAAGCCAACAACCTCTTGGACAGCCACTGGTAGCAAATGAGACAGAATTAGCCATGACAGAAGTAGAAAACACCAAGTGTCAGTATGAGCAATCTACAGAAAACATTGTTGTACTGAAATCACAACTAAACAATGAGCAGCGTAGCATTTTCCAAGAAGTAACAAAATAAATTGAACATGGTGTGCAACATGAAAGTAAAAACTGTACCTGCCAAGACTACACACCTATACTCCTATACGTGAGTGGTCAAGCTGTTTCAGGCAAAACATTCTTAATCAAAATCATCGGCAAGTTCCTCCAACACTTGACAAACAACAAACTGTCAGCTGTTGTAACTGCCCCCAGAGGTTTATCTGCCTACAACTTTACACCGATTACTACTCCTTCTGGAAGAACACCAAAACAAATTAGACTACTACAAACTTTCTCCAGAAGCGGAAATAAAACTAGGCAGAGTTTTCAAACAAATGAAAATGCTGCTAATAGTTGAGGTGAGCATGGTCCCCAACCTAATGTTGGCTTTGATTCACCTCAGATTACAAGAGGTCCTCAAAACAGACCACAAAGAGCTCTTTGGAGGAAATCACATTATTGTTTTCGGAGATCTTCTTCAATTAACACCAGTGAAAGGTGAACCTATTTTTAAAACCTTTGGGCACGAATTGTACCGTAAAACTCTTGGCAACATAGGAAATGTCAACCTTTGGTAACATTTCCAATACATAGAATTAACTGAAAACATGTGTCAGTCTGCAGACCTCACATACGCCAACATTTTAAAAAGTATTAGAGTTGGTGTACTATCTCAAGAAGCACAATCTATATTAAAAACCAGGCACATCCATGCAATAAATGGACATAACTCATGTGCTACTGATTTCATGGAATAGTTAGCACACAGAAATGTCAATTGTATGTCCTTGATGCCAACTCTTGAAAGCTGTTCAAAATATAATAAAACAATGTTAAAAAAGAAATGCAACCAATAGTTCAAAGTGGCTCCACAGACAAACTGGACGTACACAGTATGACACTACCCATGTGTCAACAAGCCACAACAAGGCTAAACACCTTGAAAAACTCTATCTCTAACACAGCAGGTTTGGAGAAAATATTAAAATTATCTTTAAACTGTAGAGTAATGCGTAAAGGTACCCTTGACATGGAGCAAGTACTAGTTAATCGAGCACTTGGTACAGTTGTTGGCTTTCAAACATACCCATGTGACAACAACATTCAATTTGTCAATATTCTCCTCGACAACTTTAATTAACATTCTAAAAATAATTACAATCAATGCTCTACTAACAACCCATAACCAACATCATGCTAAAGTAAAATAGCCAGTAGGGCACCCAGTATTTGGTATGTCCGCGGATAACCACAGTGACCGTGGACACCGCAACTACATCAAGGCCTCCTGCCACCTAAACAAATAAAGCATTTGACCCATATCTTACTCCCTCACCCTCTCCAAGCACTCCTACAACAAAACACTCCCAAAATTGGATTTATGCTCAGTTCCGTGCTGTGCTGTCCGCAGAACCAATATGGCTGGCGCATTGAAACAATGTGACGCACCTCACGCTTCATCCCAGCCAATCAGAGAACACATTGCGTGGCTGCGAACATGACGCAAGCCGATTAACCAATCGGTGTCCTGTCCGCGGACCGAACAGGGAAGTGTGTCCACAGAGCGGACATAGATATCACTGATTTTTTTAGACCTACTTTTTGGTCATTTAAAAAAAAAACTACTGGATGGATTTTCACCAAATTTACGCTTTGGGACAAAGCTGCCGCTCCTGCCACAAATGTGGTGAAAATCCGTGCAGCGGTATGGGCTGTTGGCGCGACAGAAAATGTTTCTCCCTTCAGTCTACAGGAAAAAAAAATTGGGAGCCCCCCTAGAACTTTGCCACCCCTGGACCAAACCTCACCATATACTTTTTTTTTTGCAAAGTTTGGTGAGGATTCATCCATGGGGAGCAAAGTTATAAGCCACCCAAAAAGTGCTCTTCCTATTGGTTTAGCAACTTAACCATAACTACATGGCCGCTACCGCAGGCCATATAATAATGTATTTTTTATATAACGCTACACACCCATAGGTCTCAGAGCACTGAAATAACAGAAAACACTATTGTCCCACAGAGTTGTACTTAATTTATAGACCTCAGAAGGATGACAGGCTGAGTTGACCCTTTTGAAATTTGAACCTGCCACAGTAGACTGCACACAGGTATCAGGGGTGAGCTCTTAGCTCACTTTGCGGTCTGACCAGCATATGAAAACATGTTTACTCCCTCCTCTGAGTCTCACCACTTAGTACAGTGACATACCCAATTGCTTACGTTCACATTTCACACCATGCACACAAGCAAAGAGGAGACCATGAGGCAGTGACGATGTGTAGGTACTGGAGTTGAACACCTGTGTTAAAGACAAGCATTGAAGTAACCCTCTCACAAAAGAACAAGGGACCACCCCTTCTGCGGGCCACTTAAATACTCTCAATAGCCAAGCATATAGTAAAGATATTCTTTTAATATCAAAATGCTCTTATTGTGTGTTTATCGCTCTACTGAATACAATACCGAATACTATCAGATAACACGATGTTCTTAATAAAATACATATCAGAAGTAATATAGCATTGGCATGTATGTACAGTAAAACAACCATTTTGCACTAGATGAAAATAATGTAACTTCTAATTTTCATCAAGTATTATTAGGTGATGTGTTGAAAATCATTACAGGGGAGGATATTAAAAACGAATTGCATTTGGAGATGCGGCTTAATGTGTCTTTGAAACCTGGGCATTCTCCTTAGTTATAGTCAAACGGCTTACCTTGCTGAAAGGATAATCCAAAGCAATTAAATTAATGATGTCAATGTGCTTGTATTTGCAAACAAATAACAATGTAACACTTTTTCAGCACTTTCTGGTTCAAAGATTAAGTGTACTGAAGGGATTCATGTACGTTATTTTTAAGAATTAATATACAGTACTGCACATAATAAACTCATTTTGGATTCACATGAGAGAACCTACTTTGGCGATTGTGCAGCCTTAATGTGTTTACATTATTCAAGAAGCACTCGAATACTTCTATTAAATGTCCCCAATCCAAAAATGATGTTTTAATACATCAGATAAAGAACGAGTATGCTGTACACATTTATGCCAAGCAATATGCAATGCCTAATGAAATGCAGAACTATGGGAAGCATCCGGAAAACACTGAGGAGATGTAAATATGTTCCCTACAATATTGAGAAACACAAAAGCTGTCAGGTAATATTCTTGTGGCTTAACATGAAAGTAATTTTGGCATGGCTTCGTAATGAGAAAACCCATACAATATGTACCACTTAGCCAGCATTCTGATACATCAGTGGAGAAATACGTCATTTTCAAAATACACTAGTCCTTTTCATTTGATCGAAAGTTTATAAAATGCTTCAAACACGAATGATTGTTGTATGTTTTTCATGTTTCATTTTATACAATGAAAAGTATGTTCGTCTTTCCAATGTCTCATCAAAGGTGTCCAGCCTTGGAGTTCTTTTACTACCAATAAATCCAATAAGAAGCAAGCAAAATATTTTGTGCTCTTTTTCTGCGTTACCGGGACATGAAAACTGTGCTTTTAAAGACAGGTGTAAATGTGTAATCTCCACGCAAAAGAAGCCATAAATAAATGTTTTCAAAATTGAAACGCAGCATTTAGTTGAATGGTAAATCATGAAATGTTTCCCAATATCACCGTTTCTAATGGCTTTACCATTGCTGAGAAACTTGGTGTCACCAAATGTGTGTATGGTCAGCAGCAGATGTATGAGTTACAGAGAAAGTCAGACTTTCCACCATATCTACATTTGTCCAGTCTATGATCATATTTTCCATGTCTACTATTCACACACTGAGAATTGTCACATAAACACTTATTTTCCTCTGAAAGTGTATATGCAGCAATCATGATATGCCATACGTATTGAAAATGTCTGCTTTCATAACGACATTCTTCGAAACCCTGAGTCCTATGTTCCCACATCAGGGTCGAACATACATAAACAATTCATTGTCTCAGAGGTTTACATGCAGGAATCATAGTATTCCATGTTTATAAGAAATGCCTGGTTTACTTACTGATGTCCTTCATTACAATGAACTCTACGCTTCTTTGACACAGTCCTGGGCAAAGTGATGTAAATCTTAAAGTTTCTTCTATAGCACACTATCACGAGAGGTATCCTGACACTCAGAGCATAAAGAAAAACAGACAAAGAAAGAAAAAGTGAAAATCCAATAACAAACTCAAAACAAATCCAAAAACAAAGCAAGAGGTGGCCACCTCCAAGGCAGATCATGAAGATGGTCAGTTTCCGGTAACAATTTTGTAGAAAGTAGACAATCACAACAGATGCAGACAAAATAAATTGCATACACTCCAGTTGACCCTCTTTCCTGTTGATCAAGAAATATTCCAGAATTAAAGTTGAACCAACAGGCATGGTGGCAGGAAGCAAATGAGGGCTCTGATGAGGATGATTAGTACTCAGTGTAATACCGGTTACAGATGTATAATGCAGGAATGATCTCCTTGTCCTTTCCTCGTCACAATCCAACAGAGAATGGACATACAGCAAGAACAAAATACTGTGGGCAGTATTATGTGTTTGGCAGGTTGGCCTTTGGCAATTTTGACACATATGGGTACCATTCCAACATGTAGTGGGCATTTCATGTAGCAACTGTTTATAGCTCCTTGCTGAGCTGTTTAATATATGATATCATCTTTTGTACATGCAAGATAGCGTGTTGAGGTACGTAATGGCACCCTTTTGTATGACAGTTACCCTACTGTGCATTTCCATCATGGCTCTAAAAAAGTATCTCCGTGATTTCAATGAAAACATTTCACATTGTGTAGTCCTTCTACTATGTATTCTATATACTAGAGGATGTGTGGTCGGTCGTATCAGGCGCCCATTCTTAGAATTGTGTGAGGCGTGAGAACTTGCCCTGCATCTCCAATGCTCTGGTAAGCCTCCAGCAACCACTATTGTGAATGTGTATATGGTTCATTCAGACAGAGCAGGTGTCCCTTTAGTTGTCGGAGCAGTTAAGCTAAGCGGGACAGCAGGGAATTTTGTCTTGTGGTTAACTAGAGAGTCGTTCACGGCTACCATTCGGTGAACAGCAGCGTTGCCTTGAGATTTTAAGCACACATTTAAATGGAGAATCTATATACAATGGACGGCCGCTGCCCAGTGAGTCATCACTGACATGTTTCCAGCATTATCATTTAGAGGGTTGGGAGCATAAGTATTTTACAGCATCTGGTGCAGGAGATCATATATTCCAGGTTCAATTCTGATATGCCAGCATGTCTTTCAGATTGCAGCAGAGGTAGAGGGCCGTTGATACAGTGGCATAATGAGAATAAGTGGACATCCAGGGTTCCACAATTATACATTTGATATATAAAACTCCTTCTTGCCACAGAACGTAGTGCACAGGTAAAACTGAGTTAATGTAGCAAATTATATAAAGAATGGAGCAGAATGGTAGAATTCAAATAATGAGGGCATGTCTGGGTTTTGTTTCCACAGACACCTTTATTCAAATTTTGATTGCACGAATATTAGCACACAATGGGGTGACAGTAGTGGTTCTTCCACATGCTGAGGGAGCTTTGCTACAAGTTCTCTGGGAGCAACTAGAGTTAGCAGGTGGCAGCTAGGCCTTGCCAATATTATGTTCCTTTTTCATAAGAAAGAGGTGTAGGCATCTCAATTCTTCCTCTTCTTGTCCCTGTATCTTTTTGTGTCACTAAGTAGGCCCGGTTTTGATGTGGATCAGTCACCAGTGAGTGATTGACAAAAGAAACCAAGGTCCAAAGCTCAACCTTTGAGGTATGCATCTTGGTTTTTGCATTAATTGATGTGTAAATTGTGCCTTGATTTATTCAATAGTGAATTGACAAGTAAAGACAGAACATATATCCTAATGTTAGCCATATGGTTTCTTGTAGACATCCACAAGTACAATCTGATGTAAGGTGTGGTGCATATTGCTTTACCCACTCGTGTCCTGACGAAGGGCGGAGCATTAAAGGGTCCCAGTTCAGCGATCATACATTCCGGCTGAAACACATGTCGACTATATATTGTTAAGAAGTAGATACACTGGGCCTCATTCTGAGTCTGGCAGTAACCCTGTCTTTGCTACCAGCATGTTGCAGCCGGATTTGGAATGAATTTTCCAGCACCGCCAATTTCGTTAATCCGAATTCCCATAGAGTACTATTAGACTCTATGGAAATGGGGACATGGGAGCACCGCACAGTTAACAACTGTGCCGGTGCTCCCATGACAAGTCTGCCTAACATGGCCACTGCACCTGGCAGGGTCAGACCTGTCGGGCACAGCGGCTCCAGCAGGCATACTTGTAGTTTGCCGGCCCGGAAACAACAATGCCGGTAGGCTTACCGGCACCGTTGTATCCAGCCAGCAAACCTATAATGAGGCCCACTCTTCGAAAATAATCAGGTGCATTGTACTGATTTAATCATATAGTTTGTGTGTAGCCCTCTTTTACAAAAAGGGCCTCTATATATTGTTTTATGTTTGTTGAAACTGTTGGTGTGGTTGTGAATTGATATGCATGACCTGAGTGGTAGGCATGTACACGTACAAATGTAGTGAGTGACATTAACGGGGTAATTCATAGAATCCAGCGCACAAGTGGCGCACGCGGCTGGCACACAGTGTGCGTGTGACAGTCTGCGCCAGCCACATGCGCCAAAATCCATTTCCATGCACAGCGTATTCATGGATTTGAACATCCATAACCAGCCGTGGCGCAGAGTGGTGCAGCGACCCTTCAGGAGCGCCAGTTACGCCCCCAACCCCTCCCTGTGCGCCATGTACAGCGCACAAATCCCATACTTGGCGCACAGGCCCCCAACCACAAAAACACCTGTAAAACTCCCTGCGCACCCCTCCGATAACACGTACCCCGCTGCACGGGGAGTTTTACACGCGATTGGCCCTGTGCAAGCAGGGTATGTGTATTTCGGGGGTGTGCGGGAAATTTCACATGCGATTGGCCCTGTGAGAGCAGGGTACGTGTATTTCGGGGGTATGCGGGAAGTTTCACACGCGATTGGCCCTGTGCGAGCAGGGTATGTGTATTTCGGGGGTATGCGGGAAGTTTCACACGCGATTGGCCCTGTGCAAGCGGGGTACGTGTATTTCGGGGGTACGCGGGAAGTTTCACATGCGATTGTCCCTGTGTGAGCGGGGAACGTGTATCACTGGAGTGCGCAGGGAGTTCCACAAGCGATTGTCCCTGTGCGAGCGGGGTACGTGTATTACTGGGGTGCGCGGGAAGTTTCACACACGATTGGCCATGGGCCTATAATTTTGAGGATCACCCTTGTTCCCTTTTTTAAATATTGGGACTATTATGGCTCCTCGCCATGTCCTAGGTACCATCTTGGTGCTCTTAATGTTAGGGAACACTCACCAAACAATGGGCCACATACTCTCATTTTCATACAAAAGAGATCTGGAGGTATTGTGCCCAGCTCCAGGGCTTTACTTCTCTTCTTGGCGAGAATTGCCTCTTACACCTCTTTAAGGGATATAACCAATGTGAACTCAAATGGAGGGCATTCCTATATGGTACGCCGATCCATTATCGCTGATTGAATCACCAGACCTCGGTAAAGTGTACAAAATGGGTGTACCATACTTTCTCTGAAATCATCAGAGCAGTGGGCAGAGAGGGCAGAGAGGGTGCTGCATTATGAGCAGAAACTAACTTCCAAAAATCTTTAAAATGTATAGTTTTGGTCACTTATTGTTTTCAAACTCAACTTGTTTTGCTTCAATAATGTCTTGCATTCGTTCCTTAAATATCTTAATTCTTTAATGTCCCTTTGGTGTTTTGATTTTAGGATTGGCAAGAGGTAATTAATGTAAATTCATCCCCTTAATTATATTCAAACAATTATTTTTTTGCTTCAATAATGTCTCGCACGTCTTGCATTAATTCCTTCATTGTCTTAATTCCTTAATATCTCTTTGATCCTATGATTTTAGGATTGGCAAGAGGTCAGACGTCTTGATGCAGCACTCCCGATCAAACCATCCACTTTGGCATAGGCTATTCCTGGCCCCAGACAAACCAGGCTTTGCCTATATTGACGTTAACACATGTACAACCTGTTCCCAGAAGTCTTTGCATGAAAATTGACCCGAGTCATTGAAGGTTTCTATGAAGTGGGTTTGCGCTTCATACCCTGGCTCAATTTGTTTTTATCCCTTACAATTATCAAAAGGAGTAACCTGTCTAATTTTTTGAAGCTTGGAAGTGTAGCAGCAATGGTAAGCATAGCCTGTCATGGTCACTTTCAGTGTGCTGGATGACTTGGAAGTCAGCTATCATTTCCCAGCTATCTACTTTTAAAAGAATGTAATCTATCCTGGATCTACGATTCCCTGTATTAAGGATAGATCTAGAAGCAATACTATGTCAAAACCTGCCATCACAAGCACTGTAGCCCTTGGTCATAGCTTCTTGTATCTATTTATCAGAGAAATAAGTGTGTGGTACACAGAACGTGCTGTGCGACAAGGGAACCGCCCACACCTCATCATGTTTTTTGCATTAACACGTGTACTTATTGACTGTTTCCAATTCCATTTTAAAATCACCCAATAAGAGAATATGATGGTATATGGCAGTTTGTGAGTTTGCTAAAGTCTCTAGATGTTATATTTGAGACAATAAAACATATATCGCTTTCGCATTAGCGAAATATTAACAATGAGAAGAACAGTTTGGACATCAATGTCCCATTTCACAGTTAATTTATCGGGGGAATGAGAGTGGACCAAACTATTGGAGCTATAAAAAGGGCTTTTGAGACATGTAGTTAGACCCCCACATGGGCGGTCACTGGCGGTTTTCCTTGCAGGTATATTATAAGAGTTGTATCCCTGCTTTTCCTCTAGGAGTAATAGCCATGTCTCCTGTAAACACACGGTAGGCGGTAAGGGTTTACCGGTACCGGTATTTTACCGGTACCGCTAAACCCTTACCGCCTTACTACGAGGTCCCTTTGCGAGTTGGAGAATTTAACGCTTGCTTTTTGCAGGCGTTAAAAACCAACCCGCAAAGGGACCAGGGAGCTAATTACAGTACCGGAATTTGCGGTGCCATAATTAGCACCTTCCCCATTCCCATTATGCCCTATGGGGCAAAAATGGGAATGGGGAAGGGCAATGGGGGAAGGGGGAATTACCGCCCCACCAACCTTGGAATAGGGCGGTAATTCCCCTTTCCACCAAGGCGGTGCCGGTATTTTACCGGTATGGACCAAGGTGCTAATAGCACCTTGGTCCACCGCCGTCCGTGTAATGAGGCCAATAATTTCAATGTCAGCGAAAAATTGCTGCCAATATATATCATCCTTTTTGCACTTAACTCCTGCACTATTCCATGATAAAAGGTTCCATTTGGGCTCACAAGTCTTTGGACTCAGCGGGGTGTATGTCAGGTAATGTGGTTAACCCCTTGGGCCACAGTTGTGCAAGTATTATTTCTTAGAGAATCAACACCATAGGACAGCCCATGTATACTAGCCCCTCTTACAGTACAACAGGAGGTACATGCAAATTGCACCCGTAGACTGCATCATTGGCACACCTTGAGAAACCGCCCTGACTCTTTCCATTCACTTTCTTAAAAGTAGAGTCAATTAGGTCTTTGTTAAGTGCAAGTTAAGGGAATGGTGGGTGCCTCAGGTGATTTACCCATAATTGTTGTCATCTAAGTCATGGACGGGAAAGGCCAATATAGGTTTGTGCCACATGATCTTGTATGTGGGAGATGTTATGCTTAGAGGCTTGATAAACCTCTATTCCTCTGCATGATAACACCGTAATGCAATTCATTATGCATGAGCAAAAATATAAATGAGAAATCACAAACCACACATTACAACCACTACAAAACATTCAGTCTGATAAAATCCTAGTCACTGTAAAAACGTTAAAAGATATATCTGAGACATCCAAAATCTCTGCAGAGGCCTTAATTAAAGTTCTCTTGTATGAGTCCGAATTCCCATGTTTAAGGCCTTTAAAGCAACAGTTGAACATGTACTTTCTCTACTAGGCTAAGATATCTAACTGGTCCGGGTCGACCTCACCACAAACAACATTCTCCACAGATTTTCCGGCGTGGCTTAGACACAGAGAGACCAAACGGCCATAGGGCTGCTTGGACGTCGGCACAGGCAAAGCCAATATTTGATTAGTGCGTTTCTTACTGGGCATATGACTTGCATTGTTAAATAGTTTGTTTATTCTCTCCAGCTGCTCAGACACTACTGGGCTTGCAGCTGCCCTGGACATAGGTGGTAATAGTTGTCAATGAAGGAGTGTTGACATTATCTTTGACCACATGAATATCTCCTAGCTAAGTGGCTTTGCTTTAAATACAGCTTCCCTGCTGGTTTTGCAATAGCACAACATCAGCAGTAGAGTCCCAGGGGCACACTGTTTGACAGTTGGCTTGAACTCCTTCAGATTTTGCGAAAGCTACATTTCTCAATCATGGTAATCCAAACTGCCCTTCTACCATTTTCATTATGGTCTCTAAGCACTTGTCAAAGCGCAGATCATCCTTTGATCTCAGTGCATGCAAATTGGCCAGCTCTTCTTTAATCATTGGCAAGGCCGACTCAATGTGCCCTAACCGATTTTCTAATAGCCTTCCCTCTGCAGTTGAAACAGTAGGGGCCTCATTACGACTTTTGCGGAAATGGGTTAACGGGTTCCGCTAATGGAGATGGACCCGTTAAACCCATTCCGCAAGATTACGAGGTCCCCTCACGGGACCCGGTAAGGACGCCTGGTAAAACCAGGCGTTGTTACTGGGTCCCGCGAGGGGACCAGGGAGCTAACAACGGGCCGGTCGTAATCGGCCCATTGTTGGCTCCTTGCACCCATTCCCATTGAGCCCTATGGGGGCTCGAATGGGAATGGGGAAGGTCCGGGCCCGGGTTCCCTGAGGGAGAAATTACCGGGCCCTCCAAACTCGGAATTACCCGGTAATTCCCCACTCAGGGAACCCGGACCCGGTTTTGGAGGCAGCCATGCCACCAATAGTGGCATGGCTACCGCCAAAACCGTAATGAGGCCCTCAGATTTTCAGCCCTTCTCTGCTCACTAGAAATCTTGGGAGTTTGGAAGGCTAAAAATGTGCTATAGTGCTATTGTTTGGTGGTGCCATTTTTCTTCCTCTTGGTACCATCTCCACTGAATTTAACCTCTTTTGCATCAACTTCAACGTATAATACACTCTGTTCCCACTCTACTGTGGCAAAGAGTGGCTGGCCTTGGCCCTGTGCTATTCCTAACACGCTGGCTTTGATTGATAGGGGACGTGGTTGTTGCTGAAACTGGGTCATCCTTCAGATCTATGATAATACTAGTTTTATAAACATTTGTTATTGGTTTTACAAAAATATTCAAACAGATCAGGACAGTAGCATATATAAACATATTATCTCAATTAAAGAGGAGCTAAACAGGTTGCACAAATAGACCAAGATTGAACATACAACATTGCACATTACATCTTTCACAGTGGCATGTCAAACACCCATTACTGTAGTGATATACTCAGACAGCATTCGCCATGCAGCCCACATCTTCCCAAGCCTGTTGGGGCATCCCCTGTCCCTGTAAATCCTTTCCTCCACAGTCATGCAACCGTCCATATCCAGTACCCACTTAGATACCTTAGGGGTTTCCCTCGATTTCCAATTCATGACAATGTTTTGTTTTGCAATTATCAAAGCATTTGAGAGAAATATTTGTTTGTATCTCAAATACACTGTGTCCCCCCAGACCCTGAGCAGCAGTACTTTCAGTTCCATCCTGATGGGGTCTTATGTTACAGCAGATACTTTCTCCACAATGCTCCGCTAGATACTCTGGATTTGCAAACATGACCAGATACTATGGTAAAACGACCCTGGCGCCATCCAACAACGTAGAAAGGTAGATAGGTAGGGTCAGTTGCACTGCCTCATATGATAATTCTACTGATTGCTGGGATCACTCTTAAGGTGGAGTTAGATATGTATGCAAGGACCAGTAGAATAACTTCTATAGGGTACTTCCATAAGGGTTACCACACTCAATACTCAAGGGCCCAGGTGATGATGCAAAATTCCATCAAACATGGGATGCACCCATTGTACATTTGAGAAGTACTGGAGAATCTTTATTGTCTTGTATGATCCCTGTTGTTTTTTTGTAATAAACTGCAGTTCTAACTTGCCGTTGGCTGAGTCCTCAGTTTATTCTGTGGAAGGGTGTTGGGTCATTGAGTGTTGGGCAGACCCCCAGATGAACTCAAGCATACCAGGGAACCATCCCAACAAGTTGGTACCAGAGGATGGTTGGGCTACGTTAGCCCGGTACGCAGCCGACTCTCCTGCTGTAGAGCCTGAGAGGCTATGGGACACCTTGTGTATTCTGAAAAAATGGCGAACGCGTGTCCCGTGGAAAGGCCATTAGGAGCCAGCCTGGGAAATTCCTGCCTGAAATCCGTGAGGCGGCCACCAGACCTGGAAGGTGAACTGGCAGGTTTGGAGGACATGGCAGCCGAGCAGCGTCAGCAGACCATGGAGTGTAAGTATTGACCCAGCCACATGGAAACTAATGGGGGGTGCAAGGGTTGTATTGAGTATTGTGGAGTATCATCGAGTATTGTCTACTAGTGTCTATCATTGTCAATCAGGGACAGGAGCAGAGGTAGATGTCATTTTCTGTGGCTAGGGCACATTCTGTTTTGAGGTAAAAAGTTCTAGTGAACAACCCAGATTATTCACACGAGGGTACGGATGACAGAAGTTATGTAAATAGTGGATTTCCTGTAGGTTGGGCATTTTAGCTCGGGTCATTGATGACTGTATCCCCATACATTTTAACAAAGAATTTGAACTAGATTGCGGAAGCGGATTCGACTGGTTAAGTTTTGAGGAGGCAGTTACTTATAAGGTGATGTAACAGGTACAGATCGAACACAATAAAATATTGGTATACTCTGGTAAGAGACAGGAAGGCAGCTGTGGGTTTTGTGTTGGGGTTGTGTGTATTTTTGGGCAACAGGAATCTAGCATTGTGCACACTCTAATTGACTTCTTAGCACTACCTTGTTTCTTGAATTGGTGACATCACCCATAGGTTTGTGCATAGGACTTGAAGAATACCAGGCGGTGAGGAATCGGTGTCGAGAAGCTTGAGATTGACAGATGTGGTTGTCTAGTGAAGGTGCATGGGTGGCGCATGCGCAAGAGTTGTGGGTGTGCCTGAGGAGGCAGGGAGTGTGTGAGGGTGGTGTGTGGAGCACACCTGACAGTTTGTGGGGCCAGAGAGGCTTGTAGTAAATTAAAAGCATTGTGATTACACTGGGCCTCATTACGACCCAGGCGGTAAGGGGTTTACGGCAGCGTAAACAGCGCCGACCCTTACCCCCTGATTCCGAGGTCCCTTAGCGCCATGGAGGATTTAACACCTGCTTTTAGCAGGTGTTAAAATCCATGGCGCTAAGGGACCTTGTTGTTAATTACGCCACCGTAATTTGCGGTGGCGTAATTAACGCCTTCCCCACTCCCATTATGCCCTATGGGGCAAAAATGTGAATGGGGAAGGGTAAATGGGGATTGGGGACTTACCGCCCCGCCAACCTCGGAATGGGGCGGTAAGTCCGCCAACCACCATGGCGTAAACGTAGTTTACGCCATGGTGGTAAAGGTACGACCCAGGCGGTAACTTACCGCCTGGGTCGTAATGAGGCCCACTGTGTTTTCCCTTAAGAGTGATTATTAAAATCCTCAATTTGAGGTCAAGTAAGAGAAAAGCAATGTATCTAGGGATGTGCAGGGGTGACACACCCCTACAGCACCTGTGTAAGACACCACCCCACCTGATAAGGATACGATTCGTAAACACAGTGTAGAATGGACTAAAAGCACTGAGGGTAAATTGACCAAATCATTGCTGCCTTGCAGAAGTTTCTCCAAAGATGTGCAGCAATAACTACTGACACACTTAAAGGGTACCTATAACGGGAAGAAGGTAGCGTACCACATGGCAATATTTGAGTTGTGGACGATGTTTCAGGATGGCGAGGGGGATGCAGTGAGGCATCAGAGGATGCTGAGCCAGCATGTGGTGCGGGGGCCCATGCCCCCACCCTCTGCTCCACCACCCTCTCCGGCAAGCGAGAACTCTGAGGACGCAGACGATGAGCAGGAGATGTACCCATTACAAGAGTTAAAAGCAGCAGATGGGTATTCAATATCGATTTATAAACCATCACCCTATACCAAGGAAGAGGGACAGAAAGGAATGGGGCAGCCAATCAGTGAAAGGGGAGTAAGCAGCAAGGCATAGAAGAGCACGAAGGAGGGGGCTAGAGGGCATAGCTGCAAACAAATGGGAGAGGGACAGATTCTCCTAAAGCTAGAAGGGAAGACAACGGGAGAAGCAGTGGGGGTAAGCAAAGAAATACAGGGCTTTAGAGGAAGCAGCGAAGCAAAGGACTGGGCCGGGATAATGAAGGTAACAGACTGAAGGGAGAGGGAAAGAGAGGAGAGACTAGAGAGGGAGTGTAAAGAGAGGAAAATGGAGGAAGATAAAGAGCAGGAGCAGAGGGAAAGGAGGAGAAGGGAGCAAGAAGAGATCGAGAGATGGAGGGAGGCAGATGAGAAGGAAAAAAGAATGTTAATAGACAGGGAATGAAGAAAGTGGCAGGTGGAGAGAATAGTAAGAGAACACAAATGGATGGACAAGGAGGAGCATGCAATCAGAGAAGTAAAGACACGATAGGCAGTGAGCACAGGAACAACAGAGCAGTAGGGTGCGGACAAGCAGAGCCAGACAGCACAACCACACAGGATAGGACTACCACTGTATTAGACAGAGCAGGCATGCGGTCCAACACGGGAGGGAACATGCATGACTTGTGTGACATTTGCTTCTCCATGAAGCCTAACACTACTTCTAGGATACTGAGCTTTGTGGACGACGTTTGTAGTAATATGGGGACTGATTCTGACAACAAAGTAATGGATAGTAAGGGTCGAGGAAATTGGGCTACTAAAGCCTCCGTCCACAGGGAAAAGTGCAGACAAATGCATGACATGGGAAAAGGGGACCGGTGCAGGGGGAGCTAGGGGAGACAAGGACGATCGAACACCACAACCAGTGGATGAGTTATGCAAGATCGATGACCTGGTCCTATACATTGAGAGACTTGGGGATCTCCCAGGACGAAGAAAGGGGGAGTCAGCTACATCATGTTCTAACAGCAGGCTCACAGGGTGGTCTGACAATTGTGCTTGTCTGCCTATGGGAGAGCCAATAGACATATACACTGATATTAGAAATGCTGACAGAGAGATCAGACTGACTAGAGGAGCGAGTGGGGAGGTAGGGTTCACACAAGTGCCCCTACTGGAAAAGGGAGGGTGACAACCTCAGTATATACCATGGAAAAACAAGGAAAACGTGAGATGTAGGTTACCTTCATTGACTGCTGGTCCCGGGAAATGGATATATGGATATATGAAATAAGACGAATGACAGCAGGACAGAGATTAGCAGTGGGAGAGGTAAAGGGACTACTAGTGGCAGTCCTCAGAGAGACTGCTGATGATGTATGGAAAAGGGCCCGGTTCCCAGTAGTGACCATCCAGGACACAGCACATGATGGTTCACCATTTGCAAATGACAGGGCTGCCATAGGCAAGCCTTAAGGACACAATACCCAGACATGTCAGACATTAGTGTGATTATGGCCCACAAGTTGGGGGATGACAAAGACCTCCTACCCCCAAGCTTTGGCTCCTTCAAATGCGAGAACCATGCGAAAACCGTGGGACAAAACAGTAGTTTTATTTTGCCACTTATTATTCCAGGGGCTGCCAGAACCAGTACAGAAGCAGTTCAAGAAGTTAGTATGCAAGGAGGCAAAGCCTTGACCAGAAATACAACTCACGATAGAACACCATTGCAGGTTATTGCAAGAGAAAATAAGGAAGAATAACAAGGAAAGGAATCAAGAGGAAGCAAAGCTAATGCAAAGTATGCATTGGAAGTACTGACAAGCACAGGAGCACAAGAGACACCGCAGCAGCAATATGCACCGCTGCCCACAGGGGGTGGAATCATGAGGCGGGAGACCATGAAGCAGGGGTTTCGAGGTAGAGGGGGGCCACCCAGGGGATGCGGATATGGGCCACAGATACCTCACAACCAAGAGTGTTTCCCAGGAAGGCTTTGAGGATATGGACAACAGGTGCAACAAGGCCCAGGCGACCATATAGGGGGTTTCAAAGGACAAGGGACGGAGCCACCACAGTGATGGTTGTGCAGGCAGATAGGGCACATTTTGAGAGTGTTTTGAAGCAGGAGGGTGCAACAGAATGGGGAGTGCAGTATCAGCAAGCATATCAAGGGGACCAGGTCAAGTATTGCACACAGGACCATGCACAACAACAGCAAGGACTGATACTGAGCGCACATCCACAGGCACATGGCCCATGAGAAAGATACCACAAATGCAAGGGCCCATACCACAGTATTTGCAATCACCCCAGACTCGAGGCAACACACAGCAGGTACCACAAATACAGAACAGCATACAGCCAAGTGATGGGACAGTGACACAAATGGACGCCATAGCAACGACCCCCATTTGATGCCTGTGAGGGGTCACCACGGTGGGTAACAATCAAGTTTCTGGGAATGGAATGTCCTTATACCCACAATAGGTTAGCACACAGACAGACTTGATGTGTTACATCCTTTCAATAACACCCAACCCTGCAGATGAACATTGCATAGGGTTGGCGATAGGTGACAAAAGGTTTTCCTTCCTTGTAGAGACAGAGGCGACTAGGTCCTGCATTCGAGAGGGAACATATAGGTTGTCAGGCGATGCCATGAATACTCAAGGACACCTGTAAACATACTGGGGAGAGACATTATGATCACACTCAACATGTCGATCTCTTTCACAGACAAGGGAATAGTGTGCTCCACACCAGGAATACATGTTCTTAATGTAAGAGAAATAAGTCATAGCATATTGTGGACGCAAGGTACAGACGGGGTTACCAGTGGATGCAGAGCTGCAGAGCTGTTCAAATACAGGACTGAGATTTTGAGTGCATGGCTTCCAGGGATTTAAGGGAAGATGTGGTGTGTTCCAAATGAGTATTTGTTCAGACCAGAGATACCACTGGATGAGGCAGAAGGAACAATAGTGTCACTGGCAATCAAAGCTGTGGGATGTGTTGACCCACTCTGCTATACTATGCGGCCTCACTCTGCTATCTATGGTGCGAGAAACAGGAAAATGGTGGCAAAACCCTTGTGCATGCCAAAACCTCCAAAACTGATTTTTTTCAATACATAAAACGATGGCTGCACAACCTGCCACCAATGGTGCATGTGTGGTGGAACAGAGCACACGCTGTAGAAAAAGTGGCAGTGGGCTCCATGACAAGTAAAAAGGGAGTACAGAGGGAGAAGGAGGGCTTTACAAGTGAAATTCCAAAATGTTCCTGTAAATGACATTTACTTTTCTGCTGAAACTTCAAAATGCCTGTACATCACACTTTCCAACACTCAAAATCTTGCTTGGCGCTAAAATTCAGTTAATCTAATAAAGCACTGTGAATTTACAAAGTCCTGAAATGTTAAGAGCAAAACATTTTCTCAGCAAAACTCGATTGCCTGTGAATGACAATTCCTATCAGAAATCTGTGTGCAGCCACACAGGGCTACCTGTGAGTGACAGCCCCTGTCAAATGGGCTCTACTGATTAAACTTTAAAGTTGTCTAAAACTAAATATCTGCCTGATTAGCAAATATAAAAGGACTGTTGCTGAATGGAACACATATCTCATTTGTTTTGATCCCACAGGTTTAAACCTAAGAATGTAATTTATCTATGTCATCTGATGCAACAAGTTTTTTTTATGCTGGATTTCAAGTCAAGAAATTAAAAATTAATTTAGGCTGGCTGAGCCTGCAAGAGGCTGACACATGATAATGTGGGGTAGGCCAGACATTTGTCTGCTACCAAGGACTGAACAATGGCAGATTCTCCAGGCCAGGAAATGGACGTGTGAAGAGGTCGTAAACTCGGCTTGCAGAAGGAAATCCCAAAGGTGGTGGCTGCTCCTTGCCTCCAGAGACAGACAAAAGGCTGACTATTTGCTGCCAAGAATATGTAATGACATTTTTTTAGAGACTTATAAACTCGCTATCAGAAGTGGTAAAAAATATAAAAAGGGCACATTTGTTAATCTAATTTTTGGCCCTATATTTCAAAATGTGGTGGAACAGTGTAGCATATTCTGAACAGGAATGGCAATATATGTGGTTTTATGGGAACTGTGTTTATGCTAGTATTGTTAAACTTTGCACACACATTCCTGTGGTAAACATGCATATTTGTGGAAATTTGGAGAAAGTTTGGAAAATGTGTTCATGGCGAAATGGACAAAATTCTGCATATATGTAATCCTTGTATGTGATTTTCATAGAGTTTACATATATGTATTTAGGACAAAATTTGATTTTGATACTAGTGGCTAGGGGAGGTTTCTAAGGATTGTAAAAACTAAACCATAAACTTGACATCATCTGTCTTTGATCCAATCACTCGGATGCAATGTGGAGATGAGGCTCTGATCCAGTCCCAGTTCACAGGGGCAAGTTTAGTTAAGCCGGCCCATACACCCATTTTTGTGATGTCATTTGAAAGGATAAATAGAGACATCTGCCAACACATGCACGCTCTCTCTTCTGATTCCAGCGAAGCACTCTGATCCAGCTTTCAAAATCCAGCCTTTAACATCCTTCCAGATCCAGATGCCAGTCACCAGGCCAAGCAGTAGCTGAACCATTTTCAGCTAGGCCTCAATCTTCAATTAATCCTCAACTAATCCTTACAACCCAGTGAAGCACTGTGGTGTGGGGAAGCATCCTGAAACTATCTGGCTTGCTACCATAATGCTTGCCTGATGAACTCGCCATCTTGATGATCTGAAATATCCAGAAACAAGAAGGGCAGATCCTGTGCAGTTCTGGTGACCGGCCTAGCTGATCCTAGCTGATGTGCTGTCCTTCTCTGATAGACCCGATCCATTGAGCAGAATCTTGATGGGCCAAAAAATCTTAAATCCCAGTGGATTGTGAGTATTAACAAGATGCTCGAGAACTATTGCATACCTTGCCTTATATTGTTCCACTCTAATATCTGAACTATCCTTACTTCCATAACCAGTGATAGTGTCAAAATCTTTAGTGCTATCTTATTCTGTCTATTTGCTAAAATATAATTTTCATAGTCATTTTTATTTGTGTAAGTCTGATCCAAAAATCCCACTTCGAGTGTTTGGACTGGTTCTGCCTGGGAAGGCACTGGGGATCACTGAAGTCAGAAATCAGTCTGAGAGCTTACTTCGTCCCAACCTGGTTGTCTAGCCTGCATGCTCTAGTCTTGAGTAAAAGCATAATCCATAATTTCTGGTTTTAAACTGAAGTTCTTCTCCAAATCCGTGTCTCTATTTTCGAAAAACACCTCCCACTAAAACCTCCATAACTCCCTCAGTTTTAAAGATACCGCATTGCGAGACAGTGCAGTTGACCCGTTTTTATCAAAAATCGCATAGTAAAAGTTTGTGAATTTACATTTTGGAAAAGTTTTACACGTGTGAATTGTCTTTAAATTAGTTCCCACTTTGCCTTTGAGATTCCAATTGTTTTCTTTTGATTAAATTATTGCTTTTGATTGTTTGCATCTGTTCAAAGGCTCTCGTAGAAATTTATAATAATTTAAGAATTTTTGACCACATTTTGTGTTTTTGCTCAGCCAGTTTCAAAGCCATGCTGACAGTTGAAAAGTCAAATCCGTTTCTCTCTTGTGTTTAAGGGGGGGAGGTGGGGGTGATATTCTGTTTGGTCTGTATTATACCCGAGTACCTGCTCTCTCCTCACATCTATTTAAATTGCCTATTGGTGAGTCGAGGGTGTCGCAAGGGGAACCTCTAACCAGAGTGCTATCTGTTCCAAACCAATCCAAAATTATTATTTTCTTTGCTGCATTCTGTTTTGTGTTCATTACCTAATTCCCAGTGCATTAAATATATTATTCATTGTCCTTGTCACCCCTTGGTGATTGTTGTTACCTATTAAAAATATATTGTATTTTAAATTCTCAATCCATAAATAAATATTTACTGTTACAAACTTGCCTGATTCCTGGTTCAGTGTGACTGGGTGGGGTATTTTGAGAAGGGTGTGATATGAGTGGTATATCATTCAGAATATTGAACTTATAGACAAAAAAAAATAAGGGTTTCCTTTGCGCACTACATGCTGGGCGAGACGTGCGTGTGTGCCTGATTGAAATCCGTTACAAAGCAGTGATTGTGGGAGACAAGTGGATAGCGGTGCATGGAACAGAAGACACAGGGAGACCATGGCTAGCAGTGATCGCCATAGCTGAAGGGTACAGGTTGACAACAGTGACAGTTGAAGTACAATTCAGGGACAGCAGGTCCGACTACGAGATAGTGTTTGAAAGGAGCATGACATATTGGATCAGGATCTACTACAGAGAGGCACCACCATCATTCTGTGAGGAGGGTCTGACCAAGGTACCCAACATCCTATGAACCACTAGTCCCTACGATGTGGGCCTTTTGAAACGAGTTGGGGCTTAGTGAAGATCAAGCTGAAACCAGGAGTAATTTTGCCCAGAGTCAAACAATACATACTTTCAAGGGAGGCAGACAAGGGCATGTACGAGACAATTGCAGCACTAGTGGAGCAAGGCATCCTAGTGCCATCAGAATCACCATGCAAAACAGATATGTACCCAGTCAAGAAAGCAAAGGGGGGTCGTGGCATTTTAAACAGGGCTTGGGCTCTCTTAAACATATTGTACAATCAGAGTATCCTTTGCTACCCAATCCAGTGACGATTCTGTGCAGCATTCCAGCAGAAACTGCCTGTTTCATGATTATAGACTTGAATAATGCCTTCTTCTCTATAGCACTACACCCAGACTCACAAGATCTGACTTTCTTTATGTATAGAAACAAGAAATGGAAATGGAAAAATACAAGACGTCCTCACGGGTACTGTGAGTCACCCTCCACATTCAATAGGGTCCTCCAGATAGACCTAGGCAATGTACAGATGAAGAGCACGGCCTTACAGTGCGTAGATGATATTTTTATTTGCAGCACGACAGAAGAGCAGTGTAGAAATGACTCAGTACACATGGTGACAGTGTTATCAGACACTGTTTACATGGTGGACAAGGGCAAACGACAGTACTGTCAGAAGTAAGTGCTATACATTGGACAGATGATCTCTCAAAATAGCCGAGAGGTAACGCGAGAATGGGCGGAGGCAATACACAGGACAGGAAAACCCATGACAGTGAGAGACATGCAGCAATTCTTAGGGTTATGCAATTACAGAAGGGCATGGGTCTTTGACTACAACACTTGCACCAGACCTATACCGAGTGCTCTGAAGGAAGCACAAAAGGGTCTCAAGATAATTTGATAATCAACGGAAATGACTGAGGCATTTGATGAGCTGAAAGAAGCGATAAACACAGCTCCAATGTTATGGATCTCAGATTATAAAAATTAATAATTTTCATTGTCACACTCCGATGGGGTGGTGATGACAGCAGTACTGACACAGAAGACAAGCTTGGGGCACAAGCCACAAGCATACTACAGTGGGAAGCTTGACCCAGTAATGAGAGGATACTATCCTTGCAAACAGGCTTTGGCTGCTGCCGCATTCACAATGGTCAAATCAGCAAGTATTACCATGGGGTGCAGCACCCCTCTTTATGTGGAGCATGCCCTCTTTGCAATATTGGAGAAACAAAAGAGCACACTGACAACACAAAGAACATTAGGATTTGATGTGTTACTATCAAACCTTAATTTAAGGTAGTGAGGTGCAGACTCATTAACCCAGCAACTTTTCTCACCGACATCTTACCGGACCGTGACTATGCACATGACTGCACAGAGAACATACAGGAATTCAGGGATACCCTGCAAGGTATAGGAGACTTGCTTTACATTGATGGGTTGACCACAGAGATGGGGTCAGTCATACAGGAATGGCAGTGGTGAGGCTAAGAGAGTATGGAACTAGCAAGGTAGTGGTCAGTACAAGATTGCCATCACACTATTCAGCACAGGTAGCAGAACTAGTGGCCTTAATATTGGCATTGGAACACAGCAGAAGGAAGGAGGTGACAATTTATTCAGATTCCGCATACGTGATGTTCACAGTACACTCAGGACTGTCACAATGGAAGATGAGAAGCTCCAGGAGGGCTGACAGGTCACCAGTACAGCATGCACTTCTGTTGGGCAGGTTAGCATAAGTAATACAGTATCCTGAGCAAATAGCCATAGTTAAATGCCAAGCATACACACAGGGGGAGCACCCTGTCTCAAGGGGAAATGAAGCAGCAGACATGGAAGCGAAGTATGCCACATAATTTGTAGGGCTCCTAGAAATGGAGGCCTTGTCACATGCTTGTGTCTATGCAACGACAATGATACTAAAGAATGGGTACAATGTATTGCCAGCAACACAAATTATGGAGCTGCAAGGAGCTGCACCCATGGAAGAAAAAGACTTGTGGACTAGGAGGGGATGTACAGTGTCTCCAACAGGTGCCCTCTGGCAGCAGAATAACACAGGGAAAGTGGCCATGCCATTTGCATTGTTGCACACAGCACTGACTTAGTTACATTATCCAACACACACAGGGGAAGAGGTTTCTGCTGCCCATATTGGAGAAACATGGCTGTATCCTAATTTGGCCGAACAAGTGGCTGAATTAATGACCAACTGCCTAATTTGTAAACCATTTACTGCAGGACATACATTAAGAGTTGTGAGAGGAGCCATACTTCACCCAGCTGGTCCATTCCAACATCTCTATGTCGATAATGTTGACATGATCCAAGGTTGCCAAGGATACTGCTTTATGATAGTGGTTGTTTGCCCATTCTCTCAGTGGTTTGAGACAGGCCGATGTTCCCATCCTGACAATCTCAGGGCAGAAACATTTCTGGTCCGGGAAGTATTGCCACAATGGGGTGTGTGTGAGGTCCTGCGGTCTGACAATGGACCTCACTTCACCAGTGAAATGTTCAAGCACATTACCCCACTGCTCTGCATTCAATACAAATTCTCCTGTGCTTATCACCCGCAAGGAAACAGAGTGTGTGGATGCCTCAACAGTCTTCTATCATTTCACTTTACCTTGAAGAGGTGCTCAGAGAGCTGAGAACCGAATTGAGTCCCAGGCCTGGCGAGATCAACTGAAGCCAATCATGATGTAGAAAATATGGGATGGATGGCAAGAGTCAAAAACCAATGGTAAACCCACTACTCTGCAACAATGTAATAGATAGATCTTGGGGACGGGACAGGCCAGCCACCTGACATGCAAGGACCAGTAGAATAACCTCTATAGAGTACTTCCATAAGGGTTACCACCCTTGATACCCAATCATTTGTGATGATAGGTTTTTTGGGGAAGGGCCCAGGTGATTACGCAAAATCCCATCAAAACTGGGAAGCATGCAATGTAAATTTGGGGAGTAGAGGTGAATCTTGATTGTCTTATATGATCCCTTTTTATTTTGTGATAAACCACAGTTCTATCTTGCCATTGGCTGAGTCCTCCATTTATTCTGGGGAAGGGTGTTTAGGCCCTTGTGAGTCGGGCAGACCCACAGATGACCTCTGGTGACCATCAGCAGGGTGCAGACTGTAGTCATGGCCTAGGCGCTGCTTCGCTGCTCAGCAGTGGGCTGAAGTCAGGAGCTGCTCCGGACTCCCCTTCTGCCTTGGTGCCTGCCTTGCTCCTGGGCCTTGCTACAGGCCACAGATATCTGGGTCTTTGGTTTCTGCCAGATCGGGTCGGTGTTAAAGCATGTGGCATGGAGCAAGTCTCTGTTTTCTGAGGAAATGACCTTGCACCGTCCAGGGGTCTTACACATCCTGGGAATTCAAGCCATGCTGATAACAGCCACTTCCGACAGATAGGAAGTAACTTGATCATCTCTCTTAGCTTCTCCATCATTTTATATTAATGTAACTTGTTTTTCTAGGGCTCCCCAAAATCCTCTGTCCATATGATGTGTTTAACAGGGGGCTTGACTGGTCCAGCCTGAGTCCTGCATTTGGATTTTTTTCAGGCTCCAGTAACCCTTTTAGCTTCTCCAGCCTAATAAATCAATGTCACTTGTTTTTCTAGGGCTCCCCAAATCCCCCTGGCCCTCTGCATGCTTAATTCAGAGGGTTCTCGATTGAGTGCCTGCCCATATCTAGCCTTTAGGTTTGTTGGGCACTCATGGACACAATTGTTCACCCATTCCCCCGGTGACACCTTCTCCGGAGTTTTAGTTTCCCTTTCTCAGCCTGGCTCGGCAGTTGTCACACTTCAAATGCGGAGGTAAATGATCAGGCGTTCTGCTGTGGTCTGTTCTCAGCATTGGTTAAAGGGCCCGAGGCCCACCACAGCATTGCTGTGGTCATGCCAATAAGTAGAGATGGTCCTTCTACCATCTCGTACTTTGCTTCAGCTTTGTTGCTCCTCTGGATGTCAGCCTGCCAACGCGCCCCTTGCGATCAGCTCACTCTCCTTTCTATTACTGGCTCCATGGTCAAGCATGCCTCCCTCCTCCAGCTCATCTCCCCATCAGAGGCTTTCCGGTTTGTAGGATTTTTTCTTTTCCATTCAAGGTTCCTCTCAATGAAAGAGGTGTGTTGTTCCTCTTTGACTGTTGAGCTCAGGTCAAACCCAGCATTACCTGAAGCCAAAGAGATTACAAAAATATCACTTAAATTAATGTCACTACTTGTTAAATTTAAAACAGAGGTAACAGATCTTTTCTTTTCGATCCCCATGTATGCAGGCAATCTAATCTTGATAGGGAGTTCCTCAATGGAATGGGATTCATTTTCCTGTAGAGTTTCCACTTTCCCAGACCCCAAGGCAAGGTATTGCTTAGCAGGCTCCCCTCTGTAGCCTCAAATGTAGTGGGTCCCCTGTGTAGAGAATAGATGAATTGTCCAGATTTGTCACAAATCTTACAAATGGGTCATAAACGGAGGAGGCACCCTGGTCTGATTGTTAGATCCCCATATTATTCTGCAGAGAGATAAGACGTATTTGGTCATATTCTTGGGCTATAGTGGTAAACTCTAGTGTAAACCATGAACATTCCACTAGCATTGTTATTCGATACCTAACAAAATGTCCCTACCCATGGTACATCCACACAAGGTTTGACACTAGTATTTTCCTTCTTAATTGATGGCACATTCTCTTGCATATTTGCAAAGCCTTCTAATGTTTTGTACAGAGTCACCTGCCGCACTGTTTGAACTGGTAAAACATACAATTCACTGTGTTCTAATGTGGCAGCCAATTTGGTAGGTCGATCATCAATATCATTCGCCCAGCTAATAGAATCATCCAGCGGCTACTGGACGGTGCAATTAATGATAGCAATACGTTCAGGTAATATTATGTCATTTGAGGTTTTTTTTTAAGGGTGTACCGGTTGACGACATGAAGCCTTTCTTCTTCCAGAGTTGACCAAAATCATGGACTACACCAAATGCATATTGTGAATCGGAAGAAACATTAACAGACTGCTTAGGCTGCTGTGAGGGATACTAATTCTGCCAACTGTGTTGATGTGGGGAGGGGACAGTGCAGTACATAGGATAACAGTAAAATAAATAGAGTGAGGCTAAAAATAATAAATAACAACTGAAAGTGCGGCTAGCTGATGGCAATGAATGGGTAAGTGTAGACGTCAGGTGTCAAGTGCTGGTAGGGGCTGTAGGGATACAGAAACCATCCCAGAGTGCAAATATTGCCAGGGGGCAGTGCAGGTGAGCAAATGGCAGGGAGGGGAACTGGGCTAAGGGATCAGAGGGTAGCTAGGTAACCAGATTCAGATTCAGCCAGGAGATCAACAGGGGAGGGGAGGAGAGAAAGCAGAAGCAAAGAGGAAGGTCTTGAGATGCTTTCGGAACCACATATGGTTCTCCTCAAGTTTCAGAGAGGCAGGGAGGCTGTTCCAGAGGGAGGCCCCAGCAGAAGAAAGGGATTTACCACCAACTCGCTGCTTGGAGAAGCAACTAACATTGAGGGAGTTGTAGGTGGATCAGCGAAGAGCTCGAGAAGGAAGATATTTAGGGAGAGAGAGTTGAAGGTATTGAGGCCCCAATGCAGAGGGTTTGAACTTAATCCTCGCTGCCACTGGGAGCCAATACAGAGATTTCAGTCCTGGATAGATACGATCCCTGGGCTTGAGGCCAAGGACAAGTCTCGCAGACCTGTTTTGGATGAGTTGCAGAGGGTGGTGAGTAGAGGCAGGCAGATTAAGAAAGAGGCTGTTGCAGTAGTCCTGCCTAGAGAGAACCAGACCACTGGAGATAGTGAGCTTCTGGGGGAAGGAGAGGAAAGGAAGAGTACCTCTGAGGAGGTGCAGCTGGTAGTGTGAATTCTTAAAGAGATCTCAGAGATGTGAGGAGAAAAGGAAAGTGTTGAGTCGAAGATGAGCCCCAGATTTTTAGCCTCAAAGGTGGGAGCAGGAAGAGGGCCCAGAGAGGAGAGGCCGGTCAGAGAATGACAGGAAAGGAGGGAGCAGGTATGCTGATGAAGAGAATCTCAGTCTTACTGGCATTAAGGCAGAGATCACTGGTGGTACACCACTTCTGGATGGTGGACAATCAGAGATGAGAGAGGGAGAAGAGGAGCCTGAAAATGAGTTGAGTATTATCCGCATAGCACTGAAAGTTGGGGGAGAGAGCAGCAATGCGGTGGGCAAGAAGTGCCAGGTATTGGTTGAACAGCCAGGGAGAGAAGTTAGACCGCTGGGGAACACAACACATAGAGATAGAGATAGATGAGAGGATGGACCCATGTTGGACCTGGGAGGGTCGATCGGAGAGGAAGGTGGTCAGCCAAGGCAGGGCTTGATCGGTGATACCCAGGTTATCAAGGGGTTGAGCAGGATGGATTGGTTGACTGTGTCAAAGGCAGAAGAGAGATTAAGTAAGAAGAGGACACATGGGGGTGTTGGAATCAAGGTTGGAGATCAGGTCTTCATGGAGGTTCAGGAGAGCAGTTTCCGTGCTTCTGGCAGCTCTTTAGCCAGACTGATGGTCATGGAGACAACCAACAGATTCAGAGAAAAGATTAAGCTGGGAGATGGCCAGCTTTTCGAGGAGTTTGGCTAGTAAAGGAGTAATGGAGAGTGGACAATAATTAGCCAGGCAGGAAGGGTTGGCAGAGAGTTTCTTAAGAAGAAGGTGCATAAGGGAGTGCTTCAAGGGGGAGGTGAAGACTCCAGTAGCAAATGAGTCATTGCAAAGTCAGTCAGAGCAGGAACCAGGGTGTCAATGTGGTCCTTGATGGTTTTGGAGGAACACAAGTGAACCTGTTTTGATTAGACTTTCATAGACCTGACATCTCTAGAAACTTTGTCTGGGGAGAACAGGGGAAAGGCAGAGAAGGAGGGAGGAGAGGTGGCCGAAGAAGGGCCATAGGAAGTGCAGGGAGTAGAGGGAGGAGGGGGAGAGGAAGAGAGAGAGAGAGGTCAGGATGTCCTGAGTTTTAGAGATGAAATGAGAAGCCAGGGCCATGCAGAGGGCCTGGGAGGGGGCAGGAGAGGTAGAGACTGCAGCAGGATTGGCTAGCTCCTTGCATATTTTAAAATTTGCATATTTTAAACATGTCGGTTGAGTTGTTTGATGCCGCAGAGATGCAGGCTTGGATGTGGGTTCTCTTCTTAGTGCGGACAGAGAGCCGGTATTGCTTTTGGGGCAGGAGGCAGGCCAGTTTGTCAGAGGATGTACTGGAAGCACGCCATTTCCTCTCAGCCATCCTGCACTTGTGTTTAAGGGTGACGAGGTCTGAGTCATACCAAGAGTTGCACTTGGCTTTGGGCTTCAAGCGGATCCTCATGACAGGGTCAAGAACATCGAGAGTATCAGATATAGCAAAGTGGAGCATGGAAAGGGCTGTGTCAGGTTGTGAGTCAGCCAAGGGTCACAGAGGGTGAGAAAGAGGTGGCAAAAGCCTCAACTGACACGCCCTTCATGGGTCGTATAACCGAGAAGGTAGGTGGCAGTGCTGGAGTTGGCTTGGCCTGAGGGTAAGAGAGGTGAGATGGGAAGAAAGGAGAAAATGATCACTCCAGGAGAGAGGAGTGGTGAGATTGATTGAAAGGGGAAGGCCTGAAGAGATCAGAACATCCAGGGTGTGCTCTGCAGAGTGAGTAAGGCCAGAGGGGAGAATAGAGAGTGAGAGAGAGTCACAGAGGTCACAAAAGAGTCCAGTGGAATGACAGAAAGCATCAAGGTGGATGTTGAAGTCTCCAAAAAGGAGGAGTTGAGTGGTTGAGACCAGGAGGGAAGAGGAGAGGTCCACCCACTCAGAGAGGAAGGAGGAGATCTGTCCAGGTGGCCGATAGATGGTAGCCACATTAAGGGAATGGCTGGAAGAGAGAGAGAGACGCAGACAAGGCATTCGAAAGAGGAGGCCTGTGTAGGAATACCAGAGGCAGGAATCCACTCAGGGAAGATTTTGGCTACACCCCCTTTGGAGCGGTTGGATCTGGGCGCAGTAAGGATCTTGTAGCCATCAGGGAGGAGAGTGTCAAAGCTTGTGACAGAGCTGGCCGTGAAACATGTCTCGTTAAGACCGAGGACATTGAGGTCAAGTTCCTCCAGGAGACGGCAGATGTCAGAGGAGTGGTTGACAGCTGAGTGAGAGTTTAGAATGGCAATATGGAGAAGGTTCCCATCCTTGAAAGACTTCCGGGGAGGGGTACAAATTAGAGGTATGGCCTGCGGAGGTGTAGAAGCAGCTCAAGGGGGGCGGGCAGAAGAGGAAGGAGGAGAGGGCAGGGTAGCCAAGGAGGAGACAGCAGGGGTAGGCGAGGAAGCCGTGGAGGGGAGAGAGAGGACAGCTAGAGAAGAAAGGATATTGATGAGGTACGGGAAGCGTCTATTAAAGAGGAGAAGGTTGGACTGAGGGTCTTGGACCAAGACTGTACCATTCAAGTAAACATTAATGATGACCCTAGAGAAGAGGAAGGAGCCCAAGAGGGCCTCCAACTGGGTGCCACCATTAATGGGAGAGGGAGAGAAATGAGAGAGCACAGAGACCATATGTAGAGTCTATAGGTCTGTGGAGGGAACGACAAAGGGTGAAGGTTTTCCTGGAGGAGGCACTGGTGTAGGTGTCAGCGATAGGGAGCCGTGGGCTGGAGACCAGGATGCCCTTTTTAAACTTTGTTCTGCCAGATTTTGTGAGTTTATTCTATAGAGGAGCAGTTAGAAAAGACAGGAGAGACAGAGTGCACCATAGAGTAGGTAGGGAGAGGAGAGAAGAGGAAGGGCATGGGAAAGGGTAGGGGAAAACACTAGGGAAGGACACAGGGCAGAGAGAAAGCAGACGAGAAAGAGGAAGATGAGACAAGTTGACAATTGGACAAGACAACAGGCTCTTAGATAGTGGTAGCTAAATGAATACTTTGCTAGGAAGCAAGCCACAGAGCGGTGCTACTTTCAAAAATGCAAATCTTAAACACAGGAGAAGAACACACCTAAATTTGAGAGTCCTGTATAGTGGGGGAAAAGGCCTAGGTTTCACAATGCAATTTTAACTACTTTCAGAGTGCAATTTTAAATGTTTTCAAATGCAATTTTTAAACACAGGAGAAGAACACACCTAAGTTTGAGAGTCCTGTATAGTGGGGGAAAGGCCTAGGTTTCACAATGCAATGTTAACTACTTTCACAGTGCAATTTTAATTATTTTCTAATGCAATTTTTAAACACAGGAGAAAACACATCTAAGTTTCAGAGTCCTGTATAGTGGAGGAAAAGGCCTAGGTTTCACAATGTAATTTTAACTACTTTCACAGTGCAATTGTGGGACAACCCCTCAAACGGATCTACCTTTATCTTCACTGGTTCAGCAGTGTGTACATATCCCCCCTCATTATCATGGGTGGCCCACAAACGCTACGGTATAGAATCAATCAACTCATGCATGTCTTCCATTGCTCATCTTTCTACACTACTTGCCTTCCTGCCTTCCTGTTTCTAACCTTAATGTAGCCATCACCGCTACCACATTATCTGAGTGCACACTCAAAAATACCCAAAACGGGGTGCAATACATAGTGCACCTAATTTTGCAAAACAAATCTTTCCCCAGGCGATGTAGGAGGTAAATTGAAATTATCTTGCTTTTTAATGGGCCAAGTGACAGTAAGGGGTTCTGTCACCTGGTGTACACCAGTAGTATTCGATATGCCTACTGCTCTTACTGTCTCTCCTGATATAGGAACATGGGTAAAGATATTTATTTGCAAAGGAGATCTTTTTGCCCCGTGTCTACCAAACACGACACCAGTACCCACTGCACCTGGCATTGTACATAAGGTCCTTCTGGTGCAACTAGGATCATTAAGGCTTCCAGTTTCCCTTCTGCTCCTGGTTGTCAGAACCCATCGGAATCCCCCCCAACCATGGCAGATCCCAGGGGTGAAAGGGTTAGTGTTTGGAATGGAAAATTGGGGCATAGGCCCAAAAGGGGTTGTCCACATTTGGACCTACCTGCCATTGAGAACAGTGTTAGCCTGCGGATGCAGCCTCTGTGGTTGAAATGAAGACTCATTTTCCCAATGGCCCTCCCATTTACAATAATTACATTTCAAAGGGATTGGTGCCATGCCTCTAAGAGCCTGTTGATTATTCCAATTTCCCTGCACTTGCTGACCCTGTGCTCCCCACACCTGCTGTTGATCGAGCCATCGACATTGTTGTGGTTGCTGCGGCTGTCCCATATATCCCCCTGCTGGGTTTTGTATACTGCGCAACTGCAGGACCTGTGACATGCCTATAGCCCTTTGTTGACTCCCCTTTGGGCCTGATTCCCCAGACAGAGTGCCATTCTTTGGAACTGTCCCTGCACGTGCCCCTGAAAACTCTGCATCTGCAATGACATAAGTTTGTTTTCAAACGTTTCCTTCTTCTGCATACATTGCAATGATTCAACATCAGAACCAGCTCTGATAATGGCTTGGTCTGCCAGCCCATACACATATTCTTAACCTGTAACTGCACCTACAGAAGCAGGCAAGAAAAAAACAAGTTTGCTACAGCCTCATGAGCTGTCTCCTCCAACCTTGTAATACGAGTGCACTGAATTAAAACCACCTTACGTCTATCCAAGTAGCCAGCAGGAAATTCACCATTATTCTGTTTACAATTTGATAGTTTTGACCAATCCTTCTTTTTAGGGCACACCTCCATAACTGCCTTCACTACCCTTTCCCTTGCCTGCACCAGGACGTACCCTCTGCCTGGATTGGTGGTTGGCTAAATCGCTCGCTCCACTAACCACTGTCTTACCTCATCCGGGCATCACTGTGTTAATTGCCCTCATTTCAGTTTCCAAATGACAGCGTTATGCACAGCATGTCAGAGAAGGTCACATTCGAGGATACAGGGAGACCGGCAGTAGTCACATCATTTCTAATGACATTCTTGAAACCAGGATGTACTCAGCCAATACGAACCAATGAAGAACAAATTAACTTTTGCTGCTTTTAATATGGCTAGGTTAAGAGGATGAAACATGTCTGAGGCAGTACACAGAAGAGTTTCCCAAGCCTGTCTGTCGAAGGACCTTCTATCAACCATGCATGTGGATCGATATCATATCATGAAAAGTGAAGAAGCAAAGAATAAGGAGCTGAGTCTTAACTGTCCAACTTGAGAACAATTAGGGTGAGACAGATTTGAGGAAAAGTGCAAGAGACTTGGTAAACAGTTGGGACGAGTAAAACAGCTTTGTCACGGCATCTGACCAAAAACACTCTACCACTGAGATGTAAGTGTCAGTTAGCGAAAAAAGGTAATATCCTGCCGTTATCACCAACTGGTGTGCCAAATATGTCAATTGTTTGCACTCTTGTTTCCCAACTTGATGATTTATTCAAACTTTGATTCCCATTTGTTTCAATTCAAGTCATGTACTGCTTGACCTAGCAGGCAGCACGTGAAAACCAGAGAAACAGAGGAGCCATTAATGATAGTTCCCACAAATTCGATGATATTTAGACTCCGACCAGAGGCCCTAGACTGTCTCCTCAATGTTACTTGCCTTCCCCTTTCCCTCACATCCATTGTGACAATAAAGTGGGCACCCGAGCACAAGCCCACTCTCTTGAAGACACTCCATTGCAGTAATATTCAATAAGCAGACCAGACTAGATACTTATGCATTGGGATTAGTATTTCATAGTTTGGGGAACCAAAACCCAACATTACATACTATGCTTCACCATTGACTTTAGGGAAAGACAAGTTCAACGAGTAGAGGAAAGGCAAGCTGGCATTGAGATGGAAGCCCTTGAATATATGCCATTGAGTAGTGCATGTTCCATGCTCAAATATTGATCATAGTTGAATATATGCCATTGAGTAGTGCATGTTCCATGCTCAAATATTGATCATAGTTCCCAACAATTCTACAATATTCAGGCCCTGACCAGATGCCCTGGCTGGCTCCTCAGTCTTGCTTCCTTCCTCATTTCACTTGCATCCATCATGACAAACAAATGTTCAGTTAGGCACAATCCCACACCCTTGACAACACACTACTGCAGTAGCCCACAGTTTATAGACCTGGTTAAATTCATATTCATTAGGATAAGCATTTCATAATTCTGGGTAGGCAGAATGCAACATGACATAACATACTTTAGGAGAAGTCATGCTCAAAGAGTAGAAAAGGTTGCTGCTGCATGCGAAGGAAGACCTTGAATGTATGTGATTGAATACTGCAGCTTCCATGCTCAATGACGAGGGAGACATTCTGTGAGAAGCATGGCATGGAAATCTATGCAGATTAACTAAAGTACCTGCAAGGTCAACTATATGCTGTGTGTGTTGTAGCATAATTAATCAACCATCCATGATCAGATCGGATTTTGAACATTTCCTAAAAGTCTGTTGAAATGTTGGGGCATGCAATAGCCTGGTATCAGGATATAAATGTATGAACATACCCATGAATTCAGGTATTTCAATGAAGTGGATCAGAATCTTATGGACTACTCCTGGATCACATCAAAGATCTATTGGGATTACTTGAAACTCATAATTACACCCTACAAATTATTATAAGAAGAACTTCAGATGAAGTATGAGAATATGTAATATAGGATGTACTATCTTGTAAATATATCGATACTTCTTAACATATTTATTTGGAATTGTCTGCATTTTCAACGTTGCATAATGGGCACATGTATTTACTGTCACTGGATGCAGGGCAGGATGAACTCTGCACGATATATTAAGGACATAACAGTGGATTGAGTAAATCCCCAACCCTTTCTCCAGAGGGTACTTTGATCAGCCCTTTAAAACATTTCTCAGAAGTCCTGAAACACTGCACCTCCCTAAGGACTACGTTAGTTGTGTAATTGATTAATATAGACACTGGGTCTGATTTACAAAAGTGATTTTTCAATGTGAAAGACCCATTGAAAAATGTTTTGTAAATCAAGTACACGGATTCTTTGTCATCTTTTCACTTCTGAACTTAAATTTAAAATACAAATGTAATATAATTACGAAATTCCCACCTGATTGAAAGTAATGAGACTTGGCTATGTATTGTCTTTACCTTTATGTAGCTATATCCTCATAAGGTGTGGATAACAACGATACAAGAAGGTCATTAAATATGTGGATGATTGTTTGTATCGAAGACAATTATATTATTAATTATCACCACTTTCTAGAATGTTATATATTATAGATTAACTCAAGTGGGTGGCTGCTTCCATTTGCTTACCTACTTAATGGTACACATGCATAGGATCATATTGGGTATTGTAGTTTTTTGTACAAAACAATGTGTCCTCATCTTTTTTCGTTTTGTCTTCCCAATTGTATTTTTAACTATGAATCTAATGTTATGGATTTGGCCCTCTTAATGCTGGGAGTTGGTTAATGTACACGCCGATGACACATTTATCTAAATACTCTATAACCCACTAGCAATTTCATTATTTCCTTCTCTGCCCCAACAACCATCCGCATTACAGTGACATTCCACGTGATTAGAGATCTGTGCATGTCACAGTGATTCTGTTGTGAGTTTGCCAGTTGTACTTGGTGAGTGATGTTCCATCAGTCTAGTTGTGAATTTGCTACTGATTAAGAGAACCTATGTGAAGACACAGGGCCACTTAAATCGGTGCATGATACTGTTAGAGTTACAATTTGAATAGAAGTGTCTCTTCAATGTACCTTGTCAAAACAGGAGCATAATATTTTTTTTCTGTATCTTGACAAGCTATGCAATCGCTGCATGGATGGTGGTCCGAACTGGGGGCAAAGACCATAGCTTAGTTTAGGAATGTTTTGCAGTCACTTTGCAAGTGATGATAAGATTTTGAAACAATGAGTTTTTCTTTCCTTGCAAATATCCTAATACTCAGATTTGGCATGCTATGCTAATGTACATTTCAATTATTTCTCATGATTATATATTGATGTGTGATCTACTTGTTCCTATGTTAACAGTGGCATCTCATCTATATATAATTTGTTCAGGCTCCGCTTCAAAAACATCTCTACTTCAATCTTGAGAACTGCGCATATAGAACACACTTTTATGAGTGGTCGGATGTTCACTCCTGAAATTCAGAACAGTGTTTTGTCTGTTTAACAGAAAAAGCTAAAAGTGTCATATTTTCCTTAGTTCAGGACATAACAAATACAATGGACCTCATGACAAGTTTGGTGATGTGGGGGAAAAGTAGCGGAAAATCCATTACTGCCGCTTTTCAAGCACCGCCAAATTATAGTTTGTGGCAGATTTCCCAGTGACAGAGTGACCCTGCAGTAAATCTGACGAAAGGTGGCAGGTTAACCTCTAGCCAGTTGTTGGAGGTAAACTCACCACTTTATCTCACAAAACAGTGGATTTATTGGGCCTCATTCTTGGTCAGCCAGTCTGGTAAAAAAGTGCCAGTATTAATGGATACCAGCACTTTACCGGACCGACTGGCTACAGGAATGCCAGTTGGGCACCTGGGTTATATCCACCTAAAGGCTGGCATGAAAAGACATAATTGCTGGCACTGGCATTGTCAGTGCCGGTAATCACTGCAAATGCCTCTCATGGAGTCCTATGGTACTCCAAGAATGTGGATTTACACCGTCCCTCCGGCACCCGTAATCAGGCATCAATGCTGCCAGACCAGGGGGCGGAATTGGTAACAATGGTTGCTGGTATCCTGGCAGCACTGGATACCGGCATAGTTGGAATGAGGTCCATTATGTGGTAAATCTGCCAGTGGTAAATCCACAAAGAAATCCTCATGCAGTCCTATGAACTCCAATAAATGGGGAATTACCACCACTTGTAATTCTGTGGTAACTCCATGGGATCAAGTGGCAGTAATGGTAATTGAGTTTGGTGATATTTTGGTGGATTTTCTGCCAGAATCCTGTCAAACTCGTAATGAGGATTTTGAGTCACATATTGAGCCACTCAACAAAGAATTCTGTGGGGTCGTTTGTCGATAACATGAGAGCATATTCTGAGTACCTCTTCCTTAAGCTATTATGCTACCTGTGTTCCCAGGTAGAGGTTGGTCAGGCTGGGGTAAGGATGCGACTTTTACATGGAGAGATATTGATCTTTGCATGTAAAGTAATTTTGACTCATGGGCCTCATCACGAGTTGGGCGGTAGCCCTTAAATGCAGCAGTAACAGTATTAGTGCAGCATTTAAGGGCTGGCGTCATTACCATTTGCGTTCTAAATGGGCGGTTTTACCTCCAGCTTTTTTTTGGAGGTGAAAATTCCATTTAGTGCCCTTTTTTGGCACAATTACTTATGGCTGTATTAGCGTGTGGTATTAGCGCTGACAATCTCCCATTGGTTCCAATGGACCCGATGAGTAATGGGGATTTAACGTTACTGACCCAACCCTTGATCCAGCGGTAGTACCACTGGACCGGTTGGCGCTAATGCTATTACAGTTTGGCAGTATTACAGCCGGTATACCGACCAACTCGTGATGTGACCCAATATTGTAAGAGATTAGTAAATTCCATCCTCCTCCAGTCTGCCAGTGTTTCCCAGAGCCCTCCCACAAATGCAACTGGTACTGTTCTTGTTTTTAGAAACACACAAAAATAGATCAAAGAGATAGGGAATGGCACATTTTATACATTTATCATTTTAAAAATATTAATAATGGTCACTCTTTTAAATAAAAATAAATTTTATTTTTATATACAGATATACAAAAGCAATTCATAAAACATGTGTCAAAAAACACTAGTCAAAATTCAACTCACATACATTCACTCCTACCAATCATTCAATATCACTTTCTTAAAAAATATACATATCACACCTTTCTCCTTGCCTACTTGGTCAACAATCGGTCTTATTACAATTTGAAATGTCCTCCACCTTATTCGCAGATGGTTCTATCTGTGTTTGATCAATTACACAGATGTACATGTCTACATATGTTTCAGTTGTCTATTTGCACTTCAACACACCGTCCACTTGATAATGCAACCTTCATCAGGACCACAATGGGGAATTCAATCATTCCCATTACACAGAGTAGGGTGAGTTACACCACCTAAAAAATACAATAAAAACCATGAGCAATCTAAAACTTGAACCATTCCTTTATCATTTAATTATTACTGTTGATATAGAAGAACATGATTCTATCAAGTAATCAATAGAGCAACATATCTGAATTTTGCACCTATGTGTGGAGATCTGTACCTATGCCCCCACCCCCAAGGATGCAAAAAAACAAACAAGAGGAGAACTTCTTGAATTAGGTTTTCATTTTACAGTCTAAGTTAGTGAAATACTCAAAAAAAGCCCAATGTTTTTGATATAATTGTCCAGTATTTAGGAAATATCTTTCATTTGTTGAGAAGGGTTATTCATGACCCAATTCAATGTTAGCAATCTCTACATCAATTTGTAGGTCTCATCACATACCGATTGATGGCCTGCAAGAAAAGGAGTCTATATTATACTAAGTATAACAAAGCCACCTGGAGGATTATACATCACCTTGTTAGAAGCTAATACTTACATCCACATTAGTCCACATACACCCAAATCATTGGATAGAAGTATCCCAAACTTGGAATTCTAGTTTCCGTGTGATTTTTCTGTATCACTACGCTGCTATAGTGTCCCTGTAGTAAAGTGATAGATGATTTCACTAATTATGGATCCCATCTTTTTTTGATATTTTGGGTATACATTGTAATTAGCAACATTACTATTTCTGTGTCTTAAACGAGTACCACGTCCAAAGAATGGATTTAAAAAGGTTCACGTTCTTGTTTGTGCCATTGCATGTCACTCCTGGCAACTACTGGCACTCCTACCTCTAACATCCATGGATTCCAAGCCCCAAAATACTGACCATGTGTGTTCTTCCTCCTCAATCAGCCTCAGAACTGGACAGCATCATTCTCTGGCCAATTGTCACTTTTCATTGAAGATATTGTGTTTCAGCAATTGCATTTAAGTGCTGCACACATGCTTTAGTGCTCTCTTTCGCTTTCCTTCACTAGACTGCTAGGGGTCTTTGGAACAATTCTGCTCATACACAACACTCTGTGACACTCTCACTTCTCTGATCATGTATCCTCTAGCTTCCGCTTTCTCGTAACCTGTTGTATTCCCCTCCCCCTCTACTAACCTGCTTCTTCTTTACTACTGATTCTAGAAGTGCCTCCATCCAACTTGTAACCAAGCCCTCATATGCCACTTACAACACCTTTGTTCCGCAAATTGTCAAATATTTAATTTGTTTTTAATCCTACTACATCTCTCAAGTCTTTATTCACTCCCTTTACACAGACATAATTCCTACTTCTTCAAAAGTGATACTGCCATGTCAATCCTTAAACAAACATTGGCATATCCAATAGTTTTGGGTACTGTGTAGGTATGAGATCAGCATTTCCCACGCACTGCACAATGGTACTTGTTAGGGAGAATTCTCCAAAATGGCTAATTGCAAAAAGCCTGTCGCTGCAGGGGCATTGCCGAGTCTGGTAATGCTCGGGGCCCACAGTTACAGGCCCAAGCAGAGCGAGTGCCTTAACGAAGGCCATGCAGCATTAACTGACTCGGTAAGGCCCCTGCAGCGAGGGGCTTATTGCTATTAGTACCCCGGCCCGCAAGACCGGGGTACTAAGAGCATTGTTTTTATGTTCTGAAATGCTCCAGCGTTCCGGAACAGAAAAAAAAGAATGGTCGCCAGAGAAGAGAAAACAGAGTCCATTTCCTACTGAATGGAAAAAGGTAACCAAATAAAATGGCTGCCATGGAAAGGGAGAAGGAACTAGAAGTAGTCCCTTCTCCCTTTCCATGGCACCATTCAAAACATAAGAAAAATGTAAACAAAGAAAATGGCTGCCATGTACAAGACAGAAGGGGCTATATTTAGTCCTTTCTTCTTTTCCATGACAACCTTTTGTAGATCAGGAGTGGACGCAGTGGGGACAGTAGTGTTCCCAGCATGTTCACTCCCGAAATGGACCAAAAAGCAGGTAAGTGGGGATGGGATGGCGGGAAGATGGTTGTTTGGATTGGGGGGTGGGGATTTTAAGGAAAACACTTACCTGAATCTCCAGCAGCCGTGTGGTGCCTCAGAGGGGGGGATTACTCCGTTCTGAGCCTCCTCATTGGCTGAGGGGCTGACACCCCCCCCCAAGGGGACAAAGGAAAATAATGTCAGGAGCGGGATTCTCAGTAGGGTAAAGCCCCGCCGAGGGCCAATCAGATGGATTGTTACAATATGATTGTCCCTCATTGTGTACTAATATTTCATAAAGACCCCAGTAAAGACCCCAGTAAAGGAGGAGAATTCTGTATACACAGGATTAAAGATAAACAGCATGTTCAAAAGAAATCAGGTTTACACATGAACTCATAATGATGAAAGACATGTAATAAAATACAAGACATTAACCTTATTAGAAGAAAATTATTTCCCAAACATATATTAGGTGAAACAAAACACAATTGTTAGCTTGAGAAGAACTGGCAATTGGAATTCCATAAACTAGGAAGTATTGATAATTACTCTTGGCTACCACTCTACTTTTGTTCCAGATTTGCCCCTCTTCCAGTATCTTCCAGTATAAAGGCATCACTCAGTTCTTCCTTCACTTTTACTGGACTTCCAAAATGATTTGACCCTTTTTGCATAAATCCAGGTTTACTCACCCAAACTCTGTCCCCCTCATGTATTCTTCTAAGTCTTACCCTCTTTTGGACATCAACTGTCTTTTTCATCTCCTCACTCTTTCTCTCCACTCTATATCTCAAGACACCTTGATCCCACTCAATAAAGTGTGCCCTTCCTAACCAAACAGGCAAAACAGCTTTCCTCCTCCTTAGAAATTCAAAAGAATCTAACCCTGTCAAAGTATTAGGTGCAAACCTACATGCATACACTCTTCGTTCGCTTTCATGCTCCCACACTTTACTTTCCTTAACAGACATACATACCCCATGCATGATAGTGCTATTTAATCGGTCGACCATGCCGTTGATTTCAGGGTGGAATAAGGAAGGCCTGTGATGAGTCACTCCAATATTTGATGGAAACTTTCATAATGCACAACGTGAACTGCACCCCATTTCTCACAGTCACTACACACTGGGAAATTTCTCATTAATTCCTCAACTCAACTATCCAACTCAGCCACCAATAATCATCCCCAAGACCGTGCTTAGTTTTTATCATGCCATGTTGGCCATTGTGACTAATCTCTAGCAGCGTATCTATGATTCCTTCTGGTGTTACAATAGGCCCCGACCTCAGAAGGTGTTCGCCTTCCACACTGACATTTATGCATCTATCTGCAAAGTTCCTGTCAAATTCGGTGTAATACTCCACTACTCCTAGAAATGACAAGATCGCCTGTTGATCATTAGGTAGATCTATACCCATAATCGCTGAAAGTAAACTATCTTTAGGCGCAATACCTTCACCACTTAATTTGTATCTTAAATAGTCAATCTCAAATACTATAAACTTGAATTTGCTTTTTCCGTAAAGTGAGGCCCACTTTACAGAGTTTCTTCAAAACTTCAGGCAATCTTACATCATACTCTCGTTCTGGTTTCCTGTGACTAGAATGTCAGCCTGAAAAAAGCATACAACACTTAGTTCAACTCTTATTTCACCGAGTATGACATTCTTTGTACACTGGAAGAAGGCAGCTGCTGACACCAAGCCAAAAGGCATTCTTTCATACCTGAAAGTCACCACTTGAGGTATGAATGTAACGTAATCTATGAACAAGGGGTATAAAGCAATCTGGTTGTAAGCGGAAGATAAGTCTAATGTACTGAAGTGTTCAGCTCCAGCCATCATGACAACCATTTCTCCTATGTTGGATAATAGGAACTTGTATACTATGACACATGTATTCAATGCACGCAGGTCTACACATAAACTGACATTCCCATTACTCTTTCTCAAAACTACAATAGTGAAGATACACTCTGATACTGTGACGCCTACAATAATATCTCTGCAAACAATTTCTTAATTTCTTTGGCAACATCTTCTCACATGGCAATGGGAAAGCATTGTGCCATGGATTCAATGGGAACAGAACCATCCTTCTTCACGCAACCAATCTTGTCACTAAACAGACTGTCAAAAGACTCCTCAGGTTTGTCACACCCATCAGTAATTATGGCCACTTGTCCTGGTAGCTTAGGATTCCTAAATCATACTGCCCAAACCGTCTTAACAAACATCGGCTTTCTTTGACACATACACTTTGCCTTTTGTTATCCTACCTAGGTATCCAATACTTGCTTTAAAATATCCTAAAAACTCAATGCACATACCTCCATATGCACTGGCTTTGATTCTAGGTGAAAATTGCAATTTTCCCCTGAAATCCTTTCTCCAACTGTTATAGTCTAAAATGGTTAAGCCTGAGCCCGAATCTATGAGCACATTTACCTACTTACCATCTATTAGTATATAGGCATGTGTTTTTTTTTATCTTTTATGTTTCTCACTCCTACCTCGCTCACAGACCGAGACACTCCATCATACATATTCATGTTATCATCTTCCACATTGTGGGATATTTTTACCCATTCCAATGTGCCCCACTGCATCACTTTACAAATGGTGAAAGAAATGGCCCAAATGGATGTGCTGACTCCTGTGCGTGCCAAATCTTCAATATGGAGCAAAGCAGCAGAATTGTGCTGAAAACCGAAAATGCCTTTACAATGTTAGCTTTGCAACCTTCAAAAGTGCTGTTTTTGGCGCTATATCCATTTATTTCCATTAAATAATTGAGATTAAAAGGGTACTGCAATGCTCAGGATTATCCAGTGTGGCTCAGAGGTACCCGCCTCATTGACTGACAGCTCTATAAAATGTATCTAATGAAAAGCAGCCCAGGAGATTTTGTTTTCATTTCCATGGGAAAAACATGGCTAAAATTGCAACAAGTAACACGAATCAGCTGTGCAGAGAGACACTCTAAACAAAGGCAGGATACAAGTATCCAGACTGCAAACAATCTCAGCACTCAAGGGAAGAAAGAATACTGAATCAAGTGTGTATGTGCTGCATAGGAAAATTGGATTTTAAAAAAAAGCTCAGTTTAATGAGCTTTTCCATGAAGAAAGTTTTGTTTAAAGGCTTAATACTTTAAGAAATGTCAAAAGGATTGCTAATGTAAAAATCCACCTATAAACTGTGTTAATGTTCTTTGTTTAAATGAAAGATGTAGGTGAAACTTAAAGTAACCCAGTTTTGAGTTGATTAACTATTAAAACAAAATCTGCTTTGACAGTCCTTAGCCTGGGAAAGTTTGACACTTCACTGCTGGCAGAAAGGACACATTGCTGCTAGGAGGTTGTGCATACTCATGAAAAAAGACTTCATTAGGCCACAGGCAAAGACAATAGAAGGCTTGGATACTCATTCTTCCAGGGGAGGGGCAGTATGCTGATGGGAGAGTATTCTCATTGAACTTCCATTTGCTCCCATTTGGGAAGGAAGAAAAAAAAACTGCCATGTGATTTTGCATTTAAAATGCTTATTTGCCACTGAACATTAAGACATTTAACTTGGCAGCAAAAATAAGTAAAGGAATGAAAAGTACATACCTATAAATCTGAATTTAGGCTAGCCATTTGAAGACTTGGTAGGATTTCTTACTGTGTAAGGAACTGAAGTTATGATGAATGAATTATTGCGCAGAAACTATTAATGCTCCAAATCTAATATTGTGTAGTCATTTTCTAGTAGTGATTGCACATATAGGTACCGAATTAGGAATTGTTAGGCCAAACCTTTATGATTAAAATTGCCAAAATTCCACAGAAAGACAAGACCAGGTCCCACCGACTTGGGAGTTGGATGTAAATGTGACCCACGAAATATGTAATTCATTTATCTGATTTTCTTAGAGGGCCTAAGTACATCAATATGTATTTGTGGGAAAGTAAAATTTTGGTCCCAATACCTATGGGAGGTTTCCAAGTCACATCGTAAAACATGACAGCCCTTTCTGTCATCCAACCAGCAAAAAAGCAAGGCGGAAACTGTGCCTTTGACCAATCATAGTCTTGTGGGTGTGGGTTGTAAGTCTGCTCCTACCATAAACTGAGTGATGTAATTTGGCAGGATAAATAAGGGAACCTCACAACACACAGGCACACTGATTCCTGACTCCATCCTGATTTCCGTGTGGCGCACTGTTCCTGCATTCTCCATATTGTTCCTGATTCCAGATTTCTTTGCAAAGCCAAGGCCTCATCATTGCTGAACTCTTTTTCAGCTAGGCCCAAATTCTGAAGCAATCATAAAACTTAATGAAAGCAATTTGATCCAGCTTGGCTTGCTACCATAAATGCTTGCATGCTGAGACTCAACATCACACTAATCTTATTTTAAAGTGGACTGTAAGTATCAATATGAATCATAGCAAACAATAGCATATATTGCCTTATATTGTCCTTTCTCAATCTATAACCCATCATATCTTTAACTTAAGAACTTGTAATATTGTCACCCCAGTCTTGAAACCTTGCCTTTCATTCCTTGTGCTAGTGATAACTTCTTTAAAATCCTTTTGTCTTGTGAAATCCCAAACCCTTAAATCCTCCCTTGGGTAATCGCACTGTGTCCTCCAGGGCGGACACAGAAGTGCTGGGGTTGGTTGCACGGATCACTCTAGAGCGTACTGTGTTTCAAACTGGTAACCAGCCTGAATGCCATAGTGTAGCGCATAATTGTCATTGTAAAAATTGATTTTTGTTTTCTTTTTTGCTCCTTTATTTTCCAAAAACGCCTCTCATTCAAACCTTTGTAACTTCCTCAATTGAATATCTAGATACTTCATTTCAACTCTGACTTAAACCTAAGACCTCTAGCTACATACACACATAACAACTGCATAGTGTACTTGATCTGTTTTTATTACAAACCATTTAGTGAACATTTGGCGGGAATTTGCATTTCTGCCAAGTTTACACATGTGATTCCCAATTCAAAGTATTTCCAAACTTCCATTTAGATTCCAAGTGTTTACTTTTGCTCATATCATAGGTTATGTTTGTTAGGATCTTTTTAGTGTTGCTTTCATCGGAATTTATATCAATTTAAGGATTTTTGCACACTTTTCATTGTTTTACTCAGCCATTTTCAAATGTCATTTTAAAAGTGTACAATTTCCAAAAACGTTTTTATCTCGTTTGTGGAGGGACGATTGCATTCAAACACTGTACTCTGTTCTTTATTCCTGAATACCTGCTGCTTACTTACATCTGTGTAGAATTGCTTTATTGCAAGTTGAGAAATTTGCAGGGGGAAATCTTAACTTAAGTGCTATCTTTCAAACAAGCCAAAACTTTTATTTTCCCTGTGTTTTATCTTCTGTATTGCTATAAGCAAATTCAACTGCCTTACCTACTTTCCTATTTGTATTGTCACCACATTGGTGATTGCAGTCCCATATATTAAAACATATGTTTGATTTGAATTTTAAATAAATAAATATTACCTTTACCAACCAGCCTGATTCCTGGTCCATTGTGACATGGGTGTATTTTGAGAAGGGGTGTGATATGAGTGGTATATCACTCAGAATATTGAACCTATAGACACAATAAATAAGTATTTAATTTGTGCATTGAATGCTAGGCCGAAATCCGGTGTATTGCTTGACTGAAATCCTTAACAACAAACTCCTCATCGCATTCCATAGAAATATCCTTAAATACCTTTTATGTGAGATTTTGACAACATCAGGCAAAATGCCCCTTCCTGTTACAACATAGACAAGTGACTTTCAAGGTAGGATGGTCTACGCCGTTATAATAATGCATCATAATGAGACATCTAAAACATTTCTTAGCCTTGGTTGAGGGTCCTAAACAACTCTCAGCCCCTTGGTCCTTTCAGAATTAGTATGTTCAAGTCATACTCTATGTTTATTAGTTAAAGGTATTGCTTTCTCATTGTGAATCATTGTATTCTCGTTGTGATCTACAATGTTCAACACATCCCTTCCCTTGATGTTGACTTCTTTAGATTCCAATTCTTTCACACACGCCATGGTATGTTCAATCCCCTTGGCAATATCCAATGCTTTGTCCAGTGAGGGATCACCCTTTTCCCAAATTTCCTTTCATGCAACGTTGCTAAAGTTCCTCCCAGGTAGACTACAAGATTCCAAATGTGAATGTGGCAAGAACAGTGTAACTCCTAGATCCGTTCACAGTCCACTTCACAAAATATCTACCAGTGAAAGTTGCTCTAAAAAAAGAGGTGGATCCAGAGATCTCCAGTTCCAGGTCTTCTCTCTGACCCTCACACAGAGCAAAACTTACTGAATCATGTAGAGGTACACAGAGATAAGTCCCTAAGGTTTGCTCATCGCCAATTATGACGTCCGGTAAGGTAAGAAACACCAAGTTTAGCTCTTTGATGTTTTTATTGAAGTAGGTTCATATCATGGCCCCTCTCCGCTGCTCAGCTGCAACTGAAGAGCTCCACAGAGAGGCTGGTTATAAATATCTTCTCAGCATTCCATTCTGTCATAAAGACCCCAGCAAAGCAGGATCCTTAGCTGTACACAAGATTGGAGGTAAATAAAATGTTCAAAAGAAATCATGTTCACACATAAACTTATAATGCAGAATGACATGTAATAAAATATAACACAATCCTAACAGCTTTGACATTTGTGTAGGCACAGAATAGTAATGTGTGATACTAACCAGCCATTAAGGGGAGCAGCTGCAAAATGATGCAGGTACCTGGCACATGCCTATCAAATACCTATTCAAAAGATAAAACTGTTGTCCTTTCCAATCTGTATTTTGTAATAGGGCTCCAATGAATGCCAAGCATACTGCCCATACATTAAGAGGCAATGAGACCCTTGGCTAAGGCATTTTGACTACAACATTAGAGCACATACAGTTTCAATTAAGCCATTCGCTCTCAGAAGACTGCTTTGAAATAACAATCACAGGCACTTCCACCACAATGTTGGACGTCACTTTTTCATACAGCTAGCTCAAAGAGATTCCAACACAACGTATTTTAGTCAGGATGGGGAGATGAAGATGGTTGAAATGGCTTTATGTATTAGAATAGCCTTGGGTAGTCAATGGGTAGTTAAATAACCAAACAACACCTACAAGTGTGCCTGCACTCAAATCCCATCTTTTTCCTAGGTCTTTGCCAATGCACTTGGACTTAAATTTGGTGCTCAGTACCATCTAATAGCCAACAAGAACTAGCGGTACTCTCATAGAGGCGTGGTTCTAAACTAACAAGGTCAGCTATTCGTTGTTGTGTATTCCTTTGCTCCAGCACAAAAGCCCAATAGGCCAGTAGCTCGGACTTGCACATCTTTCCATGTGTGCATTAGGGGATGAGAGGGGCACTGCATCTGAGGCACACTGGCACACCCCATGCTTTCCTGGCACTGTCTAAAATATCTGTGAGCAAACCCAAGCCATCTCTGTAACAAGTATATATTTGCTGCCTTGATCGGAGAATTGAAGTCAGAGCCCTGCGGGGCTGTCTGTAATGGGTGGTAGCCAGGGCTCGAATTCTAAAACAAAAAGGGGGGGGGGTCCTCTGATGTATGCAGTGGGGACTGAAATCACAGGTAGTGAACGTAAATTCAGAAATGTGCATATTTCATTTTAGGAAGTCTTTCTCGACTCCAAAAATTCCACAGGACTAATAAGCATTTCCCCCAAGAACATGTTTTCTTAAAACGTTGCTTTATTCAATAGAAAAGGCGTGTGACTTTTATGTATTTTAATGTGTAATAAAACGTGGCCACTACAGCAGAAAGCCACAATTAGTGTTTCACAAGCAACTGCTCAGAGATTCTTGCCTCAAAGCCGCACTAACTTGGTTCGAAACTTGTACCCGGCTCTCTGTTATCAAGTGAGGAATGCAATAAAGCAAATAAAAAAAAGAATGAAAAATTAAGAATAATGTATCTATGTTTCACAGCCGGCATGCGTTCTGTAAAAAAATGTCCAGACTCCGTCCACCAGCGTGTTCCCTAGATAGTTTCAGCTCACGTCTGCAGCTTCAACATCCATTCAGGGGTGCACTGGAAAAAAGAGTCCCTGGAAATAATTACTGGGGACCAAAAGAGGCCTTGGAAATAATTTGCAAAGTGGCCCCATATGACACATTTTCTGAAAGCCTAATGCTTTTCCTATGAGAAAAGAAATACCACACAATAGATTCCCAGGGTGCAGAGGCCCACCGGGAAATCTCCAGTGTTCCCTATAGGCCAGTCCACCCGTGCATCAATTGCACCTTATGTAACCCACCCACATACCCCATGCCGCTCTCTTGAGTGTGTGCAGGGAGGCATGTTCTTGTTGCTCATACTTTATGTCATGCAGCACCCTCACCCCTGCACTGGCCCCCTCAGTGAACGGAGAGCACTTTGCTTTCTGTGTGCATCCATGTGGAATAAGGAGGGTAACGGACAACCAATTCCTGCAGCAGTTGCAGGAGCACTAATATCATGGCATTCATCAGCTGGGTCCTGTCATTTAGGGTCGCTGTGAGAGAGCAGTTTGTCAATGTGCTTGGAAATCATGAGAGGAGGTGGACTGTCGAAAATCCCTTACGTTATGGCTCAATTTAAACACCTTCTTAACCAAGTTTGTCTCTAGTCGAAGCCACACCAACCAATTTGGCAATATTTTGCAAGGTTTATTTCTGCTTTTAAAGAGAGGGACCTCGAAACTTCTGCAAACAAATAAAGCCATTTTATGCCGTAAGCATCGTACAGTTACCCTGCCAACGACAAAGACTGCTCCCGAACCCCCCTTTGTCGCTCTTTTACCGCACCCGTTTTTTGGCATTAGGTGGCGCTAGCCAAAACCAAAAGGGTATGGTTCATCCTATCAACTGCATCTTATACTCCCTCAAACTATGCAAACATTTCAAATCTGAATTTCACTCATTACACCATATTGACACTCCACTGTTGTCAATGTCAAACAATCGTACATTTCCAACCTTCTGGCCCTCCCCACTACGCTTGACATTGCTAACCACCTTTAGTGGGCCGTAAAGAGTCAAGAAAAGCAAATAAATAAATGTTGTGAAAACCAAAAATAGAATGGAAAAACATATGTGCACTTTGCTGCTGCATGTTATTTAAACCAGTGAACAGACATGTGTACTCGATTGCTGCAACATTTTGGAAAATCCATTATGAAGGCTTTTAACACACGCTCTGCATGGAGCCTTCAGGGGCCAGATTACACAAACTTGGCACCCGTGCAAGTGAAAAGTTTGCACGGTATTAGCACTAGGGCAAAGTGCGCCTTATTTTCAAAATCACTGGGACACATTAAAAAACCATTGCACCTCGACAAGTGCACTTTCGCATATTAAAATCACCAAGGCTAAAATTGCCCTAGTGCTGAAAAGATGCATTTATGATGTATTTCTGCATCAGGGCAAAGTTTGCTAAGCGCCAATGGCACCATGACTACCTCCAACCTCGTAATGAGGCCCTGTGAGACTGCCCTTTGCCATGGCTTCGCCATTCAAGGGCTTTTTTATGCAGCAAAGCAGGTGATGGCAACTGGCTTTCCCCCTCCTCCAGCACACACAGCTCTACATTGCAAGACTGCCCTTTGACGCAGCTTCACAGTGCAAGGTTTTTTTTTCTGCAGCACAACAGGTGATAGCAATTGGCTTTCTCCCTCCACCAGCTCGCACAGCTCTACAGGGCAAGACTGCCTTTTGCCGTGGCTTCACCATGCAAGGGCTTTTTTTCTGTTGCACTGCTTGTGATGGCAATTGCCATTCCCCTTCTCCAGCACACACAGCTCTGCGGGCGAGATTACCCTTTACCGCCCTTCGCCATTGTTTCACTGTGCAAGGGCTTTTTTATGCAGCAAAGCACGTAATGGCAAATTGTTTCCCCCTCCTCCAGCACATTTTGTATTTATTGAACATTTGTATGGTGCCTATGCAGCAGAAAGTGTTTCCAGGTGCCAAAGGTCTAAGAAGAAGGGGGAGCAGAGGAGAATAACAGCAATACACAGTCCTACTAGGCCTTGTGACATTCAGATCATGCAAGTGCAGCAAGCAAGAAGTTCAGGAGGGCAGGAGGGGTAAGGTCAGGATGAAGGGAGGTAAAGGGAGGACGAGGGAGGGCATGTGGGGGGGTCCGAGGGGCTAGGTACGTGCTAAGTGGAGCCCTGAAGGCCAGTGTGCTGTGGGAAGGGATGAGTAACTAGTGCTTGGTGGGGGTAGACTAGACTCAGAAGTCTAGCCAGGACAGGGTACCCAAAGGCAAGTGCTAAAAGACACCACTCAAATTCATACTTATCTCTCCTACACTGTGCCAGCTTCACTCCCCCCTCAGTGCCAGGATCATATTCAAAACTGCATGTATCACCTGCGAAGCAGACTCAAACAGAAATGTCCACACCTCTCAAGGCTCTCATACCTCACATAGTCAAACTAAGCTAGGCTGTAAAGACTTGGAAGCAGTGTTTTCTTTGCCACTCCGAACCAATCTGAAACTCGATCCTGATAGGGGCTTCAAATGCCCCCACCATCATTCATTTCCCCAAAACACTTGAAGTGTGACTCTTTCAACAAGGCCTGTCAGACAAACATAAATCCCTCCCATCCTCCAACAACACTATTGTATGACTGTATCAAATACCAAGACCAATACAGGCTCCTTCCCTGTGTAATCCCTCTTTTTTCATGTTCACACGCTCTGTAAAACACTCTGCTGCTATCGAGGTGAGTTACCACTACAAGCAATAAACTAAATAAATAAGTAGTTCACTGAGTCATTTTAGTATACCTACAAGGGATGGCTGACTCCATTCCGTAGTTTATTTACAAAAGTTTGTATTTGTTTTCTTTTTGCAAAGTTCATCTTCTAACATGTGTACTGTTTAAAATTGTTATTTGCAAAGCGATGTTCAGCTCCCTCAAATTAGCTTTAAATGTGACACATTGACCTATTACGTTGTCTTCTGTTCACCGAGGTTTGAATATGAACCATGTAATAAAATGCTTTCTTGCCTGTAGATCGGAAAGATAATGAAGGTGCTC